>NC_090442.1:48947627-49277126 GCF_031143425.1 Pleurodeles waltl | reverse complement strand
ATTTCCTTTAACCAGCTTCCCTCCCATAACGGGGTCTTCATAGTAGGGCGTCTATACCATCTTATCTTCATATTAGCTCTTTTCCATGCCAGCAAGGTCACTCTCGTGGCTGGTGCGAGGTATCTGGTTCCAGTGCCCTCATATAAAAATTGCTTACAGGATCTCCCCTCCCATTGCAGCCTTTCCAGTCGGAAGTTGGGGTGTTGATCTGCAGCATAGATCCAGTCATTAACATTGACTAGATGGGCCGCCCAGTAATATGCCTCGATGTCAGGCAGCGACAGTCCACCCGCGTATTGACAGCGTTGTAGCGTAGTTAGAGCAACTCGCGGGTATTTTCCTTCCCATAGGAAAAGTCTGATATCCCTGTCTATGGCCTTAAATTGGCTGTTGGGGATTTGGTAGTATGTGTTTTGTAAAGCGTATAGGAACTTTGGTAAGGAGATCATTTTTACCATTGCCACTCGGCCCATTAACGTCAAGGGAAGTGTTTTCCATCTATCAAAATCACTGCTACATTCTCTCGCTATCCTCCCGATATTACGTTCGAGGCATCTATTGGCTTCATGGGTTACATATATTCCTAGATATTTAAATCCTTCCCTCGTGTTTTGTAATTGCATCGACAGAGGTGGGAGGGGTGTCCCTTGTTGTGGTGTATATATAATACCGATTTGTGCCAGTTAATGCAGTATCCCGAATATCTACCATACTCCTCTATCAGGAGAAACAGCCTCGGGAGTGTGATCTCAGGACGAGCGATGTAGAGGAGAACATCATCCGCGTATAGTGAAATGCGTTCCTCCTCTTCTCCTTCCGATCGCAATCTAAAACCAGTTATGTCATCGGAATTTCTGATCTTGCACGCTAGTGATTCCAGTGTGAGGGCAAATAACAGGGGGGACAGAGGGCATCCCTGTCTCGTTCCCCTTCCAATGGGGAATTCTGAGGAGACTACTCCATTCACCCTAACCACGGCTGTGGGCCCTGTGTAAAGCAGTTGTACCCACTTGATATAGTTTGGGCCAAACCCAAATCGTCTCAGGGTCGCCACCAAGAATGGCCAGTGCACTGCATCAAAAGATTTCTCCGCATCCAAAGCCAGGAATAAGTGGGGCTCTGGACGATTCATCACTGCGGCAAGCCATATGTGTGCTCTTCTTAGATTATGTATTGTAGACCTTCCGGGTATGAAGCCGATCTGGTCCATGTGTATTAGTGAAGAGATGACTCTAAGCATCCTGGATGCCAGCACACTAGCTAAAGCCTTGACCTCCACGTTCAACAGGGATATCGGCCTATATGAGGAACATTTATCTTTAGGTCTACCCTCTTTATGTATTACTGCTATCTCAGCCCTTCGTAGGTCTGGGGGGAGCACCCCTTCCTCTCGGGCCTCTAGATACATATTTAATAGGTGAGGAGCCAGTACTTCTCGGAAGCTTTTAAAGATTTCGGCCGGTAATCCGTTCGGGCCCGGTGCTTTACCCGGTCTTAGTCTCGCTAATGCGGCAGATATCTCTTCCACTGTGAGATCTTCCACTAGCTCTTCTCGGTCCACCAAGTCTAACACCGGCATGGCTATCCCATTTAGGTATGTAGTAATGGAATCTATTTCTGCCATTGATCTTGCTCTATAAAATTCTTTAGAATAGCCTGCGAATGTTTCCGCTATGTCGTTATCTTCAGTAGCCCTAGCTCCGTTTTGTGTCTCTATTACTTGGACCCATCTCGCTTCCCTTTCTTTCTTTCCAGGCCATGCCAGAAGCTTCCCAGCTTTGTCCCCTGTTTCATATAGTCTACATTGCGTTGCTCTAAGGCGGGCCTTTGTCTCTTTCTCTGCTAGCTCCTTATACTCAACTTTTGTTAGCTCTAGTTGTCTCAGTAATGGACTTGTGGGCGTATGTGTCGCCTTCCTTTCTATCTCTAGAAGTTTGGCCTCTATATCATCTAATTGCTTATTATCTCTATGTCTTTTTTGGGCAACCAGGTTTTGCGCACTGTCTCTAAGCACTGTCTTGTAGGCTTCCCATAAACTCACTGCCGACCTCACTGAACCTTCATTTTCCTTAAAGTAGAGGTCAGTGTCCAGTCTTAAACCTCTTGCCACTTCTCCATCTTGCATGTCCCATGGACTCAGTCTCCAGCTCTTTCTTTTCTCAGACTTCCCTCCTACAGTGACCAACAGGGGGGAGTGATCTGACAAACCTCTCGCGAGGTATTCTGCCCCTTGTATCTTACCTATTTCCCCCGCTGGTGCAAAAATGTAGTCCAAGCGAGAGAAGACCCTATGGGCTCCCGAGAAGTATGAGTATTTTCTTTCCCCCGGTTGGCTCCTCCTCCATATATCTGTTAGTCCTAGGGAGATTGTAAAATCATACAGTGGGGTGCCCTGACCTACTGTCCGTTTTACCCCTGATCTATCTAATGTTAGGCCCATTACATCATTAAAATCTCCTCCCAAGATATGTAGGGTGGCGGAAGATAGTAATAGTATCTTTGCAATCTTTTCAAGGAGAGGGGACTGTAATCTCGGAGGGGCATACGTGCTTATGAGCAGGATTTCTCGTCATCCCCATACGCCTTCTACTCCTACAAAGCGTCTGTCTGTGTCCTCCCATCTACGTGTGACCCTAAAGGGGGGAGCCTTGCGAATCAGTATTGCCACTCCTCTAGAACCTGATGTGTACCCTGCATGCGCAAATACTACATAGGGGCCTCTTGTTAGAAAACCACATTTTGTACCTTTCAGGTGAGTTTCTTGTGGGAATACTATGTCTGGTTTCTATCGCTTGATATATTGGGACACTATACCTCTCTTTACTTTATCTCCTAGTCCATTTACGTTCCATGTGAGGACACTAAGGGGGTCATTCTAACCCTGGCGGTCGGTGATAAAGCGGCGGCCAACCCGCCAACAGGCAGGCGGTCCAAAAAATTGAATTCTGACCCTGGCGGGAACCGCCAACACAGCCCGCCACATTAACACTCCGACCGCCACGGCGGGCCCGACAAACAGCGCGGCGGTCACCGCCAACAGGCAGGCGGCAGACAATGTACCGCCCACCCTATCACAACTCACCAATCCGCCACCTTTTCCGGGGCGGGAGCCCCGCCGATAAAAACACGGCGGAAACAGACTACGAACGGGAAAACGCTCACCTATACACACTCCACAAGGAAGGAGGACATCATGGAGCCCGAATTACACATCCTACCGGCTATTGTCTACCTGCTCATCTACCAGGATTACGAACGCCGGTGCAGAGACAACGGTGAGTACTGCACCTACGACATAGGGGAGGGGGGAGGAGGAAAGCTTACGGGCACACACATACGCGATACACCCACCCCCCCAACCCACCCCCCCAATACCTACACACCAATGCAGAGCAACAAGTCAGAGTGACACCCCCCAAACCCCCTGGAAGAATGCAAAGACATAATTCAAATGAAGTTTAAAATTTATGTATAAAATAGGTTCATTTAAGTCATGGTAAATATGCCATAAGAAATATACAAAAGAAAAATGAACATAGTGCAAAGTATATACATAGTCAATAAGTCTTGCACAGTGCGTTCAATATCCATAGTCCGTGGGCCAATGTGTACAAACACATGGGCAAAGCCCACACAGGAGACCGGAAACCATTGGAGAGAACACTGCTGGGGCATCAGATGAGAAAACAACAGGCACCTCAGGGGGAAGGGAAAGGGGGGCACCTCAGCCACATGAGTCCACGACGCCAGATCCACGAGGGGCCTCCATGCCCACTGTACCATCCTGGGGAGTGCAAAGCCACAGTCCATCAGATGGATAACCGACTCCACTGGTATTGGAGGAGGCATGGTGCCCAGAGTGCTTCGTGAACACCTGCTCGACACAGAACCGGCACTGTCAATGGACCAGCGGTGCTTGAGACGGCGGTGCCCAGCGGAGCGGTGCTTGAGATGAAGGGCCCAGCGGAGCGGTGCTTGAGATGAAGGGCCCAGCGGAGCGGTGCTTGAGATGAAGGGCCCAGCGGAGCGGTGCTTGAGATGAAGGGCCCAGCGGAGCGGTGCTTGACAGGAAGGGCCCAGCGGAGCGGTGCTTGACAGGAAGGGCCCAGCGGTGCGGTGCTTGAGACAGCGGGGCCCTGTTCAGCGGTGCTCTTCACAGCGGGGCCCTCTTCAGCGGTGCCTGTCTTGGCAGGGCCCCCTTCAGCGGTGCTCCTCACGGCGGGGCCCTGTTCAGCGGTGCCTGTCTTGGCGGGGCCCTCTTCAGCGGTGCTCCTCACGGCGGGGCCCTGTTCAGCGGTGCCTGTCTTTGCGGGGCCCTCTTCAGCGGTGCTCTTCACGGCAGGGCCCTGTTCAGCGGTGCCTGTCTTTGCGGGGCCCTCTTCAGCGGTGCTCTTCACGGCGGGGCCCTGTTCAGCGGTGCTCTTCATGGCGGGCCCTGTGCAGCGGTGCCTGTCTTGGCGGGGCCCTCTTCAGCGGTGCTCCTCACAGCGGGGCCCTGTTCAGCGGTGCCTGTCTTGGCGGGGCCCTCTTCAGCGGTGCTCCTCACGGCGGGGCCCTGTTCAGCGGTGCTCTTCACGGCGGGGCCCTCTTCAGCGGTGCTCTTCACGGCGGGGCCCTCTTCAGCGGTGCTCTTCACGGCGGGGCCCTGTTCAGCGGTGCCTGTCTTGGCAGGGCCCTCTTCAGCGGTGCTCCTCACGGCGGGGCCCTGTTCAGCGGTGCCTGTCTTGGCGGGGCCCTCTTCAGCGGTGCTTGTCCTGTCTTTCAAGGGAGCCAGACCTGGCCAAGACTCCCCGCTTAGTCGCCCTCCGACCTTGCGGTAGCGGGGCCCTCCTGTGATGGAGTCTTGTGCCCGTGGGTGTCGTCCGTCACACCCGGTATGGGGCTGGTGGGGCCCTCCTGGTGCGCTCGGCTGCTGCATGTCTTCTCCGCCCTGCTGCCCTTGCCCTCCTTCGCTGCAGCTCTCGGGCCCTTGCCTCCCTTAGATGATGTGGCAGGTGACGTGGCAAGGCAACTCTCCGTGGTGGCAGCCGTCTCAGGCTTTTCGCGCCGGCCCTTAAGTTTTCTTGTCCTCTTCCCAGGGGGTGGGCTGGCTGTCCCCTTGCTGCTGGCCGATGTTCCTTCCCTAGGAGCTGGTGGACTCCAATAGCCCTGCACTATGGTGATACTAGATGCAGGGCTGGTGGTGGCTGAGGTGCTCTTTGGACTCTTACCAGATGGAGGGGGTGGGTCAGGTGATGCAAAGAGGTTAATTTTGGAGAGGAAAAGTTTTTTAGGAGCAATGGGAACGGTAGGTGCAGTGGGTATGGGAGTGGAGGAAGAGGATGTGGTTGTAGGAGAGTCAAGTGTGCTGTTTTTGGGTGCAGGTGCTTGGGCTGGAGGCTGTCGTGAGGTGGATGGCTGTTGGGTGGGTGGCTGCCTGCATTTGTGTGGTTTGGAAGAGGGGGTGACAGACACAGTGGGAGAGGACACAGGGGACGTGTAAATGGCAGTGGGGGTGGTGACTGCACGTGTGCTGACTGTAATGGAGGGTGTGCTGGTGATGGAAGTACTGGCTGATGGTGGTGTGCATGCAGGTGTGAGTAGAGACGTCACAGGGAGGGAGGAGGGAGACGAGGAGGAGGGGGACACAGAGGTGGTAGTGACTGTTGGCATGTCTGCATCTGGATGTTGTTTGTGTGAATGCTTGTGGGATCTGTGGTGCTTATGTCTGGATGAGCTGCCCTTGGGTGTTGAGGTGTGTGCAGGCTGGTCTGATGGTGTGGATGGGATAGGCTGAGGAACAGGAGACTGGGACTGGGTGGAGGGAGTTAGAAGAGGGAGGCTGGAGACAGGGACAATGGCTGCCGTCAGTGCTGAGGCCAGAGCGTTGAACGATCGCTGATGGGCAGCCTGACCCGAATGAATGCCCTCCAGGTATGCATTGCTCAGATGCACCTCCCTTTCCACCCCCTGGATGGCATTCAAAAGGGTAGACTGCCCAACAATGAGCGTCCGGAGGAGGTCAATGACCTCCTCACTGAGGGCAGCAGGGGTAACTGGGGCAGGGCCTGAGGTGCCTGGGGCGAAGGAGATGCCCGCCTTGGTGTGCGAACGGGCACGGGGCGAACGCTGAGGGGCTGCTTGGAGGGCGGAGCTGGTGCGCTGGGTGGCGGCTGTACCTGTAGTTGCGGTGGGCACGGATGTTGCCGCCACCGCAAGGGAGCTCCCTTCCGAGGACGTGTCGGTGTCGCTGACGTCTCCACGGGTCCCCGTTGTGGAGCTCCCCTCGCCCTCCGTCTCACTGCTGAACTCGGAGTCCGTTGCATGGCCCTCCGGGGCCATGTGAGATGCAGCTCCCTCATGCGCCGATGCCACTTCTCCTCCGCCTGATGATGCTAATGCACACATGCACAGGAAGAAAAAGAAAATGGGTGGGGGGGAAAAATGAAGACAGGTTGAGTGCATGCATTGGCAACACCGTTGGCGGAGAGGACAGACACAGAAGCCCCCTGAACTACGCTGCGCAATCGGGGTACACTACTCAGTTCTTGTGACTAGGCCTACAGGTCTATGGACGACAAATGCACACATGGGTGATGCAGGACCATGGATAGCTGTACTTGGCACCCTGCAGAGGTGGGGGCACAGGGCCATGGCTAACGGAGGGGACTAGCCTACAGAAAGCGCCCTGGCCTTGAGTTACCCACAGCTCTCCTCCCCCACCCAGACACCTCCACTGCGTGCAAAGATAGCAGAATGTGCTGATACTCACCCCCTTGTGTCTGCTGTGATGTCCTCACGCGCCCATCCAAATCGGGGTAGGCCACCGCCAGGATCCGGGACATCAGGGGGGTCAATTGGCGGCTGGCACCCCTCCTACGTTGGGAGGCCATCCCCAGCAGAGACTCGGCAGTCTTTCTGGTCCCGCGGCGGATGTCCTCCCACCTCTTTCGGCAGTGGGTGCCCCGTCTGTTGTGGACCCCCAGGGCCCGGACGTCCTTGGCGATGGCACGCCAAATGTCGACCTTCTGATGGGCGCTGACCTATTTGACATGTACAGGGTGGGAAAGGAAATATCATCACTTTTCAGCATGGTAGATGTGAGTGGCCCCCCCCTCCCCAACCTTGCCATGTGGCACATGTTCCCATCTGTCGTGCGTTGCACTCCTCATTCGCTCTCCTCCCCACCATCTTACATACACCCCACTCAACACAGGCATAGCCCATTCAGCGTGCACCCTGTGTACTAACCTGTTGGTCTGGAGGACCGTAGAGTAGCGCATACTGGGGGAGGACCCCATCAACAAGTTTCTCCAATTCTTCGGAAGTGAAGGCAGGGGCCCTTTCCCCAGTTGCAGCAGCCATTGTATCTCCCAGACCGAGGTCACAGCAGCACTTGCAGTATAGGTTCTCTCCTGTGGATGATCAGGTCTCGAGTGATTAATCAGATAGAAAATGGCGGTCAAGCCCGCGGCGGTGCGTACCGCGCGGTGCGTACTGCGACCGCCGGCGCACATCGTCATTGGCTCCTGAGACCCATAGGGTTCAATGTTAACCAATGCTGCTTTGCGCCGCGGTCTTCGACCGCCTACCGCCACGGTGTGCCACGCCAGCGCAGTGACCTCACATCCCACTGTCACACTTCACAGGTCAGGCAGCCGCCATTTCAAGGGCCCACATGGCATGATTTCTACTGCGTCACACAGGCCTAGGCCTTGCATTGCCACTCATACAAGCCGTTCCATGCATAGCGATTCGTGTACTGTGCAAGCTGTGTGAACAAACCTGTGGGTTGCTTGACTCTGTGCTCCATGTTGTCCTTCCTAGGCACCGTCCGCTGGGACTTGCGAGGAGAAGGATGAATCCTCCCGTGTACCGACCGCTGGTGGACCTGTCGACAATGGAAGAACGACATATCATACTTACATACCGGCTTGACAGAGCAACTATACATGAACTATGTGCCCAGCTGGAGCCAGACCTGATGTCCCCCATCCGCCAACCCACAGGGATTCCCCCTCTGGTGCAGGTTCTGTCAGTACTCCATTTTTTGGCAAGTGGGTCGTTTCAGACAACAGTGGCGATATCATCTGGGATGTCTCAGCCTATGTTTTCAAAGGTTTTGTCCAGAGTGTTGTCTGCCCTGATGAAATACATGCGGAGATACATTATTTTCCCTGAGGTGGGCGAATTGGCTACAGTGAAGGGTGATTTCTATGCCCTTGGACATATCCCCAACATCATTGGGGCCATTGATGGGACCCATGTGGCTTTGGTTCCCCCCAAAGACAGTGAGCAGGTGTACCGAAACAGAAAAAGTTATCATTCGATGAATGTCCAGGTGGTCTGTTTGGCTGACCAGTACATCTCCCATGTAAATGCCAAGTTCCCTGGGTCAGTGCATGACGCGTATGTTATGAGAAATAGCAGCATCCCTTATGTGATGGAACAGCTACAGAGACACCGTGTGTGGCTAATTGGTGACTCTGGTTACCCCAACCTGTCGTGGCTACTGACCCCAGTGAGGAATCCCAGGACAAGGGCAGAGGAACGCTACAATGAGGCCCATGGGCGAACTAGGAGGATCATAGAAAGGACCTTCGGGGTCCTGAAGGCCAGGTTTAGGTGCCTGCATATGACAGGGGGATCCCTCATGTACTCACCAAAGAAGGTGTGCCAGATCATCGTGGCCTGCTGTATGCTTCACAATCTTGCATTGCGACGCCAGGTGCCTTTTCTGCAGGAGGATGGTCCAGATGGTGGTGTTGTTGCAGCTGTGGAGCCTGTGGAGAGTGAAGAAGAGGAAGACGACGGGGACGACACGGACAACAGGGATACAGTCATACAACAATACTTTCAGTAGCACACAGGTAAGAAACAGCCACCCCAATTTACATTTACTTGAGGCCTCATGCGTCTCCACTGTCTGTGTTTCCCCCCAGTTCCAGTTAACTAATTTGTGACTTTCCCTTCCCTTTTCAGAGCTGTATGACCCACTGCCTGACTTCAGCTTTGTTTGCCCATGGACTAAAGCTTATTGAAATTGGTATGTTGTCATCACAAAGGAACTGGACATTATTGAACCGTTATGTGTAATACATTTGTTAAGAATACAAGCAGACTCCTGTTTATTTAAGTGGAATAAGTGATTTATTTAAAGTGCTAGATATAGGTAAATGATTGGGAAGCGGGATGGGTGGGGGTGGAGGAATGTCCATGGCAGAGTCCAGTTCTCAGTCGCACAGGTGCATTGTCCATATGCCTGTGGAAGGATGGAGCAGGGGCAGTTCAAGGTTGGACAGGGTGACAATGTGGGACAGTGGGATGACATCAGGGGGTATCTTAGGCTGGCAGGGGTCTTGCAATCCTACTCTGTCTTCTTGTGAGATCTCAGGTTCCGCTTGCGGGGTGGTTCTTCTTCTGCAGGAGGTGGGGTTCTGGTGGCCTGTCGTTGTGTGGGGGCCTCCTGTCCACTGGCGCCGGCGGAGGTGGTAGGCTGTTCCTGGCCTGGGCTAGTGACAGGGGCCCTTTGGGGTGCCACATGGTCCCGCAATGTGGTGACGATCTGGGTAAGGGCCAGGACGATGGTCCCCATTGCGGAACCGATGTTCCTCAGTTCCTCCCTGAACCCCATGTACCGTTCCTCCTGCAGTTCCTGGATCTCCTGGAACCGGGCCAGTACCGTCGCCATCGTCTCCCGGGAGCGGTGGTATGCTCCCATGATGGTGGAGAGGGCCTCTTGGAGAGTCGGTTCCCCGGGCCTGTCCCCCCCCTGTCGCACAGCAGCCCTCCCAGTTCCCCTGTGTCCCTAGGCCTCTATCCCCTGGCCGGTGTGCCCACTACCACTGCCCCCAGGTCCCTGTTGTTGTTGGGGTGGTGGGTCAACCTGGGTGCCCTGTAGTGGTGGACACACCGCTGATTAACGTGCCCTGGAGACAGAGGCATGGGCCCGCTGGGTGGGAGCTGTGCTGGTGTTCCCAGAGGGGGTTGGGTCTGGTGTAGCCTGTGGCTGTCTGTGGGGAACCGACTGTCCAGAGGTCCCCGATGGGCCGGGCTGGTCGTCTGGCTCCAGGGAGACAGAGCTGCTGTCATCGCTGGGGGCCTCTTCTGGGGGTGGGATGGACATCTCTGGACCCTCCGTGGCGGTGTGGTGGCGTTCGGGTCCTGTAGGGGTATAAAGGTATGGTTATTGCTTCTGTGTGTGGGATTTCGTGTGATGGGTGGGTGTCCGTGTACCCATGTGCAGGCATTTCCTTGTGGGGGCTTTTGTGAGGGTGGCTTGTGGGGGTGATGTGTGTGTGCAGTGGGCATGCTTTGGTGATGGGTGTCCATGCTTTGGGGTCGCATGCAGGGCTTGGTGTTGGGATGGGTGGGTTGTGATGGTGAGGCTTTTGCTAGGGGTTGGTGTGATGGGGGAGGGGGTGAGGGTGGGGGTGGGGGTATGATTTGGCATTCAGGTGGGGTGGGGGTAGGAAGCAGTAGTGAAGATTTGCCTTACCAGAGTCCATTCCTCCGCCTACTCCAGCGAGGCCCTCAGGATGCAGGATGTGCAAGACTTCCTCCTCCCACGCAGTAAATTCTGGGGGAGTAGGTGGGGGTCCGCCGCCAGTCTTCTGCACCGCTATGTTGTGCCTTGATACCATGGAACGCACCTTCCCCCGTAGGTCGTTCCATCTCTTCCTGATGTCCTCCCGATTGCGTGGATGCTGTCCCACCGCGTTGACCCTGTCCACTATCCTTTGCCATAGCTCCATCTTCCTGGCAATTGTGGTGTGCTGCACCTGTGCCCCGAAGAGCTGGGGCTCTACACGGACTATTTCCTCCACCATGACCCTGAGTTCGGCGTCACTGAACCTGGGGTGTCTTTGGGGTGCCATGGGGTGGTGTGGTTGAGGTGTGGGGTGGCGTTTGTGGTGATGAGTGTGGTGCGTGTGGTGGTGTGTGGTGTTTGGTGCGTGGATTCTGTGTGGGTGATGGTGTTGTGTGCCTCTGTGTTGTGGGATTCTCTATTCTGTGCTCTGTCTCTAGCCTTCGTCAATGATTTCGGGTGGTAGGGGCTTGTAGGTGATGTGAGTGTGTGTTTTATATTGTATTGGATGTGTGGGAGTGGTGTTAGTATGTGTATCAGGTGTGTGTATTTCGAAGTGACCAATGTGGCTGTGTTTTCTATGTGTGTGTGTATTTTGACCGCGGCGGTGTGTACCGCCAATGGAATACCACGTTTGAAAGACCGCCGCATGGATTTGTGGGTCGGAATGGTATGGGCGTATTTCTGTTGGCGTGACGGTGGAGGTTTGGTCAGCGCCATTTTTTCGCTGACCTTTGGTGTGGCGGATTATTGAGGATGTCGGGTTTTCAGCGGTTTGGCAGTTGCGGGTCAGAATGACCGTGGCGGTTTACCGCGGCCGCGGCGGTGTTATGGCGGTCTTCTGACCGGCGGTAAGCGCCTTTTACCGCCGAGGTCAGAATGACCCCCTAAAACCCCCTTCACTCTCCAGGAGTGTCGCCCTATTCCTTTGTCTGGAGGTCATCTCGTATATTGGATCTTTTCATTATGGGTACTCAACCAATTGGGGTCTCCGGTGTCACCACCCTGTGCTCTGTAGGGTTTCTCTCTTTTCCCTTGAAATTGAGCTATAACTGCCTGTGTGTTTGAGCTAGTTAGAAAACTTAACATAAACAATATGTAGAACAACCATTGAAAACTAAATACCCCTCCCTCCCCCCGCCCTACCTCCCTCCCATGGGTCCCTGTGAGCTTGTTCTTCCATGCCCCAACCCCACTAGAGTCCGGAGGTCTGTAGCCCTCCCTTCCGCCCCTTATTGTCCCTTACTATGTATAAGTATGAAAAATGTTCAAACTACCCCTGGATGCGGGGAGATTGTCTTTTAATTGGTTCGGAGGAGGGCAGAGACGGCTCTCCATTCTTTAACTTCGTCAATCTTGCCGGTGCCCCTCCGATTCTCCAAGTGTCTGTGAGTCTCTTTCAACCTCCATCCTGTCTATGGCTTTCAGCAATGGGTGATGGGAACTCTTCCCCTGACCAGGCCTTCCATTTGGGGTCTGTTGATCGGCGTCATACTGCTCATTTTGTGACCGGTTCCTTCCATCATAGTTTCCTTCTGAGTCTGTAGTATCTGCTCTTCCTTCAGCTCTTCTAGGATTTCTCCAGGGTGTATTTCTTCCCGTTCTCTGTCTTCTTCTGCCTCTATGCACCAGGATGGACCACTCCTTGGGTCTCGCCCCCTCAGTTTCTTTAGGTATCCTGCCAGATTCCGCAGTCTCATCCTTCCTGAGCTAGGGTCATTCCTCAATCCAGTCCCAGGCGTCCTCGGGGGACTGAAAGAAGAAGGTTTTCCCTTGGAACATAACTTTTAGTTTTGCCGGAAAGAGGAGCATATATCTAAGCTGAAGGCCAGGGAGCCTGGCCTTGACCGCGTCAAAGGCATGCCTTTGTCTTTGTACCTCTCTAGTAGAGTCCGGGAAGACTAGTATCTTCGAGTTTTCATGCCTAATTTTTCCCATCTTTCGTACCTCCGTTAGGATTGTGTCTCTATCCTGGTAATTAAAAAAACGTGCTATCACTGGCCTGGGGGGGGCGCCTGGAGGGGGTTTCCCACCCAGTGCCCTGTGGGCTCTCTCTATTATGAAGCATGTTGACAACTTTTCTAGCGGTAGGATCTTCTTCAGCCATTTCATGAGGAAGCTGTTCATGTCTATTCCTTCTATCCCTTCAGCAAATCCCACAAAACGGAGATTATTACGGCGTGCTCTATTTTCTGTGTCCTCGAGGCGCCACATTACATCCTTGTTAATTACTTTGAGCTCCGATACTTCCTTCTTTAGGCTTCTGACAGTGTCCTCTACTTCTGATATGCGCACCTCTGCTGTTGTGACCCTTTCAGCTACTTTCCGCAAGTCCTGTCTGAGCAGTGTTACCTCTTAGTGCACCTCACCCATTCGTTCCTCAAGGGCACCCCTAGAGGCCTGTATCGGGAGTAGGAGCGCGTTGATGTACGGTGCGGGCGCGGCCTCCGCGACTGAGACTGGCGGGGTAACCACTTTTGTGTATCTGTCTATTTTGCCCTGGCGGGGTGTTTTGTTTTTTTTGTCTCGTGCCATTCAGTGTCTGCTACCGCCGTCCGCGAGGCCGTTCCGGGCCGCGGATCCTGGGCCTTGCGCTATCGCAATCCTCCGACACAGTCTATTCAGAACACTACTGAGTCTGTCGCAGCTGAGGCCGCCAGGCCTCTTCAAACTTTGCAGTGTGTAGTTCGCACCCCTCCCTCCTATTCCTGAGGTCTTCCTCAGACCTTACTTCTCAGTGGGGGGAGTGGGTGGGGGGGCAGATTCCACCCAAGGCTGCATCCCCCAAGTCCACCTTTCTCTTACGTCCTAGTCAAGCATTCATGATCAGCTCCCGTAGTCACTGCAGACCCAATCTCATGGGGAGGTCTTCTGTTGATCTCACCCTCGGCTCCAGTGGTGTCTAGTTGCGCTCTCACATCAGTCGATCATATATTCCCCATTGGGAGCATTCTTCACTCACCCCCCTGGAGCGGGCACTTTCAAGTTCTGATCGGGGAGGTGATATTTCTTTGGTCTGTTCTGGGACGCCTCAGCTCACACCATGCACTTTTCTGGCCCTCTATCCTTTCCAGGGCCTCCTGGTTGAATCTCTCTTCTTTGCCCCAGGATGCCATAGGGCCCGGTCCGCTGTCCACCCAAAGCGTGGCCACCCTGTTCGACCGCCGGAGCCGCTGCACTCGTCGACTCCCCTCCACAAGGCCCGGTCAGCACCGCCGCGGCCGCGCTCGTCTCCACCGACCCAGGTAAGGGACCCTCTCCGTCGCCCTAGTGGGCCGTTAGTTTATTCCCCCGTCCTGGGGTCCTTCTCAGTTCCGGGGCCCAGGCCTTTTTCACCTCTCTTCCCCCCCTGCGCAGCCGGGACCGATATCGGCGCCTCGCCCGGCACAACTTTTTTAATCTCACCTTCGGTCCGATGCAGAACACTCAGGAGCCTTCGAGGCTCACTCCAGTCCCTTTCCCGGTGGGGTGTCTTGGGCGGGTGTCTCTGCCCCGGGCGTCGGGATCAGCCGACACCCCCGCGCTCGGGATCCTCCGTTCCGCTCTCTCCTCCCTCTACGGGCTGCTTTAGACAGGCCCAACCTGTCTTTTCCCCCGTTCCGTCGCAAGGGGCCGTTCTCCGTTTCTCGTCCGACCTCGCTGGATCTAAGGGGATCGGAGGGTATAGGAACCCTTCTCTTCTTCACAGGCGGTCCCGGAGGGGCAATAATTGCCTGCAGGATCTCTCTTTCTGAAGGCCGTCTCGGAGCCCCGCAAGTCGCGTCCGACTACGGCGCCATCTTGGCTCCTCCCCCCCAGGTCTTCATTCTTGTACGCAACTGTAAGGAGTTTTTTTTCTTTATTTTAGAAAGTTTTACTCTACTCTCAGACGAGTCATCTTCTAGATCAGAGATCCTGCATGTAGTACAGTCTATTTGGATGCATTGCCTGTCCATTCTCTCTGTTAGGCGGTCAAGCCGTTCCCCAATCAAGTATAGTTTGCGATCAGTGGACTGCATACCAGGCTTTAAATCCAATAGGATCGCCACGGGCATAGCAGAAGTCTCTGGGTTAGCACGGTCAGTCACCCCCTCCACCTCATTACCCAGCATCTCTCCTCATCTGGGCATCTTCCTGGCATCACATTTTAATTTTCCTTGCTTGGGCTAGACTTTGCCCATCATAGAGTCTGCATGCAGCAAGTATTGAGGGGGGAACCGCAAGGACTGCCCTGGGGCAGCTACCAAAAAGCAAGCTAAGTCAGATGGGTAAAGCTTGCATTGATATCTGCCAGGCTGTGGCCCAGGGTCTCCACGGCAGGGGGGTGGGTGGGCTCTGGTAAAATGGGAGTGGACAATGATCCCAATCAGTGTGCTGTCATGGACGCATGTGGGTCAGATCTCTTCTGGGGCCCCGGGGGGGCTCAAATTCCGGGTCTGGTATCTGTTAGGACATTGTGGGGGAGGTGCTTCTCGATATGGCCAACAGATGAGCACTTCTCTTTGGCAGGCCGCCTGGCCCAATCCTCAGTGCCAGTGCAGCTTCATCACGCTGGAAGAACGCAGGCCACCTCAGGCCCGCCAGCCTAGGCCTCAGTCTGCAGAGTGGCATGTGGCAAGACAAGGGGGGCTGAGATAGCAGCCGTATCCCCCTCCTCACAGCTCAGAGCACAATGAGGAAACTGCAGGGGGAGGGGGGTGGGGTTTGGCTGTATTCAGCTGACCTGATGTTCAAGTTACGGTCCCTGGTGGGCTTCCGAGACCAACCCATTGGTGATGCTTTGCCAGTGTATTGCACAGCTTGGTCTTTCTGCGATTCCCCTGGGTCCCCCACAGTCACCTGGTTAATCCTCTGCCTTCGAGAGCCAACATGGGTGTGGGATCAGCCTTTTAGACATGCCGGCTTTGCATGCCTGAAAAAGCTTCATGCTAGGCTGCCATCTTGGTCACCTGTGTGGCCGTGGCCACCCCCCAGCATTTTGCATACTTTATGGCACCCAGTAAAGAATTGCCAGGGGAGATGCCAAATCCTGCTATGGCTGTAATCAATGCGATGTACAGAGGTCTGTACACCAGGTAATTGTGGACTTTGCTCTCCAGCTCATGTTACGTGGTGCTGGAAAATGAGGGTGTGGTGTTTAGGTGCATATCAACACAACATGCACATAAAAGAGCCTCACTAGTGTCTTGGATTCCAGACCAGGATGTTGGATTGGAGGCACTGGTTATGATGACATTGGCATCATGAAGGAGGGTAGTAAGTTGATATTTGGGATAGGTCTGGAGACTTTGAAGAAAAACTGCCCTAGGTCTCCTGGTTAATTTAGAAAGAGAAGTAGGACTATCCCCAAGGACATCACAGAAATGAGACTGTGTTGTTCAAGGTGATACCATGTCCTTATGTCATGAGAAGTCAAAAAATTACATGCTTGGCCTTTGTCCAATCGTGAAGTTAAATTATGACATTCAGGAGTTTATATTATCATATGTACCCCAATTAAAAAAAGGATTTGTTTCTCAGGTTTATTAGGTTGGGAAATAGTTTGGTTGGTGACTCTTGCGTATTGACTTGTACATGTTGTTATTAATGCATCTGTTGGGCTAGTAACTTTCCGTGTACATTGACTTCTGTTGTTTGGAAAATGCAGTTTATGTTAAAAGTTGTTGGGCACTAGATTCTTAGTACTGAATGACAGATTGGAAAGTTTAAATCATCCACCTGTAAGTTGTTTCAGGAGTAGTGTTAGGCATTTACTTTTTCGATCCCATATGAAGTTTTGCTACCAGTTTGGGGGAGGAGGGTGTAGTACTCCTCTGCATGTTGTTGTGTAGATTTGTGCTGTTGTACATGTCTAAGTGTCACAGTTGTAGGGAGATGTAGGAAGGAGTAGTACCCAGTCACAAGTCTAGTACACTTTTGTGTGTGTTAGTGCAAACTGGGAAAGTGTAGTGCCCTGTTGCTAGAAGTTTATGTGGGAAGTGTTCTGTTGTATAGAAAGTCTAGGGAAGCGTAGTACCCTATTGGGAGAAGTTGCATGGGGCGGGGTAGTATCCTGTGGCATGTGAAGTTGGAATAGAGTAGTCCTCCACTGTGAGAAGTTGCATAGGGCAGTAGCTCATGTTATGCTAAGTTGGGGAAGAGGAGTACCCTCTTGTGAGAAGTTGTCTTTTGGAGTATCCCATGGGCACAGTGTGGGAGAAGAGAAAGTGCTGCTTGGAGCAAAAATGTGGAGGTGTTATAATTTGTGGTGTTGAGTGATAGCCACACCTTTCACTTCAATTATCATTATGTACAAATGGGGAAATCTGACACTGTAGTTCAGAAGATGGATTGTTTTGCGGTGAATTTAATTCAACATAGGAGTAAAGGAGTCAGTCATTGTGGTGTGGAATGTTAGTATTTGATGTAGTGCTTGTGTGTTGCAGATGAGAAGAGAACTTGTTTACCTGAAGACATGGTTTGTATTCACTGGTTTTATTGCTGGACTGCACATGTATTGGATTTTCTGCTGTGTCAATAATTATTAGCATGCATCTACTGGAGGCTTTTAGGTGCAGCTAGCGTGGGGTGTGGTACTTGGTGTAGTATAAGTGCTTTCTTCGGCCAAGCTGTTGGTCATACGATCACACCAGCAGTTGTGACTGGTAGTTGGGTGTTTTGGAGTGCTGAACTGCACTGTTTTGTAGTATAAGATTAGGTTTTGTGCTTCATTAGTTGTGTGCGTTGCTTGTGAAAGATGGAGAAAGTGTGAGAGTTGTATCTGTTTAACCTACATAGTTGAGTAGTGAGATGACAGTCTGGGGACTGTGTTGAGTGTTGTTGTGGGACCAGGTTTTGTGTTGGAATCTGGTTGATAGAGTTTGAGCTAAGGTGAGATGTGGTTGGACATTTTAGGCCCAATTTATATATTGCCGGTTGGCTATTTGTCATCTGCGGCAGAGGTTTCAATGCGTCCACCGAACCTGTTGGGCTTCTCCCACCTGATTTATATGTTGGATCTCTGTCAGCCTTAATGGAGATTTCCAGTCTGACCAGTAGTTCTCCTCTGTTGTCACACAATCGTCTGCCATCGGACGGTACTCCATCGGCGACAAAGTGGAGGTATACCACTTGGCAAATTTACCTGTCAGATTGGTGGCCTCTCAGCAGTGTGCCGACTAAGTAATTACGTCATGGGCCTGTTTTGGCTTGCCGTATCCAGTCGTCTTAAAGATGGACATGTAAGTCACACACCTGAGATGAATGGGCAAAGTCATCACACCTGCACAGCACACTGTAAAGCACACCCCCATTCAGTACCATGATCCTTTGCCTTTCTCATCTTGGAGCAGCAAGAGATATTTTTTTTGTTGGTTGTGTTGTATTACTTCAGTATTTTTGTTGTATTTTCCCCTACTTTTCTTGTAATTTTGTAATTATTTTTTTTCATTACCTTCACCATATCTGGAAAAAGAAACCCTAAATTTTCAGACATAATTGACAGTCAGGGTGGATGAGATAATTAGGGTAGAGCTCTTTTTGTTCGGAGCCCTTGTTTATAGTACTACAATGACTCAGAAAAGGCAAATGTGTGAGAGAATTGTCCACAGATTGAATGCTGTATCTAACAGGTGCTCACAGGAGGAAACTAGGAAGTGCTAGGATGATCTGCAAGGGAGAGTAAGATCTGTGGTCTTTAAAGCCCACCTACAGGCCCAAGGTACTGGCAGTAGTTCTACCAGGCCTTTTAACCTCTTGCCTTGAGAGGATAAGGTGTACGGGATCCTAATCACAGAAGGATTTGCAGAAATCCCTAGTGGTTTGGAAACAGGTAAGTCAGTGATCGTCATACTGCATCTTTGTCTTCAAAATTGCATTTTTGCTAGATATCAATTGTTTCACCATTATTGTAATAGTTATTAAAGGTGTATTTGTGCCTAAAGTGTTGTAACATTCGATTTGATATGCTTTTATTGAAAACCACAATCTGCTTTGTTATTTCTTACATTAATATATTTTCCCCCATAATTCAATCTCTACACCCTTACATATATTTAGATGTATGCGTTATAATCTTAAAAAAATAACCATTATGTTTCATGTGTTTGCAGCATCTATATAATACTTCAAATACAGTATATTGTCATTCTCTTTCTGTTGTTCTGGTCAACAACCAGAGCAATGTTTATGTTCTTAACTAGTATAATATACCAATTTGTAGCTGAGTAACTTTTATCACATGTTTAGTCAGTCTTAAGTACAATCCACAACTACTTCAACAGTTAGTGGTCAATGATTACATCTTCTATAATACAACATAATGGATACGTTTCATCATACAATATGTTGGACTGATAACACATGTAGAAAAGTAGTCATCTACAAATCTATGTACGAACTTTACAAAGTCTTTATATACAGAGCTGTGTGATTGTTGTCTGTTATTTCACACTTTCCATTGTAAATATTATTACTCTGTCCAGCATAGGGTCTATAGATTTACAAACATTCTGCTGCATTCTCATGCTGACTCTTGCCACTTCAAGTCATCATTAATGTGATACAGATATGACATCTATATGATGTTGTGTTCTATGCCTAAATGTCAAAGAGAAATGTGGATGTCAAACAGACCTCAACACGCTAAAGCACAGCACTTTTACTTTTGTATACTCACAAGTGTAACATTCAATCAGTGCTTAACATCTTATTTGCTGTGATGTTTGTGTTTCTGGATATCATGTAAGTCAGAATAATTAAGTGTATTTTAACGGTTAGTATTTTTAAGTGTCCCTTAGGAACACATGAAAAAGCATTCTATTAACATTAAGAATACAATTTTATGTTTTGGAATAAGGATTTTAAGTAATAAAAAAACTGCTATACAAGTGTTAGGTAGAACATGTACACACAGATGTGGTACTAACCAGTTTTCTCGTTTACACTGTGAGACCTTCAGCCAGGGCTAACGTCCAGGA
The DNA here is from genome assembly GCF_031143425.1 of Pleurodeles waltl. Lineage (NCBI taxonomy): Eukaryota > Metazoa > Chordata > Amphibia > Caudata > Salamandridae > Pleurodeles > Pleurodeles waltl. The sequence continues at coordinate 49,257,623 of NC_090442.1, read as the reverse complement.
AACATTACTAAATAGTCCAACCCCCATTCCTACAACTGCTGGTTTGGATCCTGATGAAGAGCAGCCTGGGCCGTCACATGTGGCTTGGCGGGCTGCTAGGTTGACCCTCACTCTGCCTAATCTTCCTACAACCTGTAATCTATTGATCTATTGCCTGCCCTATCTTCAGCAGCGAGTTGTCGCTGCTCCCGGTGGCCCAACAGCTTTCACTGCCTCTGTAGTGTGCACCCAAGTCCTGGCTCCTGTATTTAAAAAACCAACAACATCTGCAGTTGAGCCAGGACCCAGTATTGTGGTGCACTCAGTTCAAAGGCCAAAGGGTAGTATGGGTAGAGGTAGGGCACCATTGTGGCAATACAGGGAGTCTATAGTTTTCATGAAACTATGGGCCACAACATCATGGGGGCAGCCTCCAGACATGAATCCCAAAGGGGCCAGGTCATTGTGTTCCACAAAGAGAAGAATCAGTTGCTGGAGGAGCAAAACCAGTTGCAGAAGGCGCACAATGACCTCATAGAGAGGCAGATATTTGTTTTGTGATCCCTCTCTGGGAAGGTGCAGGATGGGTTGAACCACATATGTAGGGTAATTCGAGAGTCACCTACCCCTTTCTGTTGACCTTATACACCAGGTACGGATCAGTGATATAACATCAATTCCAAAAATATTGTGACACACAAATATTGTATCAAAAAGATAGCTGACACAAATAGCGTTTCATACTAATATTGTAAAAATAAGACAAAATATCGTTTTTCAATGAATACACAGTTTAAAATAGGAAATGGTAACTGTTTTAATATATAACATTACTATAATGTATATTAAATAAATGTAAATAACATTTAATATTAAAAATATATATTTATATAAACAAACATAAATAAATGTGTGTGTATGTTTATACATATATATAATATACCACTATTATTAAAAATGTATATTTTACATTCTATTAATTGTTTTTTATTGTGCTCCAATTTACTACTATAAAACATATATATATATATATATATATATATATATATATATATATATATATATATATATATATATATATATATTTCTCCAAAAACACAATATATAAAAATCAAAGTCTGGCACTCCTTACAAAAATATGATGGTCTTCATTTATTCAATACATGTCTAACATTCACTTTGTTAGACATGTATTGTAAGAAGGGCCAAGGAAGAAGACCGCGAAGGTTGAAACGCGCTGCCCTATGTTTCTGCTTCATGAAATTTTTTGAATAAATGAAGACCATCATATTTTTGTAAGGAGTGCCAGACTTTGATTTTTATATATTGTGTTTTTGGAGAAATTTAAAATGGGTCCTGTGCCCATTAACTGAGCACCAACCTCGACAGGCGAGCCCTGGAAGGAACACAGGATTACCTTTGGCTGATATATATATATATATATATTTATATACAAAGTATAAAAAAGTGTAACAAAATCAAATGCAAAACATTAAATAACGTATTAAAATAAGTACAACAAAAAAACACATTTATTAAAATATAAATATATATATATATATATATATATATATATATATATATATATATATATATATATATGTATGTATATGTAATATAACAACAACAAAAAATAATGTTACATAAATTTAAACGATAATAATAAAGGTATTAAAGTCTGGTAATAATACATACACCATTCCCACTCCAATCTGTGCAGTAGAGAAAGCATTATACTTTGTAGGGGTAACATTTACTATTCCCACTCCAGTCTGTGCAACAGTAGGAAAAGCGTTGGACTCTGAAAGTTAAAATTTACTATTCCCACTCCAGTCTGTGCAACAGTAGGAAAAGCGTTGGACTCTGAAAGTTAAAATTTACTATTCCCACTCCAGTCTGTGCAACAGTAGGGAAAGCGTTGGACTCCGAAGGGGTAAACTTTACTATTTCCACTCCAATCTGTGCAACAGTAGGGAAAGCTTTGGACTCCAGAGGGGTAAAATTGACTATTCCCACTCCAGCCTGTGCAACAGTAGGGAAAGGGTTGGACTCCGGAAGGGTAAAATTTACTATTTCCACTTCAGCCTGTGCAACAGTAGTGAAAGTGTTGGAATCAGGAAGGGTAAAATGTACTATTCCCACTCTGGTCTGTGCAACAATGACACCTTCTGCAGGGCATCTAATGCACCCATCACGCAGAGACAAGCGTGCAGCAGCCAGACACCACAAGAAGTGTCAAAATCTTTGGTTAGTGCAAACAGGGGGAGCTCATGGGGGTGGGTAGAAGGGACTCAAGTCATTCTGCAGAACAAGCAGGTGAAGCAAGAAAGGGAAGAAGGGGGGCAATGTAAAAGGAGGGAAAGGAGGAAAGGAAGGGATGAACAGCGCAGTGGAATCAAAGGATATGGCAGTGTAAGTCAGCTATGAAGGGGGGAGCAGGATCATGACAAACCACTGTCTCCCCTGGAGAAGCGCCAGAAGATAGTGTCCAAGTCTGTGTCCCGGTCAGCAGCATGGATGGATGCAACAGCTTCCAAAGCCCGTTTACGCTCACAGATCACTTGCTCCAGGTCAGGGGACTCAGTGAGCATTGCCGCTGGGAGGCTCAATGTCTGTTGCACGCTTGTTGGTGCTTACAGGACATGGTGGCCTAGTTTGGGGGGGGGGCCCAGGAAACCGTGTCCCCACCCAGTCTCAAGCCGCCTCCGGCTCAGTGAAAAATTATGATTTCCCATCAAGGACCACCCACAGACGTGCAGGAAAGAGCAATTATTACTGAAGAAGGAGCTCCTGCACTCAACCACTAGCGTGTAATCCAGAATAGCACCACACAATGATTGTTCACCATTAGTCCCTCCCCCAATCACCCCCCGCCTTAGCATGGGCAACTCAGAGTACAGCATCAGTTCTTGAAATGCAAGAGCTTGAGGACCACCAAGCATGGGGGGGGAACCCAGATGGGGCCTGAAGAGTGGGCACCTTGTGCTCCCTCACAATGGAGCAAAGGTTCAACAAGGCGTTGGAGGGCATGAAGGATCAAATCCAATCTTCCATGTAGACCACAGTGTCTGGTCTCTCCGCAGTTCAATGTCGGCCCACGGATGCGGAAGCAACCCTCTGTGTTGTCTGCTCGAGCCTCCAGATGTTTAAAATGGTTCTGTAGTGCCTGCAGGCTTTTGTTAGCAGCCATCAACACCAGTTGATGATCAGCCAAATCACATTCAGTGTCAGTCACTCTATCCAACAGCTTCCTGTGATCATCGAGGAGGATGTTAAAATCCACTGCCAGGGAAATGATTTTGTTTTCTTCTCAATCACCACCAGAACTATGTCCAGCTTGTCACCTATGGGCAAGGGGAGGCTGCCGGCGCATTGCCAGGTGGGTCAGTCCTAGCTTCCACAGGCATGCGGTCTCCAATGTGTGGGGTCTGGGAAGGTGCAGTAGAAAGAAGATGCCCCATCGTGGAAGGATTGCAGCCCCTTCTGAGCACAGGAGAGCAAAAAGGGCCTCTTGAGGAGGGGTGGGTGCAGAGAAGATATCGGGTAGGTGGAGAGTGGGCTTGCTGCTGCCCCAAGAAGAGAGCTCCTGAGTGGTAATGAAAGCAGGAGGTTTGCAGTTGGGATAGACGAGGCGGGTCCAGTCAAGGTTTTCCCACCCAAGCCGCAGGGGGCCCCAAATCAGGCAACGGGCAGACAAAAGCTGATAGGTGTTCCCACTTTGGGCGGCTCAGCTCCAGAGCGCAACATCAGTGGGGACATAACTTCCTCCTATGCACTGCAGTCCAGGTGCACATAGGCACTATGATGAAACGCCCAGGGCTGTCCACTGAGTGCCCCTAGGGCATGGGCACCGCAGCCGAAGCGCAGGAGTGTAGGGAGGATTACGGGGGGAGGTAGTTGGCAGTTTGTAGCTCCACGTAAGGGGGCAGTTTCAGGGGCAGCAGGTATGGTGAAGGTTGTGCCTCACCACCCATAGCAACCCCACAAAAGTTTGCAATGTTATGAATCTCCAGGCCTGCCTGGGTTTCTTCCACTGCAGCCCGAAGTCACTGGTTGTGGTCCCGGTGCCAGCGTTCCCTGTCACAGTGGCGCACCAGCAGAAGCATCCCCCATTGCTCCACCCCACAGGTGCTGAAGTGGGAGGAGGGGTGGGAAGCTGCACAGGTCCAAGCAGGAGATGGTGCGGGGGAATCGGGTGTTGGTCGCTGCGGTCCCCATATTCCTCACTGGCTTGATGCATGCGCCGCCCACCTCGCTCCGTCACTCACCTGCCCTGCACCGAAGGCTGACTGGCAGGAAAGGCAGGTGGTCTTGTGGGCCACCTCCTTATCAGTAGCGCTGATGGCGGCCTGGAGGACCAGCATGCTTCTTTGAAGGCCATGTCGCAGGGCCTACTCTCTGGGCCGGCGAAGGCAGGCCTTCAGTCGGCATTGTTAACGCCTTAAGTCATTGAGCGTGGCAAAATAGGCTCTGCTATGCCTCCGCCTAAAGGCCCTGGAGAAGGGAGGCAGATGCCTGCTCAGCTGCTGCCTGGGGTCAGATCGCGAGGTTCTACCTGGGAGCAGCAGAGGAGTCAGCACACCATCTTAGCCCACCAGGCCACACCCTCAACAGTTGCTAAATATATATTATGCATTAATAACAACAAATTCCTGCCTCCAAAGTCCTTCTTATACTTTTGGGGGGCCGGAATAGTCTAAATTGTCCCACTTGTAGGAGTGTGATGGTTAGTAGTTGTGTGGCAGGGCAACAGGTGGTGCTGGCTGCAATGGCCTCCTGACGAGGGCCCTGGTACTTACTTTTACAAATTGAGCACTGCTTGCCACTAATAAAGTGGAAAGAATTTTACTTAGGACCCAACAAAACTTTTATTCTAAAGATAACAATACAGATAGGCTACTAGCCTTACAAATAATCCCTTTAGTGTGGGGGGGTGACCCTTTGGAACCCTCAGCACTACTTCTGTAGTGTACTAGTGTCAACAGGTCTTCCTTGCACTGAAAAAGAAAATTATTTTGTTTTTAAAATTAGAAACATTTTCTTTTTCAAAATCAAAGTTGGAACACGAGGAAACAACTTCCCTCACATCCAGAGTTTGATTGTTTTGCTACAACATCAGTGCACAGGGTGCGCTCACATCACAGCAAAACAAAAGTGAAAGCAGACTGTGCTAATGGCATCGTCTGTTTTCACTTTTGGTCTGCCCTTTCAACACCAATCAAAACAGGACAGGTAGCATTGGAAAGGGGACAGTGTCCTCTTTCCAGGCCCGTCTTTCCCTAATGGATACCTGCTTGTTGATCACTCTGGGCACAAGATCCCCAAGAATGGATCCACTCCACTAAGCCCCATGGACAGACCATTGCAGGGGATAGCGGCTCTTTCAGGTATGGACCTGTGGTTCCCCTTCCTGGGCACATCATTCTTTGTGATCCTCCTGGAGAGGTGGTAGGGTAATGTTTACCTCAATGTGTCCCCTGCGGGTCAGAAATCCCACTAGATAACAAAGAATGTTGGTTTTATCTTTTTTGGGTATGGAGTGCCCCCCACCCCTGGGCATAGATTGCTGGTGCTTCATTATGTACCCGGGCATGACAGTCTTTCTGCCCACCCAACCTGCAATCGCCCCCCCCCCCCCCCTTAGTGTAGCAGAAAACCCACTAGACACCAGGGAATGGGCCTGTCCACCCCCACCCCCACACCATGGAATGTCAGTTTTCTACCCCACCTGGGGCATGGATATGGAGTAATTACCCCTCTCTATCCCACGGACAGCAGAATGCACACTAGACTCCAGGGAATCATATTCTTAGTATTTTGGTGGTGTAGGGCGACTTCCATGAAATGTGATCCCTTCCCCAAACCCCCAGCCTGGCCACAAAAGTCTTTTTGCTCCCTCTGAGGGCAGAAAGCCCACATGGAAAACATGGTCCACAAAGAAAAAGAAGTGGTGGTGGAGCACCCAGGCGTCAAGCTGTGTCTGCAATTCAGAATGGACCCAACAGCCTTTTTAACCCTAGAGTTGACTGGGAGACTTCATCTCCAGTCTGACCCCAGAAGGGGCAGACAACCTACTAGTCTTCCGGGAAAAATGGTCAAAACAAAAAGAAGGTTTAGGGGGATGCCCACCTGAGCACTGGGCTGTGCCTTCACCCAAGGACGGCCCAACAGCCTTTTTGTCTCCTCTAGTATCTGACTGAAGAATTTATTTTGGGCCCTGCCTCGGCCATCACCCATGGAACCCTATTAGCCCCCGACATTTCTGAAATCTAGACACCCAGGGGAGTGGAGTGTGGTGTGACTTACATGGATTTCATAAAATGTTCTTACCCACAATGCCCTGCAAAACTCACACTTTGTCTAGAATCACACATTTTCCTCAGATCAGTGACAGAAGAGCTTGCTGAACCTGAGGGGATCCACAAAATTCCTACCACCTAACGCTTCTACAATTCTTCTGATACAAACGCTCAGCATAGTGCTCGTGGCACATGGGGTAGAGGGGTACTTGGGGCCGGACTTGGCCGCTGCCAGGGAAACCTACCAAAGCCAGACTTTTTGAAAGCTAGACACCTGAGGAGTCCAAGGTGGTCTGCATTGGGTGGATCTCACAATTTATTTATTTTTTCATTGCCCTGCAAACCTCAAACTTTGCTAACATAACACATTTTACTCACATTTCTGTGAGGGAAATTTCCAAATATGCGTGGATCCACAAAATTCCTACCACCCAGTGTTCCCACACTTCTCCCGCTAAGAATGCTACGCCACCTGTGTGGCTGGGCCTAGTGAACCCAACAGGAACAGATGAAACCAGGGATAATGTGAGTCCTTGCAAAGGACTAGCATTATCACTGGTTTGATTTTTTGGAGAGGAATCTCATAATCTTTTCTTCATCGTTACGGTGCCCTCTTGATGTTGATTATACCGGAGGATTCCTTGGCGGCGTTCAACTGCCATTTAGAAAATTGTGAACAGATAGCAGGATTTAAGATTAACAAGGATAAATCCGAGTTCCGAAATGTATTTCTGGGACAGCAAAATGTAACTAAATTGCGAAGTAAATTTTCCTTTGGGTGGGATACCTATAGAAACAGCAAAAGAAATGGAAATAGCAATTGATTTGACCAGATGGAGCCCTCTTCTGCTCTTATAGTTGGGAAAGATAGCCATGGTTACAATTATTTTTTTGCCACAATTCCTTATGTATTCCAAGCTATGCTTACCCCTATTCTGCAAAATAATATAAAAAACTATGGGCCTGATCTTGATTACGACAGACGGATTACTCCATTACAATGGTGACGGATAGCCCGGCCGTCGAAATATAAATCCCATTATATCCTATTTGAGTGATATTTCGGCGCTTGGGATATCTGTCACCGTTGTGACGGAGTAACATCCCCCAAAATCGAAATCAGGCTCTATGTCGAATATGGTAAACGGGCAAGGTTTTTAAGAACATATTAATGCCGCCTGGACGGTGGGGGAGAACTGGTACTCCTGAATATACTGAGATGCTACCAAACGGCACACTTACAACTCCTTAAGGTTTGGATTCTGCGGGAAACAGACACAAAAAATAGGTAATTAAGGAAAGAGTTGTTAGCTGTTATGAGGGATGTTCATTGGTACATCAGAGGCTGAAGTTCACCTCATATCCACCCCCAGTCTAGCCCAATTCATCAGAGCCCAGAGTTCACACCAGCAACAGAGGGATAAACATTTCCGCGTTGGAGGGATGGGGGTGCCTCATCTTGGGAGATCTGTTCAGAAAACGAAGCATTAAGTAGTTTTTACAATGCAACTGAGAGTTTATGGTCACAGAAAAGGATAGTTTAACATATGCACAATTAAGGCATTGAGCCAACCACAGGACTGTAAATACAGGAGAAAATAGAGACCTTATGGATTTTGAAAAATATACATTGACATGTCCAGAATCTAAGGGAGTGATCTCTAACATATACAAGTTCTTAAAGGCAGACGAGAGAGGGGGGAAATTGGGCTTTATTAGGAGATGGGTGAGAACCCTGGGGAGGGATAGGCAGCTGTGAACATGTAATGCAGAGAGGAGAAGGGTACACACTAATGTACAACTGATATCTTACACCACAACGCTTAAATGAAATAGACCAAATACGAGATGAGCTTGCTGGAGCTGCAGTGACATGTATGGCTGTAGCTGACACATTTGGTGGTCGTGCATTAAGTTAAGGCACTTCTGGGAAGAGACTGCTAGTAAAATCAAGCAGACTATAGGTTACCCTATACAGGACAGTCCAGCTGTAGCTCCAGTGATCCTCAGAGAGAAAACAGTGAAAGGCAAGACTTAAACAACAAGGATTCTTGTAAGCCATTTAATAACAGCTGTTAAACCGTGAACTGCAGTCCCCTGGAAGAAATCTGACCTTCCAACAGCAATTAGATGGTACATCAAGCTTTGAAATGCAACAGAAATGGGAAAGACAATGTATGGTTTGAACAATCAGCATAAATGTTTTAAACAGTTTTGGCATCGCCTCATAGACCATTTGCTTGGCGCTGAAAACTGCTGAACCAGAGACCGGACTTAATTCATCACCTCCTGGGGGCGGATTTACAAAAGGTGCAAAAGCTGTAACTGGGGTAGAACGATGAGGCATGTACACATGTTGTCCACATGATCTGTGGGTGTGGGGGAGTGGTGTTGGTGAAAGGGGATTTATGTTAAAAATGAGCAATGTAACCGATTGAATAATCACATGCATCGTGATATTCAGGTGATTGATACACCTGTTTTAGCACAGTAAAATGTATTGGTGACATCTATGACAAGAAATGTTCTCTAAGATCTTCTTGCACATAATTCGATCACTCAAGCCCTGATTGTGTCCACTTTGGACTACAGGAACGCGTTATATCTAGAGTGCCCTGGTGGCTCAGCTGCAGCTGGTCCAGAACTTGGCTGCCAGGTGGTCCTAAACCTTCCTAGAATTGTTCATTTGTCACCCTTCTGAAGGTGAATATACTGACTTCCAGTAGGAAAGAGACCTTTGTTTAAGACTCTGTGCTTAAACCTCTGGACTTTAAAATAGTCTTGGTCCCAGTTGTGTTGCTTGTCCCTCCTTTCCCAGTCACAATCTGCATTCAGCAAATGCAGCATTAGTTTATATTCCTCGGATATCCCACAGCCGCTTCAGTGGCAGGGACTTCTCTTTTCTGGAAGCAAAACAAATTGAATGGTCTGCCTTGTTTTTATTCGACAAGAAAACAGTTTTTTGCAGTTTAAAAACAGCTTAATACTTAGTTATTTCAGCTGCTTGAACCATGGTATTGCTCTACTTTGCTTAATTCAACTGTTTTACAGCCTAGGCTTCCTTGTTTACAAAAAAATATTGTGTACAAAATATGCCTGTCCTCAAAGTTGCCTAACTTGAGTCAGTCACCCTTGGTAGTGAAATGTGTCGCAACCAACCTTTGACATCATCACTGTGACCATTCTCAGATGTGTCAAGTGTCACGTCATATGTTAATCCCATTGCAGCAGCTACACCTTTAACTCCACTTCTGATGCCTTATTCCACTGCATCATCTAAGCCTTTAATGTTCGGTCACATTTGGCACCCAGTGAAACAGTTCACCCTACATTTTCGGCTTCTTCTGATAGAAACATGATTTGTCATTTGTCACCACTTCCACTTATGGACTCAGGGCCTCGTCACAAGTTTTATGGAGGGGATTACGCCATCACAAAGGTGACGGATATCCTGTCCGCCATATTACAAGTTCCATAGGATATAATGGAAGTTGTAATATGGCGGGCGGGATATCCGTTTGTGACAGAGTAATCCCCTCCGCGTAACTTGTAATGAGGCCCTCAGTCTTGACATTGCAGAGGTAGAAGTCTCAACGTTTGAGATGCCATTGATTTCAGAATTAGACACACCCAGTTAAGTAAGAGAAATGTAATCAGTTGCTGCTGGTCCTTCTGTATCCATTTGAAGCCAGCTTTTTGCTTTTAATCCTTTTTATAATTTTGTGTTTGTACCATGCTGCAAAGTTGACTTAGGCCTAGGGTTTTTATTTAGCTTGAACATTCGCATATGTGCGTCAATTGAAATAAGCATAATCACTGCAAGTGTTGCTTTATCAATCGGGAGATTTCATATACTTAGTTTTTTTCCTGCTTTTGAACACCTCATCGCATTCATTTTTTCATATGCACAATATAATTTATAAATGCATCCCTTATATTCTGTATTTTTACTCCATTTATTTATGCTGTAATCGTGCTTTGGAATTGGGTAATACTGCATCAATCAATAGCTCTTATATTATATAATCAATAGCATGATTTATAAAGTACAGTAGACTTAGACAAATTTGCAGGAGGGTTCACAGCTTATTTTTCACACCTTATACCACAAATCCTGAGTCTTGCATTTCTTATAAGAGTTCTAAGAAACTACGGATAACCGATGCAAAGGTATTTAGCTTCAGAGTATCTCATCTTTTCGAGAGAGCATCAAAATCATCAACAGTCTACTATAAGATCCCACACTTGTGACAGCTGGTGCTATCTGTCGCAGCATAAAACAGAAACAGGCCTCACTTCTCATAGAATTATATAGCTATGAGTGAAAGCCATCTGTGAAAAGGGACCATCAAGGAAACTTGTTTATATGGAATTTTGGTGCTAATATAGACATGAGCTAGGGGTTATGAAGCAATGGGTTCCAATAATGATAGACTACATCAATGATTTGATTTATTGATCACCATATGATATGTTGCCATGTTTTTTTCATTTTACATGTATTGCATTTATTCTTTTTAAAACTAGTTTTATTTCTACAACACGTGTTCATATAATCTGCACTAGAACAAGGTTTTCATATATAAAAAGCCTTTTAGAATATATAGTGCAAATTTCTTGTGTGTTTCCATCCTCTAGTGAAAGGGGCTTCAGAACTCACTAATAAATATATCCCTGTTAGTCTCTCACTGGACTAACAGTTGCCTAATATGCATTACCTTGGGGAAAGTCGTGGCCAGCCACTGGTGGTGCAATCCCTGCCATAGAACAAAATGGAGTTAGGAACGTAAAAAAAAGCCCCAGAGGAAATAATGTTTAATTCGATTAGATTATTTAAACTAGATAAAAACATAAATAAATACAATTTAATGTTAAAAAATAATGTATAAACATAGTACGACAAAATATATATTTTTTTGCATTTAAAAATAAATGTACCAACAAATGCTATTAAAATAATTGAAATATTTTTAATACTTTTATACATTACTTTTTAACAATTACTAATGCATAATCAAAATATTGGTTTTCTTTAGCTGTGAATGTATTTTTCAATTTAAACTTCAGAAAAAGACTGTATTTAATTTATTATATTTACATTAAATATTTAATTCAAAATGTATTTAACAGTGCTGTAACTTTTTAAAATCTATATATACAATTAATAGTGCTGTAACATTTCTTAAAATAAATGTATACAGTTAATTTATATTAATATGTTTCAGTAAAATATGTGTAATAATTATCAAGTTTAGTAAACATTTTTGATTTTCCATAGACTTTACTGTGCAGAAAATGATATAATTTTAGTTGGAAAAGTGTAGTTTAGGAAGAGAGTGATTGTCCATCCACGCGTCCCATGTGTCCTTCTCCCACCCTGTCTGTCCCCCCTTCCCAAAGGACACAAATGCAGGTACTCAGACACCCAACAGCCATCCAGCTCACATCAGCACACTGCCCATGCACCTGCACCCAAGTCCAGCAGACATACTCCTCCAACAACCACTCCCTCAACCTCCACTCCCATCCCTCCTCCCTCATCCTGCCCCACAGTCCCACAGTCCCTAAGAAGCTTTTCCTTGCCCAACTTGACCTCTTCCCTCCCTCTCTCCCCCCAGTTCTACCCGCAAGAGCAGGGTCCCAACAACTCAGCCCAGCACCTCAGCCAAACAGTCCACGGGGACAGTGGAGGCACCTCCTGGTTTTGGAGGCAAGACTGTGAAGGTTCCCTCTCCACTAACCGGGAAAGGGAAGGATCCCACCCCACCAGCCAGGAAAGGGAAGGATCCCACTCAATCACCAATGTCAGAAAAGGTTCCCACTCAACCACCAATGACAGAAGAGGTTCCCACTAAACCACCAATGGCAGAAGAGGTTCCCACTCAACCACCAATGACAGAAGAGGTTCCCACTCAACCACCAATCTCAGAAAAGGCTCCCACTCAACCACCAATAATAGAAAAGATTCCCACTCAACCACCAATGTCAGGCAAGAAGCCCTCACCTCCAGCAGAGGCTGCCCAGGAGACACCTCCCCCAGCAGAGACAATGCAGCCCTCACCTCCAGCAGAGGCTGCCCAGGAGACACCTCCCCCAGCAGAGTCAATGCAGCCCTCACCTCCAGCAGAGGGCATGTAGGCCACCCTCCAGGGACTGTTGTACATGCAGCCCCCTCCAGAAGAAGTGGGCAAATGCCCCACCTCAGAGACTATGGCCTTGCACTTCCCAGCATTGGGAAATGGGCATGGAGCCCCCTCCAGGAGCAGTAGGCAAGTTCCCGACTTTAGCTGAGGTGCCCCCCACCCCCAACTTCCCCCTGAGGTGCCTGTCCTCTTCCAAGATGTTGCCCCTGCATAGTGTTGTGCGGAATTCGTCAGGATCAAGTTGGGGCTTGGACTTTGCCCTGTGGCCATGTGGGCCTTATGTACTTTGGACTGGGCATTGACCCTTTCTGGACAATTGTTCATGTATCTTTTTTCTAAAATTGGTTCACATGGTGGCTGCTGTCTTGCTATTACAATGCCAGTGCTGCCGAACTGTAGTCCTTGTATTATTATGCCGTGCGTCGTGTGCCATTGGTTTACATCTGCAGCTGGTTGCGTGTATGGTGTGTGTGTTTATGGTGTGTGTTGTGCGTGTGTGTGTCACTCTCCTTTTCCTCCCTCCCTCCCTTGTGTGCTAGGCGGCTGTACTCACCGTCGTCGTCTTGATCATTGGTGTTGGTGTTCCAGGTGGAGCATGGCGTAGAAGAGCATCAGGAAGACTTGCAATTCCGGTTTCATGGCAGCGTTGATCTTTTCTGGGTCTCTGTTGGTGAGTCTTTGGTCTTCGTGATGTGTTTCCGCCAGGCTTTTGATGGTGTTCGTACCACCCCGGAAATTGTGCCGGTTTGCAGTGTCATAATATGGTGGGCGTTACCTTTTCTTCCGCCTGGCTGTTGATGGCTACTGCCGTGGTGCGTGGTGTTAACACCCTGGCGGATGGTGTGGTACATTGGCTGTCTATGGGAGTTATCACCGCCATGGTCATAATTTGGCGGTAATTACCGCCAGCCTGTTGGCGGTATTACCACCACTTTAGCAGTCACCGCCAATGTCATAATGTGGGCCTATATATATATATATATATATATATATATATATGTGTGTGTATATATAATATATATATATATATATAGACAAAATAGCAATCAGAAATTAGCATAGAAACAACAAGCATTGGCAAGAATGATAGAAAATAGTGAGGGCCCTGGAGGAGGGCCAAACCATATACTAAGAAAGTGGAATGCGAAGTGAAGTCACCCCCCCACCACCCAAGGATATGGAATCGTTAGAGGGAAGCTGGAAGAACTAGGGACCCCAAGAGGTGAGACTCGGAATACCGGTGGACCACCAGGTCGGAGATGCTCGTCTCCAGCCCGGCGGGTCCAACCGCCCTGGCGGTAGGAATGGGGACATGGCAGTTTGGATACTGGCCAAACCGCCACACTCGCTATATGGTGGTCTACACCGCCACCCTGGCGGTGGTCAAAAGACAGTTGCCTGCATGGCGGTTAGGTTCCCGCCATAGTGGGAATGACCCCCAGAGTCTAGGCCAGAATGTAGTGTTCAGTGGGGGCAGGAGCCACTACCCACCCGTCTATAGATGAAGATCTGGGTCAACAGGGGAAGAAGAAGATCAGCTGTGGAGCCCAGGAGCTGAAGAGGAGTCCTTGGAGCAGTGCAGATGGTGTCCCACGTTGGTCGTCTGGTCGCAGATGGGCAGAGGTGTAGGAGAACCACCAACAAGCCTTGCCAAATGCAAGAGGAGCAAAAGAAGAGCTGCAAGCTGAAGAGGACCGGCAAGGTGCAGGGGACTCGACCCTAAGCGGGGATTCTGGGCTGACCCTCAGCAGTCAGGAGAGCCAACAGAAGCAGTCACAGCCCCCACTGGCAACCCACTGGCAGCAGGCACATGTTGCAGTGAGGCCCTGTAGGAAAGTACCATCTTGCCTGGCATGTTACCCCCATTTTTACATGTATGTAAGTTTGTTTTTGCCTGTGTCACTGGGATACTGCTAGCAAGGACCCCAGAGTGCTCATAGTTTGTGGCCTGAATGTGTGTACCTGTGTAGTAACTAACTGTGTCACTGAGCCTCTGCTAACCAGAACCTCAGTGCTTATGCTCTCTCTGCCTTTACATTTGTCACTATAGGCTAGTGACCACTTTTACCAATTTCAATTGGCACACTGGGACACGCTTATAATTCCTTAGTATATGGTACCTAGGTACCCAGGGTATTGGGGTTCTTGGAGATCCTATGGGCTGTAGCATTTCTTTTGCCACCCATAGGGAGTTCAGACAAATCTTTACACAGGACTGCCACTGCAGCCTGAATGAAATAACGCACACGTTATTTCACAGCCATTTTCACTGCACTTAAGTAACTTATAAGTCACCTATATGTCTAACCTTCACTTGCTGAAGGTTAGGTGCAAAGTTACTAATTGTGAGGGCACCCTTGCACTAGTAAAGGTGCCCCCACATAGTTCAGGGCCATTTCCCCAGACTTTGTGAGTGTGGGGACACCATTACACGTGTGCACTACATATAGGTCAATACCTATATGTAGCTTCACAATGGTAACTCCGAATATGGCCGTGTAACATGTCTAAGATCATGGAATTGTCCCCCCATTCCAAATTTGGTATTGGGGAGCCAATTCCATGCATCCCCGGGGCTCCACTATGGACCCCGGGGTACTGCCAAACCTGCTCTCTGGGGTTTTCTCTGCAGCTACCGCTGCTGCCACCCCACAGACAGGGTTCTGCCCTCCTGGGGTCTGGGCAGCCCAGTCCCAGGAAGGCAGAACAAAGCATTTCCTCTGAGAGCAGGGTGTTACACCCTCTCTCTTTGGAAATAGGTGTTAAAGGCTGGGGAGGGGTAGCCTCTCCCAGCATCTGGAAAGGCTTTGAAGGGCACAGATGGTGCCCTCCTTGCATAAGCCAGTCTACACTGGCTTAGGGAACCCCCAGTCCCTGCTGTGGTGCGAAACTGGACCAAGGAAAGGGGAGTGACCACTCCCCGGTCCATCACCACCCCAGGGGTGGTGCCCAGAGCTCCTCCAATGTGTCCCAGACCTCTGCCATCTTGGATCAATAGGTGTGAGGGCACTCTGGGGGCCTCTGAGTGGCCAGTGCCAGCAGGTGACGTCAGAGACCCCTCCTGATAGGTGCTTACCTGACTAGGTGGCCAATCCTCCTCTGAGGGCTATTTAGGGTCTCTCTAGTGGGCTTTTCCTCAGATAACGACTTGCAAGAATTCACCAGAGTTCCTCTGCACCTCTCTCTTCGACTTCTGCCAAGGATCGACCGCTGACTGCTCCAGGACGCCTGCAAAACTGCAACAAAGTAGCAAGAAGAGACTACCAGTGACATTGTAGCGCCTAATCCTGGCAGCTTTTTCAACTGTTTCCTGGTGGTGCATGCTTTGGGGGCTGCATGCCTTCATCCTGCACTGGAAGCCACAAAGAAATCTCCAGTGGGTTGACGGAATCTTCCCCCTGCTTCAGCAGGCACCAAACTTCAGCGTCACCGGTACTCTGGGACCCCTCTCATCCTGATGACCATGGACCCTGGAACACAGGAGGTAGACCCAAGTGACCCAGATTGTCCAGTGGTCCAACTGTACAAATTTGGAGGAGGTAAGTTCTTACCTCCCCTCCCCAGACAGTAATCCTGTGCACCACGTGAACTGCAGCTACAAGGGCTTCTGTGCACATTTCCATGAAATCCTTCATGCACAGCCAAGCCTAGGTCCCCAGCACTTTGTCCTGCGATGCTCAGCTCCCTGAGTTGATCTCCGGCTTCGTGGGACCCTCTTTTGCAGTGTTGAGATGACCGCCGTGTTCAGACTTCATGAACCCATGTTCAAGTACTTCTGCAGGTGCTACCTTCTTGTGCGAGGGCTCTCTATGTTGCTGAGGGCCCCCTCTGTCTCTTCTCCCAAGTGGTGACATCCTGGTCCTTCCTGGGCCCTGGCAGCACCCTTTTTCTTCAACCGCGACTCTTGCAGCTAGCAAGGCTTGTTTGCGGTCTTTTGCCAAGGAAACAACTCTGCATCCTCCAGCACTCCGTGGGACATCTATTGCATGAAGGAGAAGTTCCTAACACCTTACGTTGTTGCAAAATCTTCAGCTTCGTCCATCCGGAGACAGCCATTTTGCACCTTTATCCAGGGCTTTGTGGGCTCCTGCCACCCCTGGACACCTTCGCGACTCTTGGACTTGGTCCCCTTCCTTTGCAGGTCCTCAGGTCCAGTAATCAGTATTCAGTGCTTTGCAGTATGTTGTGGTCTTTGCAAAATCCTCTATCACGGCTCTAGTGTGTTTCTGGGGAACTAGTAGTACTTTACTTCTACTTTCCAGGGTCTTGGGGTGGGGTATCTTGGACACCCTTAGTGTTTTCTTAGACTCCCAGCGACCCTCTACACACTACACTAGCCTAGGGGTCCATTTGTGGTTCGCATTCCACTTTCTTAGTTTATGGTTTGTGTTGCCCCTAGGCCTATTGCATCCTATTGTATTCTACAGTGTTTGCACTACTTTCTGACTGTTTTACTTACCTGATTTTGGTTTGTGTGTATATTTTGTGTATTTTACTTACCTCCTAAGGGAGTATATCCTCTGAAATATTTTTGGCACATTGTCACTAAAATAAAGTTCCTTTTTAGTAACCCTGAGTATTGTGTTTCTTATGATATAGTACCTATATGATATAAGTGGTATAGTAGGAACTTTGCATGTCTCCTAGTTCAGCCTACGCTGCTCTGCTATAGCTACCTCTATCAGCCTAAGCTGCTAGAACACTACTAATCTACTAATAAGGGATAACTGGACCTAGCAGAAGGTGTAAGTACCATTGGTACCCACTATAAGCCAGGCCAGCCTCCTACAGGCCCAGTCAGCACACCTGAAGAGGAGTCCCACGTCACTGGAGCAGCAGAGAAGAGACTGTACTTGGCAGGATGAAGTGATAGGGCCAGAGCAACTTGGAGCCTGAAGATCCCTTGGAGCAGGAGACAACAAGCCAAGATCCAAGAGTCGTGGTGCTCAGGGGTACCGTCCCGCAAGGAGAGGCAAGGGCTCACAGTCTCCCAAGTTGGACAGCTGGCAGAGAGGACCAAGGGGACCACTCCAGACCACCACCTGTGATGCAGAATCCACATGGTTCCCAAGGAAAGCAGATCCAAGCAGCCTGACGTTGCTGTAGGTGCCTGTACATGCAGGGGAGTGACGCCTTCACTCCAAGGGGGATTCCTTCTTGCTTCTTGGTGCAGGCCGAAGTCTCACCCGCCACAGAGGATGCACAGCTGGGGAAATGTTGAAGTTGCTGGAAGGAGCTGGAGAAACAAAGTTGCAAAGCAAGGTTATCACAGGAGTTGCAGTCTTGTCAGTTCCTTAAGAGTCCAGTTGCGGACCCAGTGGCCAGAAGTAAAAGTAAACGATGCAGAGGAGTCCTGCTGGAATCTTGCACGTTGAATCTGAGGACCCAACCAAGGGGGAAACCTTAAATAGCCCAGAAAGGGAGATTGGTCACCTAGCACAGTGACCAACTATTAGGAGGGGGCCGTGACATCACCTACCTGACCTGGCCACTCAGATGCTCCCAGGGGCCTTTGCACATCTTGGATTCAAGATACTCAGATGCTCCCAGGGGCCTCTGCACATCTTGGATTCAAGATGGGAGAACCAAGTGGCCACCTGGAGGAGATATGGGCACCACCGCTGGGGTGGTGATCGACAGGGGAGTGGTCAATGCCCTTTCCTATTTCTAGTTTTGCAGCAGAGCACGGACCGGGGGTCCCTGGACTGGTGCAAACCGGTTTATGCAAGGGGGGCACCAAATGTGCCCTTGAAAGCATACTGGTGGCTTGGGGAGGTGACCCTACCAAAGCTATATCACACCTATCTCCAAGGAGGAAATCTTTTGTTCTGCCTTCTCCTGCTTGAGGAGGGCACAAAACCCATCTGGAGGGTGGCAGCAGCGCGGGCTGCTTGCGAAAATCCTGAAAGACTAGTAGGAGCAATACTGGGGGTCCTCTAAGGAGCCCCCAGAGTGCATCGAATCATACAACCAATACGGGCAACAGTATCAGAGTACGATTCCAACATGTTTGATACCAAACATGCCCAGGTTTAGAGTTATCATTATGTAACTGGACAAAGGTATTGAAGTGACCTGTGTCCATTACATGGGTAAAATGGCTTCCCCGCACTTACGAAGTCCAGTGCAATGGAACTGGAGTTCGTAAGGGCACCTCTGCTCATGCGGGATTGCCTTCACACACAGGTACCTGCACCCTGCCCTCTGGACTAGGAGGGCCTACCATAGTGGTGACTTACAGTGACCTGGTGCAGTGACTTGTAGTAAAAAGGTGCATGCACCGTTTCACGCGGGCTGCTATTGCAGGCCTGTAGACACATTTTGCATGGACTCCCACTGGTGTCATAATACATGCTGCAGGCCATGGGGAACCCCTGGTGCCCCAATGCCCTGGGTACCTAAGTACCAAATTTAGAGGGAGCAAGCACTATCACTGGTGTCCCCTGGTTAGCAGGATCCCAGTGGAAACAGTGAAAGCATACTGACAGCAGGCAAAAAGTGAGAGTAGCCATGCCAAAAATCGGGTACCTTCCAACAAGTGGCATCCAGAAATGCAGCCATTTGTTGCATTTGGCAGGGTAATCCCTGGATGCCATTCACTATTGTATTCTGGGCAACAGAGGTGCTGCATAATAGGTCAATAGCCTCCTCACCGTAGCTGGGGTGACAGGGGCAGGAGGTGAGGCGCCTGTGCAAAGGAGACTTCATCCCTTTTAGGGGTTGAGGCTTAGCCAACTGGGGGGGCAGGAGAGAGGGTGGAGCTGTGTCTCTGGGTGGTGGTCAAGGATGAGGTTGTTACCGTTCTAGTAGGGTCTACCACCACTAGGGAGTGGTCACTTGTAGAGGCCTCTAATGAAGATGAAGATGTGGTGGCCTCCGTTCCAGTCCCCTCACCCTCCATGCCACTGTGTCAATCAGTATCTGCTGTTTCACCACTCGAAACACAATGTCCAGCTGCTTCCCGCCTTCTTAACCAAGATCTCCTTTGCCTACTTTTGAAGATGCTGTAAAGACGTATAATAGTTTTATTGTATCTGTGTAAATATAAAGGCTCATGATGTTTTTTTCTCAAAACATTTTCTAAATTTCAATATTTCACCTTCTTCCAGGCTTCTAAACTTTGGTTTAGTTCTATCTTTATCTCCTGCATGAAGGAAACATCTTCAGAAACCATTTGGTCACAGTTTTGTGATTTCCTATTATTATGACTAATTTATTTTTGACCATTTTTCTTAACTATTTACAATTCTCTCCAGGAACTGGTTTACACTTCTGAATGTTGTTTTGAACAGTGAACATATTTACAAAAATGTAATTTAAAACAAAAATCCCTTTGTAAATTTGCCTTTTCTGAGCTACAGTTGTATTTTGTACTTGGGGTACAAACAATTGTGGCTCTACCCTGACTGACAATTCTCTCATAGTAAAACGGAGAGTTGTCCTACCTGCCATTATTAAATAATAAACTTAAATACATATAATAACCCACAAGAAAAGAAAAAAATAACGAAGAAGAAACAGAGAAAGCAAAAAAAAAACCTGACTTCACTGAAAAAGTTCTCATGGAGAATGTTCTGCTGCAGTGGAACAGCAAAGGATCATGGTCTGAAATGGAGTATATCTTATATTGTAGTGTGCAGGTGAAAACAAATAGCCAAAAATAAATCAGGTATAGATGTTAGCATCCATCCAAAAGCCACAGAACTAGTACAATGTTGAATGTATCCCTCAATGGAATCCCTCCGTCAGGAATCTGCTGCTAGGGCATTCCAGCACAACTAAGAAATCTAAATAGGTTTGGCACAATCCTGCCACCCTGGCGGCAATGGTGTTAGCCAGCATAGGCAAAATGAGCCGCTTAAATGACGGAAAACACTCTGTCAAAGTGAATAGAGGATCAGCCAGCCCACATCTAATTAAGGCAGAAAGGGATCTGTCACCTTGACAGAGTACTTGAAAATGCCGCAATGGAGGGAACAAAAGGAGTCCAGCCAAGATCTTAATCAGGCCCTAAATCTTTAATCCACTCCGCAATTGTAGACACAGGGCTTATTCCAT
This sequence comes from Pleurodeles waltl, assembly GCF_031143425.1. Lineage (NCBI taxonomy): Eukaryota > Metazoa > Chordata > Amphibia > Caudata > Salamandridae > Pleurodeles > Pleurodeles waltl. The sequence goes on along the minus strand of NC_090442.1, from coordinate 49,237,144 downwards.
GTTGTACTGTAACTCCCTATTTAGCGAGTAATAAGGCCACAGCCTTATTACTGGCTATTGTATTTCTTCTAGAATAGGGAGGAGATTATTAATAGATTCTCTGACATACATAACCTGAAAGAATAAACAAATATCTTAAAATTGTATTTCCCTATACATATGTCCGTCTCTAAAGGCGCACACTGGTGATTTGACAGCTAGTGCATATAACAAGGGGGAGAGGGGACATCCCCGACAAATACCTCTACTTATCTGGGCAGGGCATGTTGTTTGGTTATTAATAATTCTAAGGGCTGTATGCACTATATACAATAACTTGATCACATCTATTAAATATTTGTCCTACACTAAGCTTTCTCAATACTTTCTCAATACTGCAAACATACCATCCCATTCAACAGAATTCAAAGATTTTTTATCTAGGAAGACAGCTATTGCGTGTACTTCGGGGTCGTACTTTGTGGGACTGGCCCCAAAAGGCGCTTCTGAGAATAATGATTGTCGCCCTACCTGGCATAAAACCTGCTTGTTGTGGAAGAAACAGACCTGGCATTAAAAGACAGAGACGTTTGGCCTGGCAATTATTTGATTAATTTCTCTGTATATGATCAGTAGCTACATACTAGAATATAATATGTCTGATGTTAATAAATGATTACAGTACTGTTGCTATCAGTGGTACACACAACTGCAAACCAATAGTACATATCCTACATGCTTACAGATGCTAAGGATGAGCCGCTTATTACATAGTTGTAGCCACCACTATCCCCCTGGATGGTGGTTGGAAAGCCATTTATGTGTCACCCCATATGTACTCCACCATGGGTTGAGTATTTGTATGTTTTTCTTATGTTGGGGTGAGATGGGCGGTTTATATGTCACTGATAGGGCCTTAAGAGTGGGTATGGGGAGGGTAGACATAGTCCTCCTCCATAGTACAGGATCCTTTTGCTTTCCCTATATCACGGTTTACCTCAGGACAGAGCCCCAGAACTTTATTTTGAAGGTCTGCATTGTCTGCTGCGGATCTGAGTATGCAAAACTTATCTCCTATCACTGATTCGGGCTGGGTATACAATGCTATATTCCATATTCTGCTCCTGCAAATTCTTTATAACAGAGAGGAACTTTCTTTTTGCTTTCTGGACCTGGAGGATAAACTTTGGATATAAGGATTTCAGATCCAGAAAGTCTAAAATAACTTATGGCCTAATTATGAGTTTGGCGGAAAGTGTCCCGCCATCAAAATGGCATCGGATTTCCCGGCCACCAACTTGTCGGTTCGACCACCAATTAGAAAGCAAGCAGGTGCACAGACTAAAGACTACTGTGGCATCGCTGTCGCCACCAGGAAATCTCGACCGTTGCTGCAGCAGGATAGGCCAATGCACATGTTGGAGGGTTGACTGCCAGTTTCCCCGCTGGCCCAATCATAGTGCCTCTTCTCACCGACGTGACTGTGTTGGCAAAACCTCCATACCCGAGTTGGTGAAAAGGGATAGATATAAGGCAGAAACTCACCTGGACGCAGCTGCACATTGTGAGAAAGTAGCCTCTTTTTAGCCTTGTTACCCCCACTTTGGCCTGTTTGTGAGTGTATGTCAGGGTGTTTTCACTGTCTCACTGGGATCCTGCTAGCCAGGGCCCAGTGCTCATAGTGAAAACCCTATGTTTTTAGTATGTTTGTTATGTGTCACTGGGACCCTGCTAGTCAGGACCCAAGTGCTCATAAGTTTGTGGCCTATATGTATGTGTTCCCTGTGTGGTGCCTAACTGTCTCACTGAGGCTCTGCTAACCAGAACCTCAGTGGTTATGCTCTCTCATATCTTTCAAATTGTCACTAACAGGCTAGTGACCAATTTTACCAATTTACATTGGCTTACTGGAACACCCTTATAATTCCCTAGTATATGGTACTGAGGTACCCAGGGTATTGGGGTTCCAGGAGATCCCTATGGGCTGCAGCATTTCTTTTGCCACCCATAGGGAACTCTGACAATTCTTACACAGGTCTGCCACTGCAGCCTGAGTGAAATAACGTCCACGTTATTTCACAGCCATTTTACACTGCACTTAAGTAACTTATAAGTCACCTATATGTCTAACCTTTACCTGGTAAAGGTTAGGTGCAAAGTTACTTAGTGTGAGGGCACCCTGGCACTAGCCAAGGTGCCCCCACATTGTTCAGGGCCAATTCCCCGGACTTTGTGAGTGCGGGGACACCATTACACGCGTGCACTACATATAGGTCACTACCTATATGTAGCTTCACAATGGTAACTCCGAATATGGCCATGTAACATGTCTATGATCATGGAATTGCCCCCTCTATGCCATCCTGGCATAGTTGGCACAATCCCATGATCCCTGGGTACTGCCAAACTGCCTTTTCAGGGGTTTCACTGCAGCTGCTGCTGCTGCCAACCCCTCAGACAGGTTTCTGCCCTCCTGGGGTCAAGCCAGGCTTGTCCCAGGATGGTAGAACAAAGGACTTCCTCTGAGAGAGGGTGTTACACCCTCTACCTTTGGAAAATGGTGTGAAGGCAGGGGAGGAGTAGCCTCCCCCAGCCTCTGGAAATGCTTTCATGGGCACATTTGGTGCCCATTTCTGCATAAGCCAGTCTACACCGGTTCAGGGACCCCTTAGCCCTGCTCTGGTGCGAAACTGGACAAAGGAAAGGGGAGTGACCACTCCCCTGACCTGCACCTCCCCTGGGAGGTGTCCAGAGCTCCTCCAGTGTGCTCCAGACCTCTGCCATCTTGGAAACAGAGGTGCTGCTGGCACACTGGACTGCTCTGAGTGGCCAGTGCCACCAGGTGACGTCAGAGACTCCTTCTGATAGGCTCCTTCAGGTGTTGCTAGCCTATCCTCTCTCCTAGGTAGCCAAACCCTCTTTTCTGGCTATTTAGGGTCTCTGTCTCTGGGGAATCTTTAGATAACGAATGCAAGAGCTCATCCGAGTTCCTCTGCATCTCTCTCTTCACCTTCTGCCAAGGAATCGACTGCTGACCGCGCTGGAAGCCTGCAAAACTGCAACATAGTAGCAAAGACGACTACTGCAACTCTAACGCTGATCCTGCCGCCTTCTCTACTGTTTTCCTGGTGGTGCATGCTGTGGGGGTAGTCTGCCTCCTCTCTGCACTAGAAGCTCCGAAGAAATCTCCCGTGGGTCGACGGAATCTTCCCCCTGCTACCGCAGGCACCAAAGAACTGCATCACCGGTCCCTTGGGTCTCCTCTCAGCACGACGAGCGAGGTCCCTCAAATCCAGCAACTGTGTCCAAGTGACCCCCACAGTCCAGTGACTCTTCAGTCCAAGTTTGGTGGAGGTAAGTCCTTGCCTCCCCACGCCAGACTGCATTGCTGGGAACCGCGACTTTTGCAGCTACTCCGGCCTCTGTGCACTTCCGGCGGAAATCCTTTGTGCACAGCTAAGCCTGGGTCCACGGCACTCTAACCTGCATTGCACGACTTTCTAAGTTGGTCTCCGGCGACGTGGGACTCCTTTGTGCAACTTTGGGTGAGCACTGTTTCACGCATCCTCGTAGTGCCTCTTTCTGGCACTTCTCCGGGTGCTACCTGCTGCTGAGAGGGCTCCTTGTCTTGCTCGACGTCCCCTCTGTCTCCTGACGCAATTTGCGATATCCTGGTCCCTCCTGGGCCACAGCAGCATCCAAAAACGCTTACCGCACGATTTGCAGCTAGCAAGGCTTGTTGGCGGTCTTTCGGCGGGAAAACACTTCTGCACGACTCTCCACGGCGTGAGGGATCCGTCCTCCAAAGGGGAAGTCTCTAGCCTTTGTCGTTCCTGCAGAAACCTAAGCTTCTTCTGTCCAGTAGAAGCTTCTTTGCACCCACAGCTGGCATTTCCTGGGCATCTGCCCATCTCCGACTTGCTTGTGACTTTTGGACTTGGTCCCCTTGTTCCACAGGTACCCTCGACTGGAAATCCATTGTTGTTGCATTGCTGGTTTGTGTCTTCCCTGCAGAATTCCCCTATCACGACTTCTATGTCCTTTGGGGAACTTTAGTGCACTTTGCACTCACTTTTCAGGGTCTTGGGGTGGGCTATTTTTCTAACCCTTACTATTTTCTAATAGTCCCAGCGACCCTCTACAAGGTCACATAGGTTTGGGGTCCATTCGTGGTTCGCATTCCACTTTTGGAGTATATGGTTTGTGTTGCCCCTATCCCTATGTGTCCCCATTGCATCCTATTGTAACTATACATTGTTTGCACTGTTTTCTAAGACTATACTGCATATTTTTGGTATTGTGTACATATATCTTGTGTATATTTGCTATCCTCATACTGAGGGTACACTCTGAGATACTTTGGCATATTGTCATAAAAATAAAGTACCTTTATTTTTAGTATAACTGTGTATTGTGTTTTCTTATGATATTGTGCATATGACACTAAGTGGTACTGTAGGAGCTTCACTCGTCTCCTAGTTCAGCCTAAGCTGCTCTGCTAAGCTACCATTATCTATCAGCCTATGCTGCTAGACACCCTATACACTAATAAGGGATATCTGGGCCTGGTGCAAGGTGTAAGTACCCCTTGGTACTCACTACAAGCCAGTCCAGCCTCCTACACACATGTCCTCTGCCACCATAGAGCCCATCGTACACGTCCTGCCGGTACTGCTTGATGACGTCCAAAACCACAGTGTTGTGGATGCAACCGACGGTAAGTCACAATATTACCCGTTTCCATTGAATTCTTAGTTATCAGATGCACAGGCAGGTACACCTTAAGGTGTATGGGGGCCCTGGACCAAACCTATTTTGTGGGTCCCTGTTTTGAACAACTTTGAATGTATGATCCAAAATCTGCTTTGTCATGCCCTCTTTGGCAATGTCACTGACATTGCACAGGCACACTCTTCCAAATTCTAAATGTGTTCACAACTAATTCAGGGATAGTGATGTGTAGTTATAAAATTGTAACACAACAGCAGCTCCTCACTAACATTACAGCAAGCAATATGTGTGACACTGTCCAATTTCTCACATGCTAGGTCGTTTATTGATAGAAAATAAACATAAGTAAGGATGTCTCCTGAAACCAAAACGCACCTTCTCTGCAAAATGTTTGTAATAGACTCTCAAACATCATGCATATTAAAAAGTAATTCTGTCTGTTTAAGAAGTATTGCAAGGTCATCATGGAAAGACTCTATGTAGAACAGGGCTGACTCAATCACAGGGCCCCCTGACGGTCTGGGTCCCTGGGCCAGAGCTCACTTTGTAGTGTGTGTGTGCAAGATATTATAACAAACAGGAGTAACAGCATTCTTCACATACAACTGAAGTAGGTGTAAGTCCACACAATAAAATGGACACGTCCAAAAAACGAAATAAAAAGCTATGACAACTAACCACCCTCCAGGTGTGGATAAACAGATGCCTAACTTGCACACATTCATCACATATCCAACATACATCATAAGGAGAAGTGCAAGCAAAATGAGGTTGACGTTGCTAAAGACAAGCTGAAACATTTACCATATGAAATACCACCCAATTCAATGTCTGGCCCAATTTGGGTACATCCCACTTATCCATCCATGGAACATTTCCCCTTGTCCTGTGTAAGTCCTGTGCTGGTCCTAAACTCTAAATATACAAACCTGGTCATATTGACCACCACTCAGGGTGAAACAAACACACCTTTAGTCACACATCCCAATGTATCCAATTATACCAGTTAGGTGGTGCAAGTGCTCATTACTATGATGAATGCCTGCCTATAACAGTTAATCATCATCACATACGATATCAAAGTGTGCATGTACATAACAAAGTACACTCTAAACATATATGTAGTATAACATGCCATATTGTGTAAACCCAATGACATTGTGTCACAATGTAAACAATGCAACCTTGCTAGTTTCCCAACAATAGCTAGGTTAAAGTACTTCAAGGACTAATGTGTAAAAAAAAAAAAAAAAAAGTATTTCTCCATAAAAAACATAAAGGAAAAACACAACGAAAGGCCAATGGCCAGTCCAATTTGAAATTGTGTGTGATAGATCACTGCAGTGCCACCAAACCTACCAGAAAAGACGCTGCCAGGGTAGCCTTCTCACAAAGGGACATCCATTGGGTAGGGCAGGCATCTCAAAGATGTTACTTGGGAGGGGGACATTTGGGTTTGAGGGATGTCCTTGGTTTTGGAAGTGGTGGGTTGGGAAGAGGTAGGGGAGGACATACATTTAGGAGGGGGATTTGGGAAGTGGAAGGGGTGAAAGAATGTTTGGCAGGGGTGCCTTGGGACCTGGAAGGGGCAGATGGGTGGATAACAGAGGTGGGCCTGGGTGTGGGCGGGGTAGGAACCTTCTTGGAAGTGGTGGTTGGAGGTTTGGTAGGGTTGATGGCAAGGGAAAAGGAAGGATCTTTGGTTGGGTACTTAGGAGTGGGAATGGGAAGGAGTGGGGTTTTGGAGGTAGAGGGAGTGACTGTGAGTAATGTGCTTGGGTTTGTTATAAGTGTAGGTGCACATGTGTCAGGTGTATCTACTGCAAGTATGGGTGTGTCTTGTATCAGTGGTGTCTGTTGGGTGCTTGATTGCGTGTGTAGGTGTAGGTGTGTAGACTATGAATGGTGGATCTGTGGAGCTTACTGCAGTATAAGTGCTGGATGTGGGTGTTGTGGATGCTGATGTGACAGTGGGTGTGGTTGTGTGTGTATAGATGTGATGAGGTCGGGGGTTCATGTGGGTGTGGTGTGGTCTGATGGCCGTGGATGTGGTGGTGGGGATGTGTGTGCATGCGTGTGCTGTCACCTGTGCTGTGTGGGGATGTGATGGGGGAGTGGTGGAAGGATGTAGGTGTAGTGTTGTCAGTGGTGGTTGTGGATGTGATGCCAGTGGAGGGGGTCTGTGAGTATGGTGGTGGGAGCGATGTCCGTCTGTTTGGTTGTGTGCATGTTTTTTGTGTGTTTGTGCTTATGTCTGGATGTGCTGCTTGGGTCTGTATGAGTGGGTGTGTGTAAATGTTTGTACTTTGGACAGGTTTGGGACTAGGGTACTGGTATGGGGAAAGGGCGTTAGGAGGGACAGGTTGGGGGGATGGAAGGCTGAACTGAAGGAGGAGAACAGAGCCTTAAAAGACCTCTGTAGGCCAGACATTGCACTGTGAATGCCTTCCAGGTAGGCCACCATCTGCTGCAGATGGCTGCATTGCCCCTGGATGGCATTCAGAATTGCAGTCTGACCCACAGAGATATTTCTCAGGAGGTCATTAGCCTCCTCTCTCTGTGCAGCGGTGGTTGGGGGCAATAGGGGCAGGGGATGAAGTGCCTGGAGCAAAGAGATGTCTTAGAAGAGCTGGCCCGGCCAACTGGGTGGGGAGCAACAGGGAGGGTGGAGATGGAACTGTGGATAGTGGACAAGGATGAAGTTGGAACAGATCCTATGGGGTCTGCCAACACTCGAGAGTGTCTACTGGAGGATGAAACAGAAGATAATGAAGTAGAGCTTGCATCCTTCGTGGCACTCCCCACTCTCGCAACTGGGTTCATCTATGTTGGTACAGTCAGGAACAGAACCACTGTGGCCAGCTGCCTACACAACTATGTTCGCCATTTCTCCTTCGCTTATCCGGGATGAATCTGAAATGACACATACAAATTAGTTAGTTGCATCTTCACAAACACTTCTGACCATTGGATTCAAACACAAAACATTACAAAAGTGCAGAGATTATACCAGCTTCATGGTTCTTTACATGGGCTTCAACATTAGCATGAGCACATGCATGCATGCATGCTACATTACCTGAAAACAGTTGGCCATGGTGATGTCATAACCCCAGACAGCTCCAATACCATGAATCCACTTATCAACACACCATCCTTAGGTATATAGTAGGATAGTTGATCACCTTGTATAGTTTGGACATTGTAGCATACCACAGTGAACTGATATCACCAAATAGGATGGGTACAACAACTAAATTTCCTCAGTGTCCACACAAGCCCCTGAATTCATCAAATGCTCACTTACCTTAAACAACATCATGATGTGATGATGGCCAAGTAATACAGCAATGTAGCTTCAATGTGTACTGTAGCAAGAATCATGTCACATGCAAAAGCTCATTTCACATTGATGTCATTTTTTCCTTGAAACTACCTCATATGTCCACTGTCAAAATAGTCAAAGAAAATCTGTACTTAAGTAGTGTTGCTCCATATCACATGTAGCATGGAAAAGTAGCCTGGAGATAATCAGGGCCAAATTACTGGGTGATATATACTACAAATACACTCTTCAAGGTTGTTGTGTGTCAGTGAATATCTATGGCATGAAGAGGTGGAATCGCTTCAGTCCTAACGTGATGGCACATCGCAGCATCACTGTGAATTGCAAACACCCAACTGGCGTTAAAGACTGAGTGTAGACACTCACATGTGATCCCTACATTTCTACATCTCACTCTCTGATGCATGTCACCATTCAGTGAATGAATCATGAAACAGTATTGCAGATGAAACAACAACAGGGAAAAGGACACCGGGCACCATGTTGGCACTAATGCTGATGTCACCAGTGCTGATTGCACACTCATGTTACTGTAGAATCCCACCTTACCAATGGGAAGTGTCCAGCCACTGCAGCAAATGTTCACTCTATGCTATGTCACATGTCATAGGGCTACCATCCCATGAGACACAGTAGCGAGGGAGCATCACTCCTGACACAATGAAGTTAAGTGTCCTGTCTGGTACAGCTGTCACCCAGAACATCAAACAACATGAGGTGATTTTTAACTTTACATAACCATGTGTCTGCTCAATACAACAAATGGCAGTGGACTGAACTCTGTTGGGTTCCTGGTCATAAAGACAATAGGCAAAGCACATCATCATGCACCTACTACCAGACCTACACAATCCAGAACTATTCTTGTGCATTGGACATGGCTCACCACCAATGTTGATGGGGAAATGCCTGCCTGTAACCAAAAACGTTGGCAGTGTAACATGTCTCTGGTCAGGACTACCCTTCAAGTTTGATAGGCCACAGCCAGTATGCAGGCCATTGGGGGGGCAGATTGTGGCATGCACCAGTTCCACGTTGGGAAGCTTTCCCAGCTGTACCTCTGTGATCTTCTGGGTCAAGCGCTTCAGGTCCTCCCACCTTTTCCTGCAATGGATGCTGCCCTGGCCATAGACCCCCAGAGTCAGCATTTTCCGAGCAAAGGCCTTCCACATGTCTTGCTTCTGGTGGGCGTTGACCTGTGTGAATACAAGAGAGGGAAAGCAGTGTATCAATGCAACATTTTGGATATGTGTTTTGTTGTCACACAATTTGTCTATGTCTAACATAAGCATTCATCAAGAGTTAACACACAGCGTGTAGTTTTCCAATGCTGAGTACTACAAAGACATTAATACACACTTTTGTAGTCATCTGCTGACCATCCTCATCCTTGGTCATGTCCTACTCTGACAAAGCCAGCCCACTAACATAATGCAGCCTTGGGCCATCATAAATGTACCTTGATGTCAGCTACTATGAAAAACAACACACCATTGTGATCTTTTGAAGAGTATGCTACTAGTGCATTATTGTACAGACACCTTTACAGACAGACCTACTGACTTAATGTTTACGGTCCACAGAGCCTGAAACCATAGTACAGACTACATCACTACATCCTAAGACTTAGTTCACAATGGAAAGTCTGCCATGTGTGCCAGTGAGAGCTTCCTCTCGGGGGATATGTGGACTAGTTAATGTAATACCATACATCTGATTGAGTTTGTGCGGTATCTGCTGGCATCACTGGACAAACCTTTTGCCATATGTGACATCAACATACCATTGTATTTCTTGTTTGAATTTAAAAATGCTGGTAACTCATATATCAAAACCTCTTCTGAAGTAACCAACTATCTGCACTGTTAATGAGTCATATAAGCTTGTACAGTGCAAGCACTGCTTATGGAAAATTGAAAACAGACCTGTGGGAGTAAGGGACCTATCATTAGTAAATGACACACATTGACAATGTGGGTCAATGGAATGAAGTATCAGGTCAAGGGGTTACCTTAGTCACCATTCAGAGTGTAGTCCAAGTAAAACCAATCAGGGCTACTACTGTTTGAAAACTCTTTTTGTGATCATCCAATAATCCACAGGTCTACATGGATTTTACTCATGAATCAGTTGTATTACCACAGAACCTCTACCCCAGCCTCACCCATGGTTCAGGCTGAGCACAACATATTGTCAGGCCTTGCTCTCTGCAGGCTGAGCATAGTAATCCCACATGAACATCACATTTCTACCAGTTCAACATAACACTTCAACTTGTGGACATCCAATACATGGCTCAAGGCTGTGTGGCTTTCTGAAGGGGTCTGTGAGCGTTTGGTAGCTCAGACAACAGTTTGGCGAGCCCTGATCTAGGCTGAACGATATGTGGGACTGTACACCTACCTAACGCCATCCTGAACTGCTTTTTACAGAATACATTCAAAGCTCATGCTGTAAAGGCTATACATGTGTTTGCACAGCTAGCATGATCTGAATAGTAAATATATCATAGATACCATAAAATGGTTACACGCACAGATGTCTACATGCACCATATATAGAATCTAGGGCTTTACATACCTCACACATTCCAGTGATGACAAGTACACAATGTATAGTGCTCGACAATCCCTGACATTATTGTCTTCTGTAGGGGCCACCAAATTTTACAACAGTGTTAACACTTAAACGCAGAGACACATGGTAGCCTGTGGTGACGGAAATGATGGAGTAAATCAGAGTAAGATATGTATGTAAGATAGTTGCCTGTTACTCTGGTGAGCCATAGAACTGGCCATACAGTTAAAAGACCTCATCAGCCAGCAGCTCCAGCGCCTTTGCAGAGAAGGAACAGGCCCCATCACCTGCTTAGCCTGCCATGATTGCTCCCAGAGGTGGCAAACAGCAGCTAAAAAAGAAAGAGGTCTTGATAGCAGCAGTGTCAGGAGGCAAATGAGTTATTTTTTCAAACCACGGCGTACACTTATGCGATGTACGCCAACATCAGCGCATATGGACACAGTCATTGGCCCTCTACCTTCACAATCATCAAAGTTAGCCTATGGATGTCCCGTCGTGGACTCAACCACCCACTGCACAGTGGACGTCTGCCAGGGCCGTGAAATGCACAATGGCCAATTAGCAAGGTTAGGCAGCCATCATTTTAGAGGTTGAAAGTACTGTATTAGTGATTGTTAACTCACTCTGTCACCATCACTCCCAATGATGGGTTACATGTTTAACTATATACAAATCCAGTGACATTGAACTTTAGCTCCACTATTCATTTGATTAATGCATTAGTTTGCATATCGGCTATATTAGTGCATTACAGTGTACTCCGCCATTGACTATATTTCATTCAAAACAAAATAATTTTAAAAAAGGGGTGCAAATAATACATCCATAATGTATTACTTACACATTAATGGTCAAGACACATGTTGAGGCTATAATGGGGATTGGTGATGGATAATGCACAATGCAGTATTTAAAAGTAATATGTTTATATTGCAATCTAAAACAGTTATGTACTGTTACATAAGCTTTAGCTTACTCTTCATATAAGTTACCGTGGACGTAGTGACCAACATTCATATACTGTTTTCAATTCACACATCGGTACCCTGGGAGAGGAAGATGACAGCCTCCAGTGTACCGCCCATCTCCAGACCTTCAGACCATGGAAGAAAGGGATATCAAGAAGTTTTGTTTGAATAGGCAACCCATACAGGATTTATGTCATCAGTTGGAGCGTCACAACACTAATCCTGCATGTATCACACCAATTGTTAATGTTATGGCAGTATTGCATTTTCTGACCACAGGTTCCTTTCAGTACACTGTAGCAATATCTGGTGGTATGTCACAACCAAGTTTTAGTGGTGTACTACAAGACGTGCTTTTGACAATGAGACACATGGACAGCTACATCCAGTTCTAAGGGGAGCCTTCCCTCAACTCACCCGGAAAGGTGTGTTAAATCAGTGGCCTGCTGAATGCTCCACAACTTTGCCCTGCATTGGCACATCCCTTATATCGCACAGGATGGAGAACATGAAGTGCCACAAGTTGAGGATCCTGAAATGCCAAATGATGATAGTGGTGAAGAGGAAGGAGCTGACTTGTATCAAGGTCTCATCAGCAACTTTTTCTCATAAGTGTAACTATTTTTGTCAAATGTCATAACTTTGACAGTAATATCAACTCTTGTTGTGATGATGAGAGGAGTATGTTAAGGGAAAATATTAGGGAGGGCAAGCTCTGGGTAATCCAGGTGAAAGGTGTTTGTAAAACATGGTTTTGATACATGGTCATTTTGTTTGTGTTGCTCAGATTTATGTCATGGACTGTGTTCTCCAGAAGTTGACTATGTGAATTTTCTTATATGTATGGTTTCATAGATAATTTCTTTGTTTTGGTCAGTTTTGGGTACCTTCACCATGACATCTTCATTTGGACAGTTCAGAGGTGGGACATTTTTGTGTCTATAACATTGTTTGGAAATGCAATGGGAACATGGGTTGTTCCTGGGAATGACAGACACGGACTTTGGGTGTACAAATCCTGTACCAAGACGGCCTGCACAGTGATAAAATGGAAGTTATGAGGACTCCATTGAACTAGTTTCTTGTCATGTGGTGGTCCTAATGGAATATGTGTGCCATTATGTGCTCCAACAAAATGTTGTTGTGGAACCAAATAATGCTCTTCACCCTTCACATTAGCTAAATCACCACTGTGTGTAAAGTGTATGTGGCTGTTGATGTATCTCCTCATTGTAGGGCAAAGTGTTTGTGGCACACCACAGACATTTGTTTGTGTCACTCCACCAGATACTGGAACAATCGATTAGAATGATCCTGTGATCAGAAAATGTGGTTCTGCAATGTGTTTGTTTATTGGTGTTATTGATGTGGGATTCCATTTGTAAGCTAGGCGACATGGCTTCAGCTGATGACATAGACCAATTTTATTTTGCCTATTCAATAGGAAATTGTCAGATGAATCCCCTCCTACCATGTTGTTAAGGTCTGCAACTGAAAATGTAACCACTGGCACAGATTATTGGTGTCATGTATGATTTGCTATGTTTCTGACATAATGCGAGCCTATTGTTGGTACAACAGAATAAAGATGGATTATGAGAACACACTTGTACGTATGCTTTGGTGAGACATGGTTGTGATCCTGAGCTAAACATTGTGTACATGCAACATATCCATGCTTACACAAGTAGATATTTTTGCCATTGTAAAGTTCATATGGGAGTACATATATACATTGCTAGGTGTGTGAGGGGATCCATAGCTGCAGGGACAGGGGTGTCTGCAGGTGTGTCTTCTCTGGCAGGGCCTCCCTTCCTGTGGCTGCAGCAGATGTTGATGGGCCTGATGTAGTTGGACCATGGGAAGAGGTAGATGGTGCTGGGAAAGCCCTGCAAAGACATGTATGAATGTCATGCAGCACCACAATTAGAGAGGCCTTGTTTGAGTTATGGGCCTCCATCTCATGGAATATGTCCCTTTGCAGCTGCTTCAGATCCTGGATTTTGGTGAGTACCTTGGGAATCATGATAGGCTTTCAAGACTTGGTTGATGGTGTCCTGGGTGTGAGTGGCCCAAGTGGCCTCACTCTGCCGGCCCACAGGTACCCTCTCATGACCCCTACCACCACAAACCTGTGCCCTGGCCCCGGGTGCCCTCTCCGTCTGGCTCCACTGTTGCTGGGGTGATGACTGTCACATCAGGATCTAGGACTGGTGGGCACACAACGGTTGTTACTGTGCTAATTACACAGGTTGTGGGGACTGATGTTGGCTGAGGTGTTGAAGCTGGGATGGGAAGTGTTGTTGTGGGCCCAGTGACACTCACTGCTGACATATACCCAGGCTGACCAGATGGATTAGATGTGGAATCTACATCCAATTATTTTGTGACACAGTAGGTAGAAACCTAGTAAAAGACAAAATAGGTAGAGATTTCAATTGTGATATATTCCAGTGGCTTTAAACTTGTTAATAAGACATTTGTAGACATTAAATACATGTACTTAGATTAAGCGGTTCATTAGATGTCCTGAGATGTTGAATTTTGGATTAAGGGATGAACATGACATCTCCCAAGCATTCAAGCCAACACAGTGGAGAGGCAACATGTGTATTTGACCATTCCAAGGCTTAGCTGTGCACAAAACAGGCAGTCACACAACTTGGTTGTATATTTAGCATTAGTCATCATTTAAGCAGTGCAGAGTCAATGAGTCACTTGCAACTTCTTATTTGCCGAGTTAACTCCATGCCTTGCAAATATCTGAGCCACACACTTGGTATGGTGTCACTCATTCCATCAATTGATTAAGTTGAGGAGAACAGGACAACATAAACACAGTAGGCAGAAACGTCTCTGAGTAGAGCAATGTGTGTATATTGCTCACTCCATGAGAAATGAACATCAGTTGTAATATGTCAGACAAGTGAAAATCGGCAAAATCACAATTTCGTCTGGTTTTGAATAACAGAAACAGGGCCTCATGGTAGTTGTAGCCATTTCAATCTCTACTTGACAGCACTTACAAAAGGGTCAGTATAACATACTTGTTCACAAAATGCAGTTGGGATGAACCATACATTTACATATTAATACATATCATGGGTACTGGAATGTTATTTTTGTAGAAATACTGTTACAGACACCCTTACAAGTAGCATGTATTGGAGATCGATACATGTGATCTTATATGCAACAATACACATTGACACAGACAAGTCAACATCTCTAATAATTTGTGGATTGCATGTTAGGAAACTAGGTACACAGCACAACGGCAAAAACTGAGTTGAGAGCAAACAGGACATTGAGGTATTGTGACAGCGAGGTGTAACTTACCAGACTCCATTCCTCCAGGTATTCCTGTCAAGTAGTCAGGATGTAGGATCTACATGACCTCCTCCCAGGGAAATAATTTGATTGGGTTGCTGGGAGGACCATCACCAGTCCTATTGGCTTCCAGGTATTACTTTAAGACCAGGCAAAATACCTCGCCCCTCAGGCCGTTCCAACTCTTCCTAATTTCCTCCTCTGTGCGCAGGGTGGTAGCTACAGCACTCTGTCTACTATTCTGGACCACATGTCCGTTTTCTGGCTGATACCAGTTTGTTGGACTTGGGCTCCAAACAATTGTGGCTCTACTCTTATGATTTCATCCACCATGACTGATAACTCTGCATCTAAAAAACATAGATTTTTTTGCTTTGACATATCCCCAAATTAAAGTCAGTGACAATACAATCAAAAATACACCAAAGGATGAAAAGAAAATGTGCTGGGAAAGTGTGGTGAGAGTGGTAAAAGGGATGCGGAGAAAAGGCCTGCCTTCTCTCACCAAAATGTTGTCTCAGAATTGCTATGCTGCAGTGGAGTGGCAAAGAATCATGGTCTGGAATGGGGTGTGTTTTATAGTGTGATTTACAGGTGTATCCACTTGGCCAATAGACAACAGGTGTGTTGTATTTGTATCCATCCAGTGGCCACTGTTATGGTGCTTTGCTTAGCGTGTACCACCATGGCCTACCACCGTTGGGGAACCGCCTCAAGGGGATCACCAGTGCCACTGTGTTTTCTTAATCTAGTCGGCGGGAACCCACGGCCCTGATGGCGACGGAGTACGAATCGCAAGCATTGCACGTCACAAGCGGGACACACTCCGTCAACGCGGTCAGCAGTTCAGCCTGCGTGCATCTTAATCGGGCGGGCAAAACACCGCCGACTCAATGGTGTACTTGGGACTGCTGCTGCGGCAGAATGGCAGTTCGACCACCAAACTGGTAATCAGGCCCTTCGTTTTCTAGCCTTACGCAGTGCAGCATCTCAACCTCTAGCTGAGCAGAGAAGCAATTAGTGGTCAAGACGTGGCTCCTGGAAATGGCTGCGGAGCTAGAGATCAGTGTTCCCACTCCACCGCAAAAAGGGACAAGGGGACCTGACTGAAGAGATTTATCAATAACTATTCTACAAAGGCCTCTATATTGTCTATAACTGTAGAATCAGCAACACAAACACCAATCTACCCCAATATAACATTATTGCATTTGGACCTGGTCCTTGTTTTTCTTTTACTATTTCAAATCTCTTTCAATAGTAGCATGTCTTTTTACTTGTCCTCCACTTCCAACACTCTTCCATGTCTAATCTCAAAGCATCTCGATCCATGCCATATAACAATGTCAATCTTGTCGTCAACAGTATGCAAACTTTGTGTCATTTCTTTTAGTGTGGCATGCAGGATACCATCATCTGCAGAGTGCTGCATCTCTTTCTTAAGCATTTGATGAGTCATCACCCTCTCATGGTTTTGTGATTTTTTTGTATCAAAAGTTACCTTAAATGCATGTACTCACACAATGTACCAGCATAAAAAGGGTATCAGCAGGTCACAATTCATAGCAAAGCTCCTATCCACACAAGCCAGGACACAAAACCATAGGCAGCTGAGGAACCACTCAGGCATCACAGCGGCAGGCTGCAAGGTAAAGAACTCTACAATCGCTGGATAGTAAGCAGCACCTTTCATGTACCATCGGGAGCACAGTTATAATAAATCACTGGTAGTTGGAATACTATAATGTGAGGATTCACAGTTATTTGCACAACTGGAAAGTAGGGAGACACATATCCCACCTCTGGAGGAACCATCTTCTGGGCCGGTAGGGGACGGGCAGGCACCACGCTCACACTGTAAATGTTAGGCCACAGATACCTGGTTTGTCTTCTCTTCTTGGTTGCTCTGCACCACTACTTTCTCAGCTCTGTTAGAAGGGTTGTTCAGTGAGGCTGTCACCCAGTTCCACCATCTTGCCCGTGCCATCCAAGAGAAGAGGGATGTACATAGCACTTCTGCCCCATTAATGTGCTCCTTGTGGCCATCCATCTGTAACTCCGGCATTGAACCATTCCCATTCTGTGTGCACTTCTCTCCATGTGGACAGGGTGTTGTTCGACTCTGTCGCAGGCAGGATTTTATTGTTAGGATTCAGCAATCCTGTAATTCTGAAGTGTCAATCAAAACACATCAGTCTACTAGGTAATGACATTTGGACGCATTATCATTTGTGTGCAGTAAAACTGCATTTTGGGGCAAGTGTAATTTTCATTTATATTGAAAATGTGTTGTCTGTAATGACAGTGCGCTACCACAACTGGTATACTCCATACTACACCACTCCACTCTATACCCTTCCACTCTATTCTACAACACTCTCCTCTATGCCCCTCCACGCTGACACTCTACAACAGGCCATCCCACTCCACACCACTTACCACACTCCACTCTATCCCACTCCAATCTACCCCAGTCTACTTCACTCCACCCAAGCTACCCCACTCTACTCCAATCTACCCTACCCCAATCTACCCTTTTACACTCCAATCTACCCCACTCCACTCAATCTAACCCAATTTACCCCTCTCCACCCCAAACTACTGCATTCCTATAAAATGTACCCAACTCTGCTCCAATCTACCCCAGTCTACCCCCACTCCACTCCAATCTACCCCAATCCACTTCACTCCAACATTCCCCTATCCTACCCACTCCAATCTACCCCACTCCATTCCCATGTACCCAACTCTACTACAAACTCCACTGAAATCTATCCAACTCCTCTCCGCCATAATGTACCCCACTCCAATCTACCACAATCTACTCCACTCCAATCCACCACACTCATCCAATCTACCCCACTTCACTCTACCCCACTCCAGTTCATCCAGTCTACCCTACTCCACTCCAAAATAACCCTTCACACCCCAATCTACCCCACCCAATCTACCTCACCCCATCTGTTCCACTCCAATCTATCCCACTGTACCCCATTCCAATCCAACTCACTTCACTTCAAACTACCCCACTCCAATCACCCCTCTTCAATCTGCCCACTCCACTGTACTCCATTCCAATGTACCCTACTCTAATACACCCAATCGTACCACTTGACTACATCTACCCCACTACACTATTCCCCAATCTATCTCAATCTGTCCAACTCCACTCCCATCTACTGATTCCAATTCACCCAGTCTACCCACTTCACTCTACTCCAGTCTACCACACCCCATTCCAATCTAACCACTCCACTTCAGTCTACCACATGCCACCCAAATCTACCCCACTCCAGTCCAATCTAACCCACTCCACCCCCAAACTCCCATACTCAAATCTACCCCATCCAATCTACCCCACCCTAACCCAACCTACCACACTCTGGGTTACCCTACCCCATCCCAATCTATGCCACACCACACCACCCTATCCAACTCCACTCCAAACTACCCCACTCCTATTTATCTCACTCCAGTCTACTGCTCTCCACTCCCATCTGCCCTACCATAATCCACACAATCTATCCTACTCAAATCTACCCCACTCCAATCTATTCCTCTCCACTCCAGTCTACCCCACTCCAATATACTACAATCCACTACACTCCACTCTTCCCCAATCTATCCCACTGAACTCCAATCTACCCCAGTATATCTCACCCCACTCTCCCGATCTACCTCACTCCATTGTACTCCACTTCACTCCAATCTACCCCACTCAAACCTAATCTGCTCCACTTCACCCCAATCAACCCCAGTTCAATCTACCCCACTCCTGCTCTCCACTCTACCCCAATCTACTCCACTCCTATATACTCCACTCCAATCCACCCCACCAAATCCCAATCTAACCCAAACCACTTGTCTTGCTCACTCCCCCAGTGTACCCAACTCTATCCTACCCCCAATCTACCCTAATATAATCCACCCAATCTGCCCCACTCCAATCTACCAGATTCCACTCCAATTTACCCCAATCCCCCACTCCACTCTTCCCCAATCTACCCCACTCCAATCTACTCAAATATATCCCACTCCATTCTATCCCAATCTACCCTACTCCTCCTATTTACCCTACTCCTATCTACCGCAATCTAACCTACCCCAATCTACTCCACTACAGTCTACCCCACTCACCTCATTCTACCCCACTGTACCCCAATTCAATCTACCCAACTCCAGTATCCAAATGTCAATCCACCCCAACCCATTCCATTCCATTCTAACCCTGTTCACCCCAACTCCACTCTACGCCAATCTACTCCACTCCAATCTACCCCAAACTATTCCATTCCATGACCCTAGCTTTTAGCCATGAGAACTGCAGCCAATACTGGTGTACATAATGTCTAAAACACATTGCCAAAGCCGATAGCTCTCGCACAGGCGAGATCAATTGGCCAATGCTTGTTTTATTTGACAAGAAAACAGCTTGCCCAGTTTCAGGAAGAAAAGCTTTAGACTTGGCTACTGCAGCATTGATATAATAAATGACATGCATTACTCATTACTTGTAGAGCACGGTTTATCACCAGTGAGGGAATACAGGTGCTGGATTACTGGGTTTAGTCGAAGAGCTAGGTCTTGAGTTTCTTGCTTAATACATACAGATATACCTAGCCTCAAAACTACTTAATTAAATCACTACTGGTGCGGACACGTGCTCCAACCAACGTTTGAGAACATCGATTTCACCATTCTCAGATACATTAAGTGGCCCTACACATGTTAATCCCATCGCATTAGTTGCACTATCGATGCTGATGCCTTATTCAACTGCATCATCTTTGCCCTTAAAGCTCAGTCATATTTTGGGACCTCCACTGACTACAGCTGTTTTACCAGTGCCACTGGTCCTCCTACACATTCAGCTCCTTCTTGTAGAAGCATGAATTGTCACGTCATCCTCTTCCCTCATGGATTTACTCTTTGACAGTGCAGAACTGGAAGACTCAACTTCTGAGTGTTCCAGCTGTTTTGCAATCGATTTCAGAATGAAGTAAATCCAGTTAAATAAGAGAAAGTGTACCCTTGCTGCTGGTCCTTCTGTAGCCAGAATTCCGTTTTTAATTCTGTTTTGGTATGTTTTGTTTTTGTAGCATGCTACACAGTTGAATTAGCCTCAGGGCGTTTGTCTAGTTTGATCATTTATCTGCACACATGGAGTGATCTGTACATATTCACTACAAGTGTGGCCTTATCAATCATGGGTTTCATATGCTTTGCCTTTTTCTGTGCTTGAGCTCCTCATGGCATTCATTGGTTCATATGCATAATATCATTTACAAACGCATCTTTTTATTCATTATTGTACCATGTGTATTCATGCTGTAAAAAGGTTTTGGTAGACTGATAGAGCATGGATCAATAGCCACTATGTTCTGTAATCAATAGCATGCTTTATAAAGCACAGTAGATTTTAGTGAATGTACATGAGAGTTCACACATTATTTTTCACACCTTACATCACAAATCACAAGCCCATTTTTTCTCATTTTCTCTCTAGATAATGTATAAACAACTGATGCAAAGCCATTTTAGTTGACCTAGTAACCTCACCATTGCAAGAGAGTATCATAGTCATCAATAGTCTACTTGAAGGTCATGCGGGTGGTATCCGGCTCTTAGGGCAGCACAAAACAAACGCAGAGCCTGGCTTCACTTCTCAAAGTAAGAATGAGTAACATCAAACAGCTATGAGTGAACGGTATCTGTATCCATGGACCATCAGCGAAACTCGTTTATGCAGCATTTTTGGTGCTAATGTAGGCTTTAGTTACGGGCTAAGAAGGGAGCGATTCCAATAAAGATTGATTACATCAACAATCTGACTTAATGATCACCATCTGATATGATGCAATTCTTTCTAGATTTCCATGTATATATTAATGCTTTTCAATATTATTTTTATGTCTGCAACGCTTAGAAAATCTGCAACAAAAATAGGTTTTAATATAGAAAGAAGCCTTATCAAATACAGAGTGAAGACTTTTTGTGTCTATCTATATTTTGTAGTAGGGACTCCAGAACTCATTAATATATTCCTTCCAGTCTCATACAGGACCGCTAATTGCTTAATACAGGTCATCCTTAAGTAAGTCGTAAAGGAGCATGGGCTACAGCGTGTCTGTCTTTCCTCCTAGTGGTGGTAAGTTTGTCTACACCTGTGCTCGCCAGAGGCCTATGAAAGTCAACCAGAGAATGAGGTAGCTCTGACTGGTTCCCCTCCCTCTTTTCACTGCTCTATGAAAGACAACTGTGAATCCGAGTTTCAGTGGGCGCTGCAGAGAAGTCCGTAACAAAGTCATGGTTGTTGACACTGAAGTGCTATCGCTTAGAGACCAATGGGAAGCGGATGTAGGGAGGGCCGTTAATGAACAGAGCAGAGTGATCCAGTAGCCAAATTGAGTATCACAAAATTCTAGGTTTAACTTGATACAATCCTACATATTACACTCTACATATTATCACTCTCGTTTGTATTAATCCAGCGTTTACATAAAATGATCCTGTATGTCTATGTGGATTCTGTTTAGGCTTCGGATTGTCATTAATTTTGTATCCAATAAAAATATTCTATCCAACAGAAATATAGTGTGAAACCGATGTACATGTTACATAGGATGTACTTTACCTCAGCTAAAGTACCCACATTGTTCCCAAATACCGCACTGTCCGAGATGCCGTTCTAAAGAGGCTGTTTTTTAACACAGTTATGGCCTTGTCCTATACTGCGAAATTATTGGGGTAGCATTACAGAACTTCTTACACATAGTACTGGGGTACCCAAGCTACATTCGGTTGAAGCCTGCCTGTTGGGGGCCTTTAAATGACTTGAATCCTATAAGGCAGTAGTGAGGTTTCCAAACCTGGCCCTTTTATCTGTGGAACACAGCCTCCCTATAGCATGGAAAAGCAACAAGCCTTCTGTGGCTGCAAAATGGCAACCTTTCGCTCTAGGCCAAGGCATCAAGCCATTCATTAAATAGAGAGGGTGTTGTGGCGAAAGAAGGTAGGCTATCTGCAACAGGGTGAGTTAATCTTGGATTATTTTATTAAAAATACAGCAATCAAGTGTCCCCCAACGCTCAGACGCGTCCTCCAACCGGCTCAACAGAACAGAGTTCCGATCTGAAAGCCGCGTTCGAAGAAGAGTGCTCATAGGCAAATTACAGTGCGCTCTCGTGAGCGTGTGTATTCTACAGATAACCAAAACCATTAGCATATAACACATCTCTGTTCTTCAACAACAACAACAACAACAACAACAGATTATTTGAACACATAATCATCCAAATATTTGGGTTTGATACAAGCTCTTTTAGAAAGGCATCTATTAAGAGATCCATCTTGAACAGAATCTTGAATCTCATCCTGACTATCCAACGTCCTGCATGTATCTCGCCCGGCATACCTGACAACCACATCCTCACCATCTAACACACCAGGCTCATAAAACATCCTTCCTTCCTGCAAATCACTCGCATCTCTCACCCCGCTCTCATAGTCTACAAAGCCCTTATCGTGTGTCTGGAAAATTAACATATCTGCAACCCTGTCCACACCTTTGCCCACAATGGCTACCTTCCTTTTACTCCACCACTTCCCATCCTCAACTCTCACAGAATGCATGAACACCTGGACAACCTTAGTCTCCTGAAAATACTTAGACCCTTTCAGTTTGAGTGTTCTTCTTACCCTCACACGATCCCCAACGTTGAAAACAATGTCTTTTACTCTTTTAATCTCTTCATATCTACTCTTGGCCTTCGCTTGTGAACCTCCCACCTTGTCCTTCATATACTCCAAACTGGGAATATTCTTATCTGGATCAGATTCCTCAATTACCCACACAGGTGATAACTCGTTAACCAAGTGTCTCCCCCTCAATAACGCAAAAGGAGTCACTCCAGTCGTCGAATGTGGAGTGTAATAACACCAAATTCTGTCTTCAACTGCCTCTTGAACCGACCCACCTGCATCAAATGCAAACTGAATAGTCTCCTTCATCATGCGATTCACCCTTTCCACCATTCCATTCCATTGAGGACGATAAAGAGCAGTTGTCAAATGTTTAATCCCTAGGTTGCTTAGAAACGATTTCATACGATGTGAGACAAACTGCACTCCATTATCTGTGACCACAAAAGCTGGGATGCCTTCTGACTGAAACACTTTCCTTAAAAACATAATTACACTGGTGGTATTGGGTTCCTTTACAAATTCATCTAAAACAAACCCCACTTTTATCTGACTTACTCCCCTCACTCCCATTTTGGCTAGACGATTTCATTTTACACGAGATGGAGTTAATTCTCTCACTTGAAGACATCTTGCATTTGTTTAACTCCTTTGAGGCCATTAATGACCTCTCGTTCCCTCTAGCTATGTCTAATGTCTCTGCTAACGTGGGATTACGACTGCAAAGTAATCTTTCCTGAACTTTATGATCAAAGCAATTTGTTTTTAAAAACGTATTAGTGGCCAAGGTATTAAAATACATCCAGAGATCCATGGCTCAGAAGCACAGGATAACACAGGAATAACAGACTGTATTTTACCCTTCATTATTCACATACTGTAAGGAGATTTTCTGTACTAATTATAATCTTCCGTTCCACTTCTTGCTAAAATTTTTATTTGTTATTCAGAATCGACTTAACTTTTTATTGAATTTTCAAAAGGGAATGAAGTTACAATCTCATGCAAGACAACAGAGCAGAAGAAACACGTAATGCATGATAATACATGCTTAATTGTATTAAATACTTGTGTCACCAGGACTTCGTTCTACTACAAGATATATCAGCACTGACATCCTTATCCCACCACTCCTTCCCTGCCTTGCTGCAATTCAGTGAAGATCTACTTTTAACCCATAGTCTATTGCAATATATTTGTGACCCCATCTTACTCCTTCATTTAATTAGTATCCAACAGATGGACGTTCTACTCTATCTGTAAATACGTGTGTTTGTAAACTTGCCACAATCAAACTTCATTTTTATGACATTAGAGATACTGTTACACATTGAAGCTGTAACATGTATTGTATAAGTTACTGGCAATAAAGCATATTTGTGGCCCGGATATGTACCGCATTACTTTGGTTCAAAAAGAACAAATCAAACATTTAACAAGGGCATAAACAGAGCAGACAAATGCTGATACTAAAATCTGTTGGTCCTATTTTTTATTCTACAAAGAACAAAGCATTGCAAAATCAGTTTGCTCATTTCCTCTGAACAAAGGTTATTCTTTGTTCAAAACCCCGTTTGCACTCCTGATGAATTACAAACAACAGCCAAATATTTTAGGGGTTTAACAATTCGTTAACATTAATTTTTCCTGCAAAAAGGTATTCAAGAAATGTAGATTATAGCAAAATAGGTTTGCTTCTTTCCTATTAGGAAACTGATCGTATGGTGCAAATGTATCATTCTCTTGTTTGCATTAATCTAACATTTACATAAAAAGGCAATGTGTGTCTATGTGGACTCTGTTTAGGCTTGTGATTGGCATTCATTTTGTATCCAAGAAAATTATTTTATTCAAGAGAAATAACATGTGAAACAGATGAAAGTTCATTTTACTATCTTTTTGTTTGTATGTACTGTCTCTAGCGCAGACAAGAGTACCCGGAGTAGGCAAGGATTAGGCACAGGTGCAGATAACTCAAAGCACTCTCGTTCACTAGTGGAGGAACTCTGTTAAGCGTCTTTTTCAACCCTTGGTTAAAAAGTCTTAAGGGGGCGTTGTGATCTTGCATGCATGCATCAGTCTCTGTCCTCAAATACATGATAAGCTGTGGTGACATACTTTTTATGGCATTGCAGTTTAAGCTATATGTGGCGTGGCCCCTTTAAGGCACTAGTCCATTCTTCACAGTGGCCACTGTGAAGACCTTAGTCATGTCAGCATTCACAGCAGACTCACTTAGCAGCCCTCGGTGCCACACCAATCTTCGGTAATGGTGGCTCTTGCGGCTGGCTGCAGAGCGGTGATTGGACAGAGAAGTTGCAGCCTGCCAGGCTAGATTCTTTGTAATGTCATCTTTGGCAGTTGCGGCCTCCTGCCCAATCCCGTTTTCCCACTTTGTCTGTGATGGAGCTTTCAATTTTTCAGCCAGCAGTAGAAGTATGAATAGCTCAAGCTGGTGCTATTGTGATCGTTCACTCTGGAACTGTGCAGAAAGACCGTGGGGACCCTTTTCCAGTACAGATTATACCTGACTCATTCTCTTTGTGTGTCAGCTTCCTCGGGGTGCTCCACATGTTGGAAACATGCTGGGCATCTCCTCCTGGATAGTCTCTCCTCCTGCAGGGCCAGGTAAGCTTCCCTCTCTCACAGGAAGGCAGACTTCTAAGCATTTCTACAGATCTTTAGCCTTCCAGCAAAAAATGCAGACTTAAGGTGATATCTCCCCACTTGTGGGACACAGTCTGCCAGGCAGACAAAAGCCCTGGATACACAGTAGCTCTTCGAGTTCTCTACGGATCACTCACTTACTTGGTGAAGAAGAACATGGAACTGAAACAAAGTGCTGTGCTCTGGATCCCACCTTTATACACATTTTTCAGACAAAGAATGTGGATAAAATATCTAAATCTTCAGAACTGTTTCTCTTTAATTTCCAAGCTGCTCTCCAGACACAGCCTTTGTGCAAAATGATACCTGTCAGAGCAGGTGGCTGTGGGGTTGGCTCCAAGAAGGAGAACCCAACATATGGGCACAATCAAGTGTAGTTCTTTGCGCCTGTCTCTTACCGTTCTTCTGAACCAGTATTTGGAGACAAACATGGCAAACCTGGTCAAAGAAACTTTCCCACTCTGAACAACAGATACTATAGTTCCACCCAGACCTTGGCCATCAGACTGTTTCTAACCAGGCCCTTATGACATTTCTAATTTATCAATGTCTCCATTCATGTTTGGATCTCCACCCCCACCACAGTAATGCAGGCAATACACCTTTACTGTCTGGGGAAGCTATTTCACACCGTCCAATTTATGCCATGGTAATTAAGCAGCATCCAAAACAATATCAGCAGTTTTAGTACTTAGAGAAAGACACAGAAACACACACAGTCTTTCTCTCCTACTACTATATCTGTGCTACACATTCACTACTTATACTTGGAAACTTGACATGCACAAAGGACATCGGCTCAGGGCTCTGGACCTCCACAACAGTGGAACGTTTACTAGAGAGAGTCAGTAGACGTGCTCTCCTTAACAGAGAAACTGGCCTGATCACAGTACAAATTCTCAAAACACAGTTCTCTGCCATCACCACTCTATGTGACATCCTCAGGGCAAGGACAGTAGTGTATTGCCTAATATAAGGCTATGCTTGGTGAGACCCTCCAGGTCACAAGACGGGGCCCGGCCCTCTCACTGTCAGAGACAGGCCACATTTTCTGTGTACAAGGTAGATTAGCGTGACTACAGGGCTAACGCAACAGCCAGAATATGAGATTCACATGCAGGTGTGGCAAGGGGACATGCCTGTTTACCGAGCAGGGGACAGTCCCATCCAGACACAATCTAGTAGGGTTGATAACACACTGTACTCTCAAACATTTGTTCTGTATCTTCCAGAAAGCTTCCTGCCAGGCAGCTTCACATATCCTGCACCCCCCGAACCCAGTGCAAAGGCCTTCCTATCTATTTTCTCACAGGGTCACCAAACCAGACCATGTAAAGCCAATAGGGTCCATCCACCACCTCCAGTCTTTTTCAATCTTTTAATCCAAGGTCTCTGGTGTTATATAGCTGTCAACAGTATAACCCTTCGAGCCCGTTTCCACTCTTTCAAATCCTTTTGCTTCAAACCACAAGAACATCCCTCTCTCTCAGGAAGAAACCTGTAGTCACAGTTGAGACACTTGAGAGAGAGAAAAACAAACCTACTCGGCCCACCTCTATTGATAGTAAGAAATCCCAATACCTTCCCTAGGGAATAGCGGCTGTCATCGGTACCATCTAATAAGAGTCACTCCAGGTCAGTGAGGAAAAACACTTCCTCTCAACTTTCCTTCATGCATCTGGATACCCACTGATTCATAGGTGCTCTCAGTGGGGTTGTGTGTTTATACTGTACACCACCCACAGCCACCCCCTTCTGAATACTTTTGTCTGAAACCCTACTATTTCTGCATGAGATTGACAGCCTCCTCCTTTCAGAACAAATAGAGCTGGTCCTCACTCACAAGGATGGCAGTGGTAGTGCTCCCACTACTTGCTTGTAAAGAAAAAGGGTAAGGTACTCCCCTCATTTCAGATCTCTATGATCTAAACCAGTTCCTTGCCCTACAGAAGCTCAAGATGGTGGCTTTGGCTCACGTGTTGAAATCTGCCTTTGACAATGACTGGCTCTATTTAGCATTTCTGCAGGACGCTTATTTCCAAGTACCTCACTACATTAAAGTAGAATTTTTTTTAAATGCCCACTGGGTTAATTTAGGATTCTGATGTGTGGCGTCTCATTCTACGTGAGGACCGGAGGCTCAGATTATGCCAATAGCAATTAAGAAGGCATATAAACCAGTTTCCTCTCCCACAATTGCTAGATGGGTAAAATGGATCATGTCCAAAGTGGACATAGATAGCTCAATCTTTGGGGTTCACTTTGCTAAAGGGCCCATGGCATGCAAAGGTTTTTTTTTTGGAGAAGCCGGTTGGACGACATCCTTCAGGCGGCCAACTGGGTGTCGGATTCCACATTTAAATCTGTAGACTTTAATCATTTGATGGGAGTGGCTTCATTTGTTTTGATAAGCATTAAACCTGCATAATCTGAGACTCCGGTCCTAACACAGAATATACAGTTTCCTATCCTTTGTGAAGGGGAGTTTCAGTTCTTTGAAAGAGGTGAGTATTATCCGACCCAGCATGGTGCGCTACCGGTTGCGACCTAATCCAGTTGGGAACCGAGGACCTTCGTTCGGTGTAAGAATCTGGATTGGATAATTGCTAAGATTCAGTGATTGATTATGGTCTAGATTTCATACAAAGCGACTGCAGTATTATTATTAATAATAACTAAAGTTGTAGGATGACTTTTTCATAATTTTTCCTCCTCCTTTCAGGAACAAACCAAAAATGTGGGAGTACTGATGGAATTACAGGCTGCCAGTTATTTTCTGCACGAAGAAAAAGGAAGGACTTTTCCTTGGAGAGCATTTTATGTGGAGGGATGGCAAACTGACTATATTAACTGTTACTGCGTCAAGCTTTATCTAGGACTCGTGGGAAATGTAGTCCTGCCATCCAAAGCCCCCCCCTGAGCCAACACTGTCCCTGGGGATCCCATTACCTGGGGCCAGCCTTCATTTAAAGGGACTGGGATGGGCTAGGCAGCCCCCTCCCAAGCCAACACTGGTCCTGTGAACCCCATTCCCTGGGGCCAACATTTAGGGTTTGGTAGCATGCGGGCTTCCAACGCTGGCCAGAGGAACCCATCTCCTGGAGCCTAAGATGGGTGCCCCTGTTCCACCCAGGGCACACACAACACACAATGTTGGAGGCTGCCGGGGGAGGGGAGTATGGCCCGTGAGTCCCGCCATGCCCCCTACACGTACCCATCCTGGATGCAGTTGGAGCCAGCTTTGCTCCCACCAGGCAGGAGCAGGATTTTTTTCTGCAGCTTTCGCCAGGTGGGAGCAATCTCTGGCTCCCTACTCGCAAGAGCAAAGACAGGGAAAAAATGTGGCCTTCCACCCAGTTGGAGCACTGCCACAGCTGCAGCCAGGTGGGTGCAAATAAGTCTTCCCTGCTTGTGATCTCGCGGGCAGGGAAACAGTGTCAACGGGGGGGAGGTACCCAGGACAAATTGAACCGGCCCCAGGGGATGGGGTCTCTGGGGCCTTCCGAGGACTTTTGTTGATGTGGTCGCAGACAATCAGATCTCACTGCGGCGTGAAAAATTTAACATTTTGGGCCCTTAATTTCTCAAAAAATACTGAACAGATTTACACCAAATCACAAAAAGCACTACTCCAAGATCTAGCTTTCAGACAGATTTGGTGTAATTCAAGTCAGCAGTTTTTGTGGTAACGCTATTCAATTTTCCAGTGGAAAAACTAATGGGTGGAAAAGTGTTGGAAGGCATATATATATATATATATATATATATATATACAGGGAGTGCAGAATTATTAGGCAAATTAGTATTTTGACCACATCATCCTCTTTATGCATGTTGTCTTACTCCAAGCTGTATAGGCTCGAAAGCCTACTACCAATTAAGCATATTAGGTGATGTGCATCTCTGTAATGAGAAGGGGTGTGGTCTAATGACATCAACACCCTATATCAGGTGTGCATAATTATTAGGCAACTTCCTTTCCTTTGGCAAAATGGGTCAAAAGAAGGACTTGACAGGCTCAGAAAAGTCAAAAATAGTGAGATATCTTGCAGAGGGATGCAGCACTCTTAAAATTGCAAAGCTTCTGAAGCGTGATCATCGAACAATCAAGCGTTTCATTCAAAATAGTCAACAGGGTCGCAAGAAGCGTGTGGAAAAACCAAGGCGCAAAATAACTGCCCATGAACTGAGAAAAGTCAAGCGTGCAGCTGCCACGATGCCACTTGCCACCAGTTTGGCCATATTTCAGAGCTGCAACATCACTGGAGTGCCCAAAAGCACAAGGTGTGCAATACTCAGAGACATGGCCAAGGTAAGAAAGGCTGAAAGACGACCACCACTGAACAAGACACACAAGCTGAAACGTCAAGACTGGGCCAAGAAATATCTCAAGACTGATTTTTCTAAGGTTTTATGGACTGATGAAATGAGAGTGAGTCTTGATGGGCCAGATGGATGGGCCCGTGGCTGGATTGGTAAAGGGCAGAGAGCTCCAGTCCGACTCAGACGCCAGCAAGGTGGAGGTGGAGTACTGGTTTGGGCTGGTATCATCAAAGATGAGCTTGTGGGGCCTTTTCGGGTTGAGGATGGAGTCAAGCTCAACTCCCAGTCCTACTGCCAGTTCCTGGAAGACACCTTCTTCAAGCAGTGGTACAGGAAGAAGTCTGCATCCTTCAAGAAAAATATGATTTTCATGCAGGACAATGCTCCATCACACGCGTCCAAGTACTCCACAGCGTGGCTGGCAAGAAAGGGTATAAAAGAAGGAAATCTAATGACATGGCCTCCTTGTTCACCTGATCTGAACCCCATTGAGAACCTGTGGTCCATCATCAAATGTGAGATTTACAAGGAGGGAAAACAGTACACCTCTCTGAACAGTGTCTGGGAGGCTGTGGTTGCTGCTGCACGCAATGTTGATGGTGAACAGATCAAAACACTGACAGAATCCATGGATGGCAGGCTTTTGAGTGTCCTTGCAAAGAAAGGTGGCTATATTGGTCACTGATTTGTTTTTGTTTTGTTTTTGAATGTCAGAAATGTATATTTGTGAATGTTGAGATGTTATATTGGTTTCACTGGTAATAATAAATAATTGAAATGGGTATAGATTTGTTTTTTGTTAAGTTGCCTAATAATTATGCACACCTGATATAGGGTGTTGATGTCATTAGACCACACCCCTTCTCATTACAGAGATGCACATCACCTAATATGCTTAATTGGTAGTAGGCTTTCGAGCCTATACAGCTTGGAGTAAGACAACATGCATAAAGAGGATGATGTGGTCAAAATACTCATTTGCCTAATAATTCTGCACTCCCTGTATATATATATATATATATATAGAGAGAGAGAGAGAGAGAGAGAGAGAGAGAGAGAGAGAGAGTGTGTGTGTGTGTGTGTGTGTGTAAACTAATGTTTCTAACAGAACAAAATAATATCTAGATGAGGAAAAAGAAATAACAAAAGAAAAAGAGAAGCCCTTTGTTTCATTACAAACAAAAGACCAATCAAACCACCACCACAAAGGATGAGCTGACATCAATAACTGGACAAAATTAGAAGGTACTCTGCACTATTATTGGGATAAAGGAGGTCTCTCATCTCCTTTTAAGGTCACCCCTCTTTACTCACCTACAGGATTATTGGTCCTTCCTTTCATCTCGGTTTCCTGGCCATCCACAGAGCAATACTTTTGCTCTTCTTTGATGTTTGGTATAATAGTAGGATTGATGTCTGCCATTACTGTAAAAAATATACATTATCAAATCTGTGCACATAAAAGGAGTCTTATAAGACACTTACTAAGCAGTGCAATAGAGGCCCTCATAACAAAATGGCCAGGAAGGAGGAGGGGGAGGGTCTCTATGTACATTTACGTCAAGGACTCTCATTGTGGGCTTGGGAGACAAAATGGGTGAGGGGGTAATAATTCTGAAGCCTGTGTTTGGTAATAAGAAAATGATCAGACTACAAATGTCTCTGTCAACATCTGTCAGATCCTGCAGGGACAAGAGAAACGTATAACTTTCAACAGCTCTCAGCTATTATGGAGTAGAGGAGAGTACTTTTCATCACCATTGGGATTAAGGGAGGACACTTGTAAGCCTTTCTCAAGAGGCCTTGTTTGCTCACCTGTAATGATATTGAGGCTTCTCTTTATCTCAGAGTCCTCATCATCGTGTTCGATGGGGCAGGCCTCTGCCTCCTCGTTGATGTTTGATGAAACAGCAGGTGTTTTGCCTATCATTACTGAGAAAAGAAAAGAGACTCAGGAGGAATATAACCGCAGAAGTGCATCTAAAGGCTGCATTACAAAATAGTCAAGAAAGCAAGAGGCAGAGGGAGAAACATGACAAAATTGGTGACCCTAATGTTAACCTTTCACCCCTCAGAGTTAATCAAGGCTGAATCCTAACTCACTGCTGTTCAACTCATAAGTTGAACCTTTAGGTGAACAATTACACAACCTGGGATTCTATTTCCACAGGTACACTGATGATACTCAGTTATACCCGAGAATGGACTGCATGAATAAAATCCATTACATACCCATGTGCATGTCACCGGTCAAAGGACCAATTGGGATACTGTATGTAGGTTTGCAGAATATGAACATGTTCTTGCAAGCGGCCCAGAGGTACCTAGCATGTCCCTCTGTCAAACAAGCTTTTCTCTGCTGCACTGAAACCCACCCATTTCCTTTTTTTGGATGAAGAAAAATGTGAAATCATAACACAATATTTTAAATATGTTGTGGTATTTCACGTAGAGCACTGTCACTGCTCATTCAATGCTTTAAGTAATCAACCTTCAACACTGGAAAGCCAGCCCGGCCCACCATGGATGTCTTTTTCGGGCTTTTGAGTTCTTCCTGTGAGTCTTCATGCCACAACAGAATGGCTTCCTATGATTCCTGTAAAAGCCTCACTGAATGAAGGAATGGCCATGATGACATCTGCCAGTTTTGAAGTGTCACAAGAACCTCTCAGACTTCACAATGTAATATGTGCTCAGGTACCTCTAATGTTTCTTCAAATTCCATGAATGTATGAATAGGAATTTATATAGGACAAACCTAGTGACACCCAATGGCCTGGTAATGGCTTTGGTTTAGGAACATCTACAAATACAAGATCACATGTGGGTGAAGAGAAAGGACAGAATCCCAATGACATCTCCCATATTACTGTTCTAAGGCCATATGAAGTGAATGTGTTTTGATGTGCAGGCGTTTCCGTGTGCATGCATGTCTGTGTGTGTTCACGAATGCACGTGTACGTGCGGGGAGAATTCTCTGTTTCTTATCATCGGGCTGATGATAGCATTGTCACTTACTTGCTTGGTTACTGCTGGTTTTCCTCTGTGAACCCTTTTCCCAGGGGCACACCTCTTGCTTTTCTTCTTCTTCCTTCATTGGCAAAATCACAGGAACTAAAATTTGGAAGACAAGCAGTTGGTGAACAGCTGCTTGTGTGATAAAAAGAATACATGTTTGAACATGGAGCTGAGTGTTAAAGTGTCAAACCCAAGGATCTGGATTCTAAACCAAAACTGTGTTTCTATGTGTTTCTTTCGCTGTTCCCTGCCTGAAAGATTTGTGAGAAATCTGAATACGGCTGAACACAATTATGTGGCACTATCTCAAAAACCTGCTCCATTATGATCCATCTGAAAGTGCCCATAGTATTATCCAAAGACAAGAATAACAGAGTTGACCATGCAGGGTACACTATACAGCAAAATAACAAACATATATTTACTGCTAAAAGATATGCAGAAATTACTAATGCAGACTATAAGGATATAAAATGTCCTCGGTAACACAGATCACTCAGGGCTTGATCTGCGTTATGCGGACACTTGCTGGGAGATTGACAGGGTGGAAACCAAATTAGCTAAATGGACCTAAGGAATAATTTGAATATTTGAATGTGAAGAAAATAAATTATTTCAGGGAAAATACTTATACCTATGCAAGCCTTGAAAAAGCCCCAGGCTATCGAGCCGCCAGGGGAGGGGGCGAACCATGTGTCAGCTGCTCACAGCACATCTACAAATCTGACGGAGAAAAATGATTAAGCCATGAAATAAACTACAAATTATAATAAAGACAATAACGACTCTGAATCTTTTTTATAAAGCCAAGGGTAGACACACTCAATCTTTCTCTACAAATTTGTCAATACAAAGGATGAATAGGTCCAAGTCACAAAGAAGTGGACTACCCCCGGGACAGTGGTAATTTATTAGAGGAGGAAAGTGCTGAAACGTAGCACATAATAATATGTGGAGAGGGCAAGGCTTCTGGCTGTCACAACCTAAGCAGCCATAAAAAGACACTGGGGGGGGAGGGGGCGGGGAGAAGAGGGTTGTGGAGCCCAGAGAAGGAGTTCAGAACTTTGTGCCTGAGCAGCCATGCTTATCCTACACAAAAATATAAACATGAGGCTTCTGAAGCCGCCTCCCCTGTCCTGGAGAGGTTGCGAAATTTATAATGGATTTTAATAGTAGAGCCTCCTCAAACAAACTTGAAACTTACTCTGTGTAGGGGTTTACAGCTCACTTTAGTCTCACATCAGTCTTCTCCAGGTGACTATGTAAAGAGTGCCGATATGGCGTCGGTGTGGTCAGAGTACCATTTATTTTTAGCTGCTGAGCAGTCCGTCAGGTCATTCCACTCGGAGTACTGACATTAGACCATTTATGAAGCACTCCCTGGCGTCTTGCTATCTCCTACCTATGCAATTCTACTATAGCTTCTAAATCCACATATATTGGGATGATCTTGTTTTTCAGGGTATTCCCTTCGATATTTTTGGTGGCTTCCTTCTAGAGCATGTACATAATGACCATTTTGTAACTTTATCTTACATTTAGGTCTTCTGCCAAAAATGGTCACACCTGGCTATATGCCAAGGGACCCAGATGAGGGGCTCTTGGGTGTTCTTCTGAAGCTCTATGTACCTTCAGCTCCATCCATCTCTAAATCATAAGTGTTTGTACTTGAAGTTTTAATGTTTTTGGACAATATTTTGAAGAAGTCAAACATCTAGCGGGCTGTGCTATCTTGCTTTCCAATCTATATATTTCGAGCTTCCTTTTAGGCTGTAATTACCCACTGGGATTATAAGGGAACCAAAGAGCTTACTGTCAATCATGGATGGCGTTAAAAATGTTTCTCTTTAGGGAATGCAACTCTCTATCCCTGCAGAGACAGGTAAGTACAAGGGGGTCTCATAATACGACCTGCCTCATTAATACTCTTTAGGCAGGCCATTTTGTGACTACTTGTGAAATAACAATCGGAATATGACTTATTGGTACATAGGTTATGTTAGAAGATGCAAACAAGCAGTCAGTGAGCAAACAGCCCATCCTGGTATGCAGACAGATATCAGTGCACTACAGGAGATCTAAGGTTTTACCTTGATTTATATGTTTGGCCATATTTTCCTGTGTGAATTGCAAAATCTTTAAAATGTATAGAAGAGGGGGCGGGGCCAACAGTCATGGCCGCGTGGATGTAATTCACTGAGGCTCCGCACTTCCCTGCAAATCATTGAGACAATGGCTCCTATAAAACCAATGCTGGTCCCTGTAGGAGGCTGGACTGGCTTGTAGTGAGTACCAAGGGGTACTTGCACCTTGCACCAGACCCAGTTATCCCTTATTAGTGTATAGGGTGTCTAGCAGCTTAGGCTGATAGATAATGGTAGCTTAGCAGAGCAGCTTAGGCTGAACTAGGAGACGTGTGAAGCTACTACAGTACCACTTAGTGTCATATGCACAATATCATAAGAAAACACAATACACAGTTATACTAAAAATAAAGGTACTTTATTTTTATGACAATATGCCAAAGTATCTTAGAGTGTACCCTCAGTGAGAGGATAGGAAATATACACAAGATATATATACACAATAGCAAAAATATGCAGTACAGTCTTAGAAAACAGTGCAAACAATGTATAGTTACAATAGGATGCAATGGGGAAACATAGGGATAGGGGCAACACAAACCATATACTCCAAAAGTGGAATGCGAACCACGAATGGACCCCAAACCTATGTGACCTTGTAGAGGGTCGCTGGGACTATTAGAAAATAGTGAGAGTTAGAAAAATAACCCTCCCCAAGACCCTGAAAAGTGAGTGCAAAGTGCACTAAAGTTCCCCTAAGGACAAAATAGTCGTGTTAGAGGAATAATGCAGGAAAGACACAAACCAGCAATGCAACAACTGTGGATTTCCAATCTAGGGTACCTGTGGAACAAGGGGACCAAGTCCAAAAGTCACAAGCAAGTCGGAGATGGGCAGATGCCCAGGAAATGCCAGCTGCGGGTGCAAAGAAGCTTCGACTGGACAGAAGAAGCTGAGGTTTCTGCAGGAACGAAAAGGGCTAGAGACTTCCCCTTTGGTGGACGGATCCCTCTCGCCTTGGAGAGTCGTGCAGAAGTGTTTTCCCGCCGGAAGGACGCCAACAAGCCTTGCTACACGCAAATCGTGTGTTTGGCGTTTTTGGACGCTGCTGGGGCCCAGGAGGGACCAGGAGGTCGCAAATTGGACCTGAAGAGAGAGGGGACGTCGAGCAAGACAAAGAGCCCTCACTGAAGCAGGTAGCACCCGGAGAAGTGCCAGAAACAGGCACTACGAGGATGCGTGAAACGGTGCTCGCCGAAGTTGCACAAAGGAGTCCCACGTCGCCGGAGACCAACTTAGAAAGTCGTGCAATGCAGGTTAGAGTGCCGTGGACCCAGACTTGGCTGTGCACAAAGGATTTCCGCCGGAAGTGCACAGGGGCCGGAGTAGCTTGCAAAGTCGCGGTTCCCAGCAATGCAGCCCAGCGAGGTGAGGCAAGGACTTACCTCCACCAAACTTGGACTGAAGAGTCACTGGACTGTGGGGGTCACTTGGACAGAGTCGCTGGATTCGAGGGACCTCGCTCGTCGTGCTGAGAGGAGACCCAAGGGACCGGTAATGCAGATTTTTGGTGCCTGCGGTTGCAGGGGGAAGATTCCGTCGACCCACGGGAGATTTCTTCGGAGCTTCTGGTGCAGAGAGGAGGCAGGCTACCCCCACAGCATGCACAAGCAGGAAAACAGTCGAGAAGGCGGCAGGATCAGCGTTACAGAGTTGCAGTAGTCGTCTTTGCTACTATGTTGCAGGTTTGCAGGCTTCCAGCGCGGTCATCGGTCGATTCCTTATCAGAAGGTGAAGAGAGAGATGCAGAGGAACTCGGATGAGCTCATGCATTTGTTATCTGAAATTTCCCCAGAGACAGAGACCCTAAATAGCCAGAAAAGAGGGATTGGCTACCTAGGAGAGAGGATAGGCTACTAACACCTGAAGGAGCCTATCAGCAGGAGTCTCTGACGTCACCTGGTGGCACTGGCCACTCAGAGCAGTCCAGTGTGCCAGCAGCACCTCTGTTTCCAAGATGGCAGAGGTCTGGAGCACACTGGAGGAGCTCTGGACACCTCCCAGGGGAGGTGCAGGTCAGGGGAGTGGTCACTCCCCTTTCCTTTGTCCAGTTTCGCGCCAGAGCAGGGGCTAAGGGGTCCCTGAACTGGTGTAGACTGGCTTATGCAGAATTGGGCACCTCTGTGCCCAACAAAGCATTTCCAGAGGCTGGGGGAGGCTACTCCTCCCCTGCCTTCACACCATTTTCCAAAGGGAGAGGGTGTCACACCCTCTCTCAGAGGAAGTTCTTTGTTCTGCCATCCTGGGCCAGGCCTGGCTGGACCCCAGGAGGGCAGCTGCCTGTCTGAGGGGTTGGCAGCAGCAGCAGCTGCAGTGAAACCCCAGGAAGGGCAGTTTGGCAGTACCAGGGTCTGTGCTACAGACCACTGGGATCATGGGATTGTGCCAACTATGCCAGGATGGCATAGAGGGGGCAATTCCATGATCATAGACATGTTACATGGCCATATTCGGAGTTACCATTGTGAAGCTACATATAGGTAGTGACCTATATGTAGTGCACGCGTGTAATGGTGTCCCCGCACTCACAAAGTTCAGGGAATTGGCTCTGAACAATGTGGGGGCACCTTGGCTAGTGCCAGGGTGCCCTCACACTAAGTAACTTTGCACCTAACCTTTACCAGGTAAAGGTTAGACATATAGGTGACTTATAAGTTACTTAAGTGCAGTGTTAAATGGCTGTGAAAATAACGTGGACGTTATTTCACTCAGGCTGCAGTGGCAGGCCTGTGTAAGAATTGTCAGAGCTCCCTATGGGTGGCAAAAGAAATGCTGCAGCCCATAGGGATCTCCTGGAACCCCAATACCCTGGGTACCTCAGTACCATATACTAGGGAATTATAAGGGTGTTCCAGTAAGCCAATGTAAATTGGTAAAAATGGTCACTAGCCTGTTAGTGACAATTTGAAAGTAATGAGAGAGCATAACCACTGAGGTTCTGGTTAGCAGAGCCTCAGTGAGACAGTTAGGCACCACACAGGGAACATATACATGCACACCTATGAGCACTGGGGCCCTGTGTGACAGGGTCCCAGTGACACATACATATAGGCCACAAACCTATGAGCACTGGGGTCCTGCCAAGCAGGATCCCAGTGACACATAACAAACATACTGAAAACATAGTGTTTTCACTATGAGCACTGAGGCCTGGCTATCAGGATCCCAGTGAGACAGTGAAAACAGTGACAAACACCCTGACATACACTCACAAACTGGCCAAAAGTGGGGGTAACAAGGCTAGAAAGAGGCTACCTTCTCACACAACCCCCCCCCCCCCCAAACGAAGGACAATAAGGCTAACCTTGGCCAGTTGAGACTTTATTTTCTAAGTGGTGATAAGTAGAGAGTAGCTCTGCAATAGACTGGTTACTCCCTTTATCATCCACTATATGGTTACTTCCCTGTGGGGATGTAAACCACCCTGTTTCAAGTTTTTTAGCTAAGCAACAATGTGAAGATGTATTTTCAGAGTTTCTATCAGTAAGTTTTAGTTTAGAGCAGTGGGAATTGTCCACTGAACCTATTTGTAGTGATGGAAATGCCAGACAGGGATGCTGTCTCAGAAAAGCCATAGCTGGGCAAAAACTTTGTCCATCTGGCTGGAAGAGAGAACAGGGATGCTGTTTCTCTTGAGTTGGAGCAGGGCAGGGATGCTGTCCTATGAGCTCCACACTAGGGCAGGGATGCTGTCCTAAGTGTTGTGAGGTAGTGCAGGGTTTCTGCACTAAAGTTTCTCTGGGAGGGTTGGAGGGATGCTCCATGTTAACTAAACTGGTGCTGTTTTTCTCACCAATGTTAGTTATCCCACAGAGAGGTACTTCCACCTCAGGGAGTCCAGCTTTGCCAGCTGATGATTCCCTTGGAACAGGTGCCACCCCAGGAGAGGTTTCTCCCACCACAGGAATAGTATCCTGAATGGTAGGGTGGTTAGGGGATACTGTGATACCCTTTTTACCTGTTGATGGAGAGGGATCCTGA
This sequence comes from Pleurodeles waltl, assembly GCF_031143425.1. Taxonomy (NCBI): domain Eukaryota; kingdom Metazoa; phylum Chordata; class Amphibia; order Caudata; family Salamandridae; genus Pleurodeles; species Pleurodeles waltl. The sequence goes on along the minus strand of NC_090442.1, from coordinate 49,198,376 downwards.
GTTTTCAGGCCTTCTCTCCTTTGCTTTTTCATTTCACTTGAAATGAGAGGGAACAATTCCTCAGGGATGCCCAGCATGGCTGCATGGGCATAAAACTCTACATAAGCCCAACCTGAGGCCTCTAGGTCATTACCTAAGAGACAGTCTACAGGTAAGCTAGGTGATACCACCATCTGCTTAGGGCCAGTAACTCCACCCCAACTAAACTGAATTATATCTAAGGGAAGAAACTTAGTGGAGTTATGGACATCAATAATCTTATACTGTTGTCCAATGATGTGTTGTTCAGGAGGCACTAGGTTTTCAGTCACCAAAGTGAAACTGGCACCTGTGTCCCTGTAGGCCAAGGCCTCAACACCATTTATTGAAACTGTCTGCCTGTACTTATCCATTGTAAGGGGACAAGCAGCCAGTGTGGCAAGGCCAGTGCCACTAGGTGTGACAGAAACTGTCTTGGGACTGATTACATCAGTTTCCACTATGGACCCATAAGTGAACCCAACTACACCCTTTGCTTGACTGTTGCCAGCAGTCCCACCACTAGTACCACTACTGCTAGGGGCACTAGAGCTTGATGTATTAGTGGTGGTAGGCTCAGGGGGTTTACCTGGACAGGACTTATCCTCTGGCCTATGGCCTCTGTTTTTACACACAAAGCACCAAGGCTTTTTAATGTGTGCAGGTTGGGAAGAAAAGGAAGAATTTGTTTTATCCCCACCCTCTGAAGAGTGTTTAAGATTTGAAGTGGGATCTTTGGTTTTACCCTTATCCCCATGCTTATCTTGAGATTTTTCACCATCTTTCTTCTTATTGCCATCTTTGTCACCCCCTGTATGAACTTCTCTGTTCACCCTTGTTCTGACCCATTTGTCTGCCTTCTTTCCCAATTCTTGGGGAGAGGTCAGATCAGAGTCTACCAGGTACTGGTGCAACAAATCAGACACACAATTATTAAGTATATGCTCTCTCAGGATTGTGTTATACAGGCTTTCATAATCAGTAACTTTACTGCCATGTAACCACCCCTCCAAGGCCTTCACTGAATGGTCAATAAAATCAACCCAGTCTTGTGAAGACTCCTTTTTGGTCTCTCTGAACTTTATCCTGTACTGTTCAGTGGTTAAGCCATAACCATCCAGGAGTGCATTCTTAAGAACTGTAAAATTATTGGCATCATTTTCTTTCACAGTAAGGAGCCTATCCCTACCTTTTCCACTAAATGATAGCCATAGGATAGCAGCCCACTGCCTTTGAGGGACATCCTGTACAACACAGGCCCTCTCAAGTGCAGCAAACCACTTGTTAATGTCATCCCCCTCCTTATAAGGGGGAACTATCTTGTGCAGATTCCTGGAATCATGCTCTTTTGCAGGATGCCTATGGGGAATACTGCTGCTGCCACCATGGGTATCTAAACCCAACTTCTGTCTTTCCTTCTCTAATTCAAAAGACTGTCTATCCAAAATCAGCTGTTGCTTCTTGAGCTTCAGTCTGGTTTGTTCCACTCTCAATCTATTGAGCTCCCTTTCTAACAATCTGTCATCAGGGTGGGTGGGAGGGACATTTCTAGATACAGAGGTATGATGGGAATGAACAGAAGGAGACCTGTCCCTTACAGAGGGCACCCTAACAGCTTGGCTAACAGTATAATGTGAGAGCACACCATCAGTATGGTGTGATTCAACCTCTGTACCAACTATGCTAGACTGTCTAGTAATGGGCAGGCTGAGAAGTTTCTTTCCTGAATCTTTTCCTGGGGGAGTCCCTGAATCAGATTGGGAACTATTAGGTACTTTTTCAACAGATGGGCCACCTCTGGCCTTATCCTGTTCTCTAAGCATGTTAATTAACAGTTCCAAGGCAGGATTCTTCCCTACACTCAAACCTCTCTCTATACAGAGACTCCTTGCTCTTTTCCAGCTAAGGTTGTCATATGCAAGTTTGGACAGATCAACACTTTGGCCTGTGCCAGACATTTTTTAGAGAGAGTTAAAGTGATAGAGAAAGAGACAAAAGTTTTTAGAACTTTTTGGAAAGACAGAAAAAAACTTTTTCAACTTTTAAGAACTTTTTGAAAGTTTAGGAGTACTTTTCAGCACTTAGAAAAGAGTGAAAAGAGGAAATGCAAAACTTTTTGGCTATGTGTATATACACTGACCTTGTTTTGTATATTTTTCTCTTATGAAAAGTACAATGACAAGAGTGGTAAGTAGTCTCAAGCACTTATCCCACCACTGCACAACCAATGTAGGAGGCTGGACTGGCTTGTAGTGAGTACCAAGGGGTACTTGCACCTTGCACCAGACCCAGTTATCCCTTATTAGTGTATAGGGTGTCTAGCAGCTTAGGCTGATAGATAATGGTAGCTTAGCAGAGCAGCTTAGGCTGAACTAGGAGACGTGTGAAGCTACTACAGTACCACTTAGTGTCATATGCACAATATCATAAGAAAACACAATACACAGTTATACTAAAAATAAAGGTACTTTATTTTTATGACAATATGCCAAAGTATCTTAGAGTGTACCCTCAGTGAGAGGATAGGAAATATACACAAGATATATATACACAATAGCAAAAATATGCAGTATAGTCTTAGAAAACAGTGCAAACAATGTATAGTTACAATAGGATGCAATGGGGAAACATAGGGATAGGGGCAACACAAACCATATACTCCAAAAGTGGAATGCGAACCACGAATGGACCCCAAACCTATGTGACCTTGTAGAGGGTCGCTGGGACTATTAGAAAATAGTGAGAGTTAGAAAAATAACCCTCCCCAAGACCCTGAAAAGTGAGTGCAAAGTGCACTAAAGTTCCCCTAAGGACAAAATAGTCGTGTTAGAGGAATAATGCAGGAAAGACACAAACCAGCAATGCAACAACTGTGGATTTCCAATCTAGGGTACCTGTGGAACAAGGGGACCAAGTCCAAAAGTCACAAGCAAGTCGGAGATGGGCAGATGCCCAGGAAATGCCAGCTGCGGGTGCAAAGAAGCTTCGACTGGACAGAAGAAGCTGAGGTTTCTGCAGGAACGAAAAGGGCTAGAGACTTCCCCTTTGGTGGACGGATCCCTCTCGCCTTGGAGAGTCGTGCAGAAGTGTTTTCCCGCCGGAAGGACGCCAACAAGCCTTGCTACACGCAAATCGTGCGTTTGGCGTTTTTGGACGCTGCTGGGGCCCAGGAGGGACCAGGAGGTCGCAAATTGGACCTGAAGAGAGAGGGGACGTCGAGCAAGACAAAGAGCCCTCTCTGAAGCAGGTAGCACCCGGAGAAGTGCCAGAAACAGGCACTACGAGGATGCGTGAAACGGTGCTCGCCGAAGTTGCACAAAGGAGTCCCACGTCGCCGGAGACCAACTTAGAAAGTCGTGCAATGCAGGTTAGAGTGCCGTGGACCCAGACTTGGCTGTGCACAAAGGATTTCCGCCGGAAGTGCACAGGGGCCGGAGTAGCTTGCAAAGTCGCGGTTCCCAGCAATGCAGCCCAGCGAGGTGAGGCAAGGACTTACCTCCACCAAACTTGGACTGAAGAGTCACTGGACTGTGGGGGTCACTTGGACAGAGTCGCTGGATTCAAGGGACCTCGCTCGTCGTGCTGAGAGGACCGGTAATGCAGCTTTTTGGTGCCTGCGGTTGCAGGGGGAAGATTCCGTCGACCCACGGGAGATTTCTTCGGAGCTTCTGGTGCAGAGAGGAGGCAGGCTACCCCCACAGCATGCACAAGCAGGAAAACAGTCGAGAAGGCGGCAGGATCAGCGTTACAGTGTTGCAGTAGTCGTCTTTGCTACTATGTTGCAGGTTTGCAGGCTTCCAGCGCGGTCAGCGGTCGATTCCTTATCAGAAGGTGAAGAGAGAGATGCAGAGGAACTCGGCTGAGCTCATGCATTCGTTATCTGAAGTTTCCCCAGAGACAGAGACCCTAAATAGCCAGAAAAGAGGGTTTGGCTACCTAGGAGAGAGGATAGGCTACTAACACCTGAAGGAGCCTATCAGCAGGAGTCTCTGACGTCACCTGGTGGCACTGGCCACTCAGAGTAGTCCAGTGTGCCAGCAGCACCTCTGTTTCCAAGATGGCAGAGGTCTGGAGCACACTGGAGGAGCTCTGGACACCTCCCAGGGGAGGTGCAGGTCAGGGGAGTGGTCACTCCCCTTTCCTTTGTCCAGTTTCGCGCCAGAGCAGGGGCTAAGGGGTCCCTGAACCGGTGTAGACTGGCTTATGCAGAATTGGGCACCTCTGTGCCCAACAAAGCATTTCCAGAGGCTGGGGGAGGCTACTCCTCCCCTGCCTTCACACCATTTTCCAAAGGGAGAGGGTGTCACACCCTCTCTCAGAGGAAGTTCTTTGTTCTGCCATCCTGGGCCAGGCCTGGCTGGACCCCAGGAGGGCAGCTGCCTGTCTGAGGGGTTGGCAGCAGCAGCAGCTGCAGTGAAACCCCAGGAAGGGCAGTTTGGCAGTACCAGGGTCTGTGCTACAGACCACTGGGATCATGGGATTGTGCCAACTATGCCAGGATGGCATAGAGGGGGCAATTCCATGATCATAGACATGTTACATGGCCATATTCGGAGTTACCATTGTGAAGCTACATATAGGTAGTGACCTATATGTAGTGCACGCGTGTAATGGTGTCCCCGCACTCACAAAGTTCAGGGAATTGGCTCTGAACAATGTGGGGGCACCTTGGCTAGTGCCAGGGTGCCCTCACACTAAGTAACTTTGCACCTAACCTTTACCAGATAAAGGTTAGACATATAGGTGACTTATAAGTTACTTAAGTGCAGTGTTAAATGGCTGTGAAAATAACGTGGATGTTATTTCACTCAGGCTGCAGTGGCAGGCCTGTGTAAGAATTGTCAGATCTCCCTATGGGTGGCAAAAGAAATGCTGCAGCCCATAGGGATCTCCTGGAACCCCAATACCCTGGGTACCTCAGTACCATATACTAGGGAATTATAAGGGTGTTCCAGTAAGCCAATGTAAATTGGTAAAAATGGTCACTAGCCTGTTAGTGACAATTTGAAAGTAATGAGAGAGCATAACCACTGAGGTTCTGGTTAGCAGAGCCTCAGTGAGACAGTTAGGCACCACACAGGGAACATATACATGCACACCTATGAGCACTGGGGCCCTGTGTGACAGGGTCCCAGTGACACATACATATAGGCCACAAACCTATGAGCACTGGGGTCCTGCCAAGCAGGATCCCAGTGACACATAACAAACATACTGAAAACATAGTGTATTCACTATGAGCACTGAGGCCTGGCTATCAGGATCCCAGTGAGACAGTGAAAACAGTGACAAACACCCTGACATACACTCACAAACAGGCCAAAAGTGGGGGTAACAAGGCTAGAAAGAGGCTACCTTCTCACAGTCCCCAACAACCAAGGCTGTTGAGCGGAGGAACTGGGGCAGCCCGGACTGACCCGTGTTGCTGTCAGGAAATCACTGCAAGAAGAAATTCCTGTAGTGCCCAGACGAAGCAAAAGGCAACATGGGGGACGCAATGCAGCGCTAGAATCTCTAGACCAGAGTGAAGCAGAAAACCGACGCCAACAGAAAACACCTCCATGTCCCCGGACCACACAAGCAACTCACCCCCAGGATGCTGTGCCAGAAACGCTATGGGAGAACTGACTCGCTGCACCTTTGCCTGACTTCAGCATGGCGCCTGCCTTGAGGAGATGAGCACAACCACTCGAACCTGACTGGGGGCCCGTGCGGCATGAATAGGAGGTGAGCGGGGTACTGAAGCACCCAACTGCATGATATGTCTGCCAGACAGCCCCACTACACTGCAGATGGGGGGAAGCGACTCGGCCAGGGACGTTACTAGAAGCAGTGCTTGATCTCCTACTATTGAGACTTGCATGTGCCTGGCACACAGGCCAGAGCAACTCTCTGAAGTATGCCCTGCACTTCTTGGAAGCTTGGGCCTTGACAACCCTCCTTGAAGGGCCTTTAAGAGTACACCTACACATTTGGAGCCATCGCCCTCACCTCTTAAGTGTGAACTGGGATCCCTTCGCCTTACTCATCTATTACAGGCTCCATGAATGTTCCACCCTCCCCATACTGGGATATCGTAAAGAGTCGAGGATGAGCGGGGGACCCGAGAAGGGCCCCCATTCTGCTGCCCTCCTCCCCCTTCCCCGCTACCACACCATCGGCCCATCGAGTCTTTGGACTATGCATTACTGGCCCCACCTGCTTAGCAACCAATACATACGTACGCCCCTGAAATTCTGCATTATTGCCAAAGCCAATCTCTCTCTACAGTGCCTATTCAAGAAAGCCAAATTCATATTGCTCTCCCGGATTCAGCCCACTAATATTGGAGGCTCTTAGGACCAACAGCCTCTATGCTACCGAAGAAGGCCCTGTCAAATACTGTCACTAGCTACTTCACCCAGTCAACAGAGATGAGTCGAGAAAATACCGGAGGAGAGATGGCACTGACAAAAGATGACCTCCTAACCTTGCTCAGACACTTTAAAAAAGAAATCAGGGAAGAACTATGCACAGACCTAAACTCATCACTAAATACTCTAAGGAAGGATATCAACACCCTTCAAGCAGACGTTGACTCAGTGGGGGCCAGGGCTCTAGACCCTGAAGCAAAATATCTGGACCCGGGTGGCTCCTCTGAAAAATAACATTGAACCTATATGCAACCAACTGCAGATGGCCCTCCTCAAATGCGAAGACTTAGAAAATTACTCTAGGCGTGACAACAGTCCAGTGAGGGGCTTGGAGGAAGGGGCCGAGGGTGTGGATTTAGAGACATTTGTGGTGGGGTTGTTTTCAAACCTACTGGGAGATGGTCATCTGGAGGTGCGACTGGAGCGGGTCCACAGGGTTGGACAGCAGAAATCATATTAGCAAGGAGAAAGCAGCTAAAACCAATCACAGACCATTTGAGAAAGGAACAAGTGAGATACAGATGGGCATACCTGTTCGGCATAGCCTTTGATCTACATAACAAATTGTGCCACTTCACCAAGGTAAAAGGAGAAGCAACTCTGCTGGGTTTAAACATCTCTGACACTCAGAGAGAATGGAACAAGGAGTAACCAACCCTCAGACCAACCACGAGCTAAAACAAGCAGACAATGGCAGCAGCAACACAAGGGACGATGTTCAGGCAAATGAAGGAACAAGGTTTTTCCCTCTTGAAGCTTCAAGGATAACTATGAAGGGGGGCTGGCGATGAAATTGACTCCTACTTTTTGCGACTGGGGGTGGTGGAATCTGGCCTCCCCTTCCTGTACTCCACCTCTCTGGTCTTATACGGATGGCCCCCCCAGGTCAGGAGAGCTGGTTGAACTATAATTTCCATCAAAGTGGTCACACCTGACAGTCCTTGGACATTAAAGGTCCTATTCAGCTGGAGCCTGAGTTTTTCAACAAAACTATTTGACCCTATGAATTGCGTCTGCGGACTTGGACCAAATACACCTTCAACCGTAGATTTGAGATTGTGGCCTTACAGGAAACCCACTTGAAACACACTGAAGAACACAGGTTAAAACACAAAACCTACCCTCCGATTTATAGATCATCAGCCACTTCTAAACATAACGAGGTGGCCTTGCTATTCCGCTCCCCTCTTAAATTTCAAACATCTAATGTAAAAACTGATAAGGAGGGAAGGGTGCTGATGGGAAAGGGTCTCATACATGGACGTAAATGTACAATAGCTACGATCTATGCTCCAAACTCGAATCAGACAGAATTCCTGATTTCCTTTCTCAACCAACTAGTGGCGTTTGCCAATGGAGAGATAATAGTCCTGGGGGATTTCAATCTGGTGTGGGACCCAGAGTTAGACCTTACTTATCTACAGAGGTCGCAGGAAGGTATCTTCACTCACTCCTTGAAGCACAAATTCATTCAGCTAGGCCTCCTGGATGCCTGGCGTCTGCCCCCCCCCCCCCCCCACTACTAAAGACAACACTTTCTTCTCACATAGGACCTTCTCCCAGCTTGATCAAATCTTTGTAAGCCAAACATTACAGCTGGATATTTGATCTGCTACTATTCATTCTATAACGGTCTCCGATCATGCAATGGTGAAAGTCACCTTGGACTGGTCATTTCCAGGACCTTCCTTTCGCAGGTGTTTTTTTCCGGCCCCTGACCCAAGACCACCTCCTTCTTGATGAACTTAGAATGACTATTAGAGAATACTTTCAAATGAACGATCCTCAGGACACTAATTTGGCTACAAGTTGGGACGCTTTAAAGCAGTGATACGTAGAAAATGCATATCACTCATGACTACTCTTATGCGGCAAAAGACCACGGAGTGGTTAGCACCTTCAAGTAGCAAAGGCCCATAAAGACTCCTCTACTCGCGCCTTACAGTGGAAAATGACTGCACTCAGGGGTAAAGTTACAGCTATATATGCCAGTAGAGCAGAACTTACTCTTCTGCGCCTTAGACAGACCACATACGAGAAGGGGTACAAAGAAGGCACCCATTTAGCCTGACAGTTAAGAAAGAAGCAGAAAACAGACTATATAGGTCCAATTCAAACTCTGTCCAGGGAATTGACTTACACAGAAGAAGGGAAAGCATAGTCCTTTCGAGATTTTTATAAGAGGTTATACTCCAGACAGCCAGGGTCCACACACACACACACACACACAAAACTCAAGTATTTGGCCAACACCACGCTTCCTAAACTCTCAACAGCCCAACAAGAACAGCTCGATGAGACAAAGTCCAAGATGCAATTGACTCTCTCAAACAACATAAATCCCCAGGTCCAGATGGGCTTACGGCTCAGTTCGGAACTGACCTGGTTCCTCATTTGACCAATCTGTTTAACTATGTTGCAGAATTGTGAGCTGTCACCCCATTCATGGGAGAAGCCTTCATACGAGTGATTCCAAAACCCGGAAAAGATCTGAGCACTTGTTCCCCATACAGGCCGATGGCTTCGTTAAACTTAGATGCAAAACTGTATACCAAAATACTAGCTAAGAGGCTTGAGAACATCATACCAGACTTGATCCATCCAGACCAATCGGGCCTTATGGAGGGGCGGCAGACTCACAACAATCTCCGGTGAGTGACCCACCTTATAAAAAAAAGTCTCTAAGAAAACGATTCCTGCAATACTTCTGGCTTTAGACACCAAAAAGGCATTCAACCGAGTTGACTGGTCATTTCTCTTGCACACATTAAGGCATTTTAAGTTTGGGGATAGATTTATGACACAGATACAGGCCATTTATGCTCAACCTTACACGAGAGTCCTTGTTAATGGACTAGCCTCTTACTACTTCTCACTGGAGTGATGTACACAACAGGGCTGTTCTCTCCCCCCACTAATATTTTCCCTCAGTAATTAATCTTATGCTGCTACAATTCAGGAGTCCCCACTCATCCAAGGCATCCCTTTCGGGTCAACCAATCATAACATTTCACTGCAGACAATGTCCTTCTTACATTACCTTCCCCCCACACATCCCTGATAACCCTACAAGTAGAATTGAATGAGTTTGAACCAGTGGCATGATTCAAGGTTAACCTCACCAAATCCTTCTTCCTCAACCTGGCAGTCCCTATTGGTGGATATAGAGAGACTAACTCTCAATACGCCTTTCTGCACGGCAAAAAGAGAGATTACGTGTTTCTGGGTTAGGCTCATACCACAGGTGGAAGACCTATATAAAGCTAATCAGCCCCCACTCTTACGCCAGCTACAACAAGATCTGAAGAAATGGGCCCCCTATACTTAACCTGGTTAGGTTGAATAAATGTTATCAAAATGACAGTCTTTCTGCGCCTTTTATATCTCTTTCAAGGACTTCCTGTGGAAGTTGACAGGAAGTTATTTATATCACTGCAATCAATGCTCACGGCCTTCATTTGGTAGAAGCACAGAGCCCCTCTACCAAATGAACTTCTGTCCCTACCCAAAATGGCAGCCGAATTAACACTACTGAATTTCCCCTTTTATTACTAAGCAGCACAAATTTGAGTGATTACAGAGTGGTCTATAAAAGAGTCAGACAAATACTGGCTCCATATGGACAGGGCGATTGCAGCGAGATTGATATGGGACCTCCTTTGGAAGTCTAAACCCAATCGCCCCCTTAACATCTACCTGAGCACTCCAACTGAAACCACACTGAAAGAACGAGACGAGGTTACTAGCAGACATAAATTGACAACTTTTCATTCCCCACATACACCTATTCACTTTAACAAAGACTTTCTGCCTGCTCTAACCCCAGGCGCCTTTGGAGCATGGCGGGAAGGGGGTGTCTACCATCTGTGACTTTTTCCAGGGTTGGGCCATCCTTGCGTTCGATAACTGATGCCGGAACTTCAATTTACAAGCCACTGAGATATACCACTACAATAAACTCAAACACTGAGTAACACTTCCCGAGATTCGGCAAGCAGTCACAAGGGAATTACTTCAACTAGAGAAGTCTACACATACACAGGAAGGAACTAGGGAGGCTAGCTCTTTTTTTTATACTCTCTCCTGGTTTCCTTGAACGAGGTTCCCACTCAGACACAGAAATCTCTGGAACCAAATCCTTGGGAAAACTATTACCACAGAGCAATGGCAGAATTTATGGAGGGGCATCCCAAAATTCAACCGATCACGAGGCCTAAGAAAAGCCCATTATAAAGTACTTTATGACTGGTATTTCCATCCTGCCAAGCTTCATAAGATTTATACCGACACATCTGACAGATGCTGGAGAGGTTGTGGGTTATTAGGCAATTTTCACCAAATATAGTAGGACTGGCCCACAATCTGACCTTATTGGTCTGAAATCCTTGCCCAGATGAGAAACATCTTGGGTTACTCCCACCACAAATGCCTGAGTTTACACTACTAGGTCTGCGTGATCCATCCCTTTCACACCAAACAGTTGGAGATAGATCTTTCATTTGGCTCTGTCTTGTGGCCGCGAAGATGGCTCAGGCTGCAGCCTGGAAAAAAACAATAGCCCCCTCATTATCGCAATGGCATGCACACCTCATGACCATGGAACGCTTGACAAACTCACGGACATCCGTAAAGACTTTCAGTTTATATGGGGCCCGCTGGGCCTTCCTCTGTTCTCCTGCCCCACACGAACGAGAGCACCCCATCTGTTCCAGACTGGAGGCCTCCAGCTTACCAAGATCCCCTACAAGCTCAGATCTACAATCAGATAGTCAAATGCACACCACAACCCTAACCATCGTATAACAGTCGGTATCTGTCCACAGTAGACATGCATATTTTTTCTGTTGATTACAGTTTTGTTTTATTTCTTTTTCACCTTTTTTTCTTTTAAATCTGTATACTACAAGATGGATGAGATATGACAGCTTTCGACACAAGAATATCGCTCCTTAGAAACACTATTAAAATTAATTTCCGAATCCAAAACACACACACTTTAAACTGTGGTGGGGGTCTGGTGGACAAGAACATACACCAGTTACATGTCAGGTTGAGACTGGACACCATGTGTTACAAGAAATAAAATACACCCAATCAATTACATAATCAGTTGATGGCAGTTATGGTTCCACAACCCTGTCAACGCACGTGGCCTGTTGTATCCGCATAGGAGTGTGGAGTCTGCGATGCTATATTTAACTTGGAAAAAAATGATAGAATATTTTTAAATACTTGCACACATGGTACCAATTGAAACGTTATTTACAATCAAGCGCTGCACATTGACTTTGGTTACACAAATACTTTAACCAGGATTACCCACTTTCTCTTTACGTGCCATCGCTTCTCTTCATTGTTATTTCGCAGGTTCCTGCGCAGCTGGAAGCCACAGAGTCACTGTAGTACAGAGGACACAGCCCATACTGGTTGCGACTCACCCACCTACCGCCCTCCCTGACTACCCTGCAGCACCAAGGCAGGGCCTAGGCTGTCACCCACAGACACCCACCTAAATACCTGCCTACCTTTCCGTGGGTGACTGCGCCGAGGGCAGGGCCCACGCTGTAACAGATCTAATGCCAGCAGTGACGCCCAGCTGAGACACCCTGACGCAGCAGCAACTGCGCATGCGCAAAGAAGAGACACCTAACAGACACTCTTATTCCGCAGTAAAAAGACACTATTGCATTAGTTGGCGGAGGGCCAACGTTCAATTAACAACTAAGCATGCGCAGAGTTAAGTCGTGTACAAGGAAGAGTGCACGCGCAAAGATTGTAAAGACACCGCGCAGCCAGTGGAAATACGCATAGTCCATGTGCTTTACTTGGAGGCCTTAACAGGTGATCTTTGCAGCGTTAGGTTCGACCAAAGACGGAAAGTTAAAATTAAATAGAGAAGGGTGAAGACCCGACTGGGAAAGCCTTTGAAGATAGAGAGAACATTTTAGAAAATAGTATGTCGGTACGATGTACATAGCGGCCAAGGTTTCAGATTGCTTGTGTGTGACATTTTCATAGTTTCAGTCTACTTATGACTGACTTTCAGCACCAAATGTGTGACACTTAATGTGACACTTTCTTGCGAAAATCAAACGATGAAGTTCATTGAACTGGAAGGGCTCTCACCTTTCTCACAGGCGTTTCGTGTATTTTATAGTGCTACTCGTACCAGTTGTAGTGTCCTGCTGGACACACCTGCATCTCTGCAGTAGTATTTTACCAGTCACTCCCTGAGGGCTGGACTTGACACCCATCCAACACGGGGGTCACCGTTCAGGTGACCCTGCTAATAAAGGAGCCTAAGTGCACATGCTCGAGGCCATCACTGGTGTCCGTGTCCTTTATTTATGTAGCATGTGGGGCCCAGTACACTACATTGGCGACATGGGGTCTGACCCCATGCAGTGCTGCCTAGGAGGTGACCCCCTGAAAAGTACAAGGTAATGAACAAATTGTTTGGAAGCAGAGTGAGGTTAAACTTTGAATTAAAGTTTATTCCTACTTAAAATAGGATCCCACAGCGTAACAACCTCTTCCTGTGCCCTCCGAGTGAAAACTGTCATTTCACGTTCAGAACGCACAGGGAGTTAAACACCGCGAGTCAGAATACATATTCAAACAATTACAAACATGAAGGATAACACCAGGAAATTCTTAACATGCACGTGCATGTGTACATGACCTCATACGAACCCTGACTGTGTATTACATTACATCTTCTTTCCCTTTTGCAAACAAAACATTCTATTTGATAGCACATTAGTACAGAAACAAATCTTTGTATCTTGACGGTACAGAAACATTACGTGATGTCCTGCAAGCTTCATCATGAGAGTGAATACTTTCTTTGGCAACCTGTGAAGACTCTGCAACAGACCGATTAAATTCTGAATCACAAGAACTTGAGTCTAAAATTTCTTCACCATGCTCTAATGAATGAAAATCAGGACAGACTACAGTCCTAGGATCCCTTTTCCGTAACAGTCTAAACGGAGAAACCCCTGTAGTGGAATGCGGGGTGATCAAATAAGACCAAACCTTTTTATTCAGAAAATTTTCCACCGAAGTATTAATAGCAAGCGCAGTTTGTATCCCCTCCTCAAAAATCTGTTCATCCTTTCTACCAGACTATTTGAAGAAGGGGAATACAATGCAACTCTGAGATGTTTAATGTTATGTGAATCTAAAAAGTTTTTCATTTGAGTTGAGGTGAAATGTGAATCATTATCAGTAACCAATTCTTTTGGTGCCCCTTCAATATTAAAAATCCTGTGTAAAAACTTTATCACAGAGGCTGTGTTGGGCGTATATGCGAACTCAAAATAAACCCATTTAGAATAGTAGTCAACCATTACCATAAGAAATCTTTGTTCATGGGGTAACAAATCAAAAGGACCTGCAATATCCAATGCAATTTTGTTCCAAGACTCAACAGGGACCGGAACACAATGTAATGGTGTCTGTGAAGTTTTCCAGTGTTTATCAGATAACAAGCAAGTTTCACATTTGTCAATCCATTGAGACACCATCTTATCCATTGAAGGCCACCAAATATATTCTTTTAAGATTCTACAAGTTCCTCTAATACCTAGGTGCCCTTGATGTGCAGACTCAATTAAACTACTGCGTAAAGATGCTGGTGGAACACAAAGATCTGCATGCATCAAAGCTCCTTCTACTAACCAAAGTTCAGGTGAAATTTGGGCAAAGGGTTTTAAAGAGTCAGGCAAAGAGTGTTCTTTTGGCCACCCTTCTCTTACATAACTTATTGCTTTCTGCAAAACTGCATCCTTTTGAGATGCATCCATCCAATCTTAATATTGAATACTACCCACAGAGTCCAAAACATCCTCAATGATTGCCACAACTGCTTCTGTTTCATCATTATCATCATCTAGACCAACACTTTGTAGTGGCATTCGGGACAGGCAGTCCGCCCTGACATTTCGACCTCCAGAAACATACTTAATTTCAAAATTGAACTCTTGTAGCCGAGAAAGTAACCTAACCAATCTGGAAGACGCTTTTCCAGTTCCATTTCCATTTAACAAATGTAATAACGGTTTATGGTCTGTAAAATTTTCAAATAGAGTACCCCATATAAAAGTTTTGAACTTTTCAACAGCCCAAGAACACGAAAGAGCTTCTCTTTCAATTGTACTATAGTGAGATTCTGCCAGCTTTAAACTCCTGGAAGCAAATCCAATGGTACGTTCCTGCCCTGACACCTACTGACAAAGGACAGCACCCAACCCTTTTTGACCAGCATCAACCATGATGGTACATTTATGACCCAAAATATATAATGATAAAACTGGTGCCTTTATAATCAATTGTTTGATGTCATTGAAAGCTTAATCGCAAGAACTGTCCCAAACAAAAGATATGCCCTTTTTAAGCAAAGACCGTAGAGGTTGTACTACTTGAGCATACCCTGGAACAAATCGTGAATAATATTCTGTCATGCCCAGAAACGACCTAAGTGTATTTTTAACTTTTGGAGGGTCAACATCAGCGATGGCTTGAGTAAGTGATAACTTAGGTTTAATGCCTTCTGAAGAAATGGAATGACCTAGATAATCCAACTCATTAGTTAGAAATTTACACTTTTTAAGTCCTAAAGTGATACCAATTTTTTTGAACAAGTTCAAAACTTTTCTTAGAATGACAAGATGTTTAGCAACAGAGTTTGAAAAAATGAGTACATCATCTTGGTAAGCCTGCACTCCCTCAATTCCTTTCAATATGTAATCCATACATTTTTTAAAGACACTGGCAGCAGAAGCCAACCCAAAAGGCAATCTCAAAAACGTATATGCTCCAAATGGAGTCACAAACGTAGTGAGATCAGTCGACTCTGGTGCTAAAGGTGTTTGGTGATATGCAGATTTGAGATCCAATAAACTAAAATATTTTGCAGTACCAATATTTGTAAGAAGATCTTGAATCTTTGGTAAAGGGTGACAATCAACTAAGATATTCTTGTTAAGAGATCTCCGATCAGCGCACAAACAAATCTTGCCACCCTTTTTGAGCACAAGAACAATAGAACTGACCCACTCAGAAGCATCAGTGGTAGTAATTACACCTTCACAGATCAAATCATCCCAACATTTTTTTTAGATCCTCTCTCACACTTAACGGAACAGCTCTGACCTTATGAGCTACAGGAATAACATTCTGCTTCAATCTTATCACATGCTCAAACTTGTCTATTTTTCCAATTTTAGAGTTAAAAACATCTTGAAAATCATCTAGCAGTGATTTTAGAGCACAATCATCAATAGTATCACCAATGTAAGAAATCTGAGTGTCATTGACTTGTACAGGTTTCTCAGAACCGGGAACAAGTTTCAAACCCATCTTAGCTAAGTCTTGCCAGCCCAAAATATTTTTGCCTTTGACAGCTACATAACTTTTAGAAGTAATTTGTCTACCCAAACATGACAAGGTTTCAATGAAAAATCCTAACATATTGATATCATTGTCCCCATATGCCTTTGGAGAAATATCAGTTTTATGCAAGTGAAACTTATCAGACCATTGAGCGTAATAAAGCTGATCCGAGATAATAGAGAGATGGTGCACCAGAATCAGCAGTCATACTCAATGTGTAGCAATTAGCAATGATAACTTCACAAAAAGGACCTTTATACTGGAAACCTGGTTGAATAGAAACAGCAGACTCAACGGTTAAAACCATCTTATCAAAATCATTTTACAGAGTGACGATGTCATCATGCATTTGAACACTACTAACTTGAAGTACACTCATAGCTCTACACACAGATTGAAAATGACCTATTTTGTGACACTTAAGACATTTTTTCCTAAAGACGGACATTTAGGACTGTTGCCTACATGCGAAGTAGAACCACACCTGAAAGATATTAAATTTGTTTTTTTATGTACCGGTTTGACAAAGTTATTTTTGAGCGGAAGCGCATTAATTGAATCAGAACCTTGGATGGAATTAATCACACAGTTACTAGAAGACACAGAAGAAATACATTTGGATGACACCATTGCTCTTTCAATGCTTTTCGCCATATCAATTACTTCAGAAAGAAGAGGATCCCTGCAACTTAAAATCCTCTCTTGTATTTTCTTAGAGAAACAACTGTACACAAATTGATCTCTGATGTAGGTATCTAGCGCTGAACCAAAATTACAATTCGCAGCCAAATTTTTCAGAGCTGAAATGTACTCCTCCACAGTCTTGTCCACTTCTTGTTTCCTTTTCATGAAATTGAAACGCTCCAGCATCACGTTTGGCTCTTCCAGAAATTTTTTATTTAACCTTTTTACTGCTTCTGTATACACAGACCAATTACCTCCATCACCAGATGTAGGTGTCACAACAGGTAAGTTATCAAAAATTTGTTGACCTTCAGTGCCAAGATAACCAAACAATACTGCAAGTTTTCTTTTAGGAGTATAATTTTCAGCATCAATAGCAATTAAATAATTTTCAAATGAGCAATACCAAATTCTCCATGGTATTTTAGGTTTCCCAGGTAGAGGTAAAAATGAAGGAAGTTGAACAACTTGTTCAGGAGAAGCCATAAATACAAATATATAAATATTTATAACATCTGTTTTCCAAAAATGTAATGACTTCTTTCAAATAAATGAAAATTAAGACTTCTTCTTAATACTGGATCCAACGCAAAATGGCAATAAACATAAGCGTCACAAAAAAAACCGCTTAAAAATGGAACAGATTAAAATTTGCCGATTTGACATTTAGAATCAGTCTAACCCACTTCACCAAATGAACACTCCCTCATCCAATATGGCCGCTAAAGTTGCCTCACGACGTAGAGAGGAGTAAATCCTCCTAATGCAGACAAATATATTGAAGATCACCTCACTCGAGTCCGCAATAGATCAACCGAATCACCGGCTCCAACAATGGTGGACAAAGTCCTTGAAGCAAATGAAGTGAATCAACACCGTTGAGGAAAGAAGGGCTGGTGGGCTCCTGAACAATACCAAGTACCTCGCTCGTCGACAGATGAAAAGTACAAGGTAATTAACAAATTGTTCGGAAGCAGAGTGAGGTTAAACTTTGAATTAAAGTTCTTACTTAAAAATAGGAGCCCACAGCGTAACGACCTCTTCCTGTGCCTTCCGAGTGAAAACTGTCATTTCACGTTCGGAACACACAGGGAGTTAAACAACGCGAGCCAGAACACATATTCAAACAATTACAAACATGAAGGATAACACCATGAAATTCTTAACATGCACATGCATGTATACATGACCTCATACGAACCCTGACTGTGTATTACATTACAACCCCCCCCATTGATTGAGGCGGAGATCAGGGTCTGTACTGCCGCTGCAGCCTGCCCGAGTGATGTGGGACGGTGCCCCGAGATGAAGGTGAAGTTTGGCTTTGCCCAGAAGGTGGAGAGGACTGTCCGTCTCCAGCATCTTACCGTCAGTTGGCAGAGAGACGATGTGAGGCAGGCAACGCTGTTGGCAGGACGCGGATGGAGAAAGCACTGTGACCCCTCCAGGTCTGACGGAGCCCACGGCAAGCAACGCCCCAAGCAGGAGCGGTGGCTGTAACCTGCCTGAGACGGCAAGAGGTGGGAGGAGCAGCGTACTCGCAACAAAGTGAGTGCATGCACATAACCGTCAGCAAGACACGTACCCGAGCCATAGCGCAGCATCAGCACATGTATGCCCCAGAGCTCTCTGTAAGCACCCTCCAGCCACACGACTGCTATAGGTGACGATGTAGTCGCTTGCATGAGCCTTGAGGCAGTCACTGCTGCGACAAAGGAGTGCCCTCACCTATCACATTAGGTAGGAAAAGGGTCAGCAGCTGATTGTCACCAGGGGGAAAGCAGCGAGTGACTCTGGGCTTCTTTTCCGTCCTCAAGACTCCCAACAAGCCGCCCTGCCTGGTTCCAACAGTCATGACGAGAAAAGAACGGGAGAGCACCTTTCCAGAAAAGATGAACCACACGCGTGAACAGAGCACCCAGAACGAACTGGCAAGCAGCTGGCAAGTATAGATTGAAGCCTCTCCCGCAAAAAAAAAGGCCCGCAGTAAATGCCAGCAGTGTCTCCCGCTGCATGAGGGAAAGAGGAGAGAGTGGTGTTTGGTCCGAGGCTGTCCCGGCAGTGACTGTCCCACGCCGATCGCTGAAGCACCTGAGTGATCGATGTGGCCAAAACGAGCCAAGCTGGAAAACATTATCAAATAGCCTGCAGTGCTCATATACCTGCAGAAAGTTGATGGTGGCTCCCTCCCAGCAGTAAATGAAAGTAAAGAGCGGGCAGACAAGCCCAGCCAATACAAATCTCTTACCCGCTCTCAGCCAACTGCACCCACCAGCAACCACCAAGGCCATAGTCTGAGGAAAGTCTGCCAGCCTGGAAGGGGAGACATCAGCAGTGCCACAGCAGTGGCTGTTTGCTGCACCACACCCAGCTCCAGTGACAGAGATTTGTAAGGAAGCAGACCTACTGCCCAACACTAACTGCCTTGCTGCCAAGCATGCCACAGCACCAGCAGTGCTGCACGACCGCACTCCAGGCAGCCTGGTGATAAGTAGTCTGCTGTGCGACTGGCTGCCAGCAAACGTCTACAGCACCCGCCACCAACAAAACAGAGAACTGTATTGTAGCCCAAAGTAGTCTCATCTGCTCGGATCGTCCCAATGCCGCACAGCAGCCCAGAGCCCCCAGCACCTAGGTGCACAGCGCTCACATGGGAGCTGCATGGCCAGCATTTGAAATAAAGCTTCTGTGGCATGGGGAGAGCAGCAGCTGCACTGCCTGGAGGTCGCCCATGGGTATCACATCAGAGAGGGGTTTGCGTGAGGCAGCCCCGGCAGAGGATCACATATTGTGAAACATGTAGAAAAGAAGAAAACCATGGCACATCAGAGGGTCAAGATGTGAATGCTTTATTCCTTGGTGACAAAATCAGGGCTGAAATCCTCTGGTGTCATGAAAAACACTAGATACGTGGTATGGTACCACAGTGCTTTCTTCAGGTTTGTATATCAACAGCCGACACGTGTTTCGTTATCCTTGACTTTTTCAAGGCTTACTATATATGAACTATGAAGTTGAATTTGATAGAACTCCAAAATTTCAAGAATTGTACAGCAAGGTGTGCAAACAATAGCATTCAAATGAAATAGACCATGATAAGTCTGTAGAGCGTCCGATCTTGTTAAGAACCGAGTAAAGGTAGCGTCGTCCAGAGTGACCCCAAGGAGCCCAAAGCTGCCCCAGGCAAGAAGGCTACCAAGAGTCCAGCTTAATCCAAAGCCACAAGCAGGCAGCGGGAAGTGACCTGCCTAGGACAACACTGAGGGGCACCAGCTCCCCAAGACATAACCTGTCAGGGGATGAAGGAAGAAAACCAGCTGATCCAAGTACACTGCAGTACACCATTGCCAGAGCAGAGGCAATGCCAAGAAGGCTGCATCCGAATGGCCACCGATTGGCCCATCAAAGAGAATGTCACAAAAAGTGACCACCCTTGCCAATGACCAACCCTGCCAAGCCCGCAAGAACCTAGGCAGTACCTGGCATCGTGACAATGCAGACTTAAGGCACAAGCACTGCACCCTCAAGTGAAGAGAAGGCGGAGTGGAAATGACCTGCCACCACTGCCCCACAGTGGGCCAGAGACTGTTCAGGGAGTGTCCTGTCCTCCCTGACACTGCCTCAAAACTGAGTCGGCAGTTACTCACAACAGACAAGAGGAGTTGCACAACCCTGCATGGCAAGCTCCCATTGCTACATGGAGCTGACACTTAGTTCTCCGACTGGACTGGACCAGCAAGAGGTCCACGCAAAAGTAGACATATGGCCGGATGCCACACCACTGCAAATCTTGCGGCCTGCCTTTCGAGACTGATGTTTTGTTATTTTTGTTTTTTTGTTACAGGTTGGACTTTGTTTTTGTTTATCAATACAGGAGTAATGTAGTGTCCTTCCGGACACACGTTCATCTCTGCACATAGTATTTTTACAAGTCACTCCCTGAGGGCTGGACTTGACACCCACCCCACACCCATCCAACACAGGCATCACCGGTCAGATGACCCTGCTAATAAAGGAGCCTGAGTGCAGGTGCTCGAGGCCAGTTCCAGTAAACAGCACTGTGATGTCTGTGTCCTTTATTTACGTAGGGCCGAGAACACTACACCAGTGTAGGGTGCCAAACACTTTACATCATACACACATGATACAGAGGCAACGGCTCATACAAGTGTAAATCATCGACAGGAAATGTTACATAAGACAGCGAGTATTACAAGTTGTAGGAATCAGGTCATGCATACTTAGTAAGTAGTATGTTGTGTAGGATCTTCCCTCGATCCGATTTCCTACACACCTCTTAGAGGACCTCTGATTCTAATGTTACATCTCAATCAGTTTCCAAGATCCTCCTTTTTGAGCAGCAGTTGGGTTGGCTGTACTAGTCTGCCAGGGTTAGGATCCTATTTTCTATGTGGTCTATCTTTTCTAATCTCTAATCCGCTGCTGTTCTAGATTGTTAACCTAGAGTCCCAGTTGGTTTATGCCATTTTGCATTTCCCAGAGATACTCTAGTATGTGTCCCCTTATAATGCCTACCTCCTCCTTGATTTCTCTCAAACCCTGATGCAGAAATTCTTGAGTGACATTGGAGAATTCGACCTTTGTTTCTGCAAACTCGATCTTGTCTTTAAAGTTGGGTGTGTTATCCTCCACTTGGGATGTACTAAACCCTGAAGACTATCTGGAGTCGTGGCCCTCGTACTGATATTTATATTTCCTATGTAAGGTTATGTTAGCTCATCTGTGTTTTCTATGAATGAGTTATATGATTACTAGTGCTTTTAAACCTAAGATTGGTATTTCTTTAGATACTTCTTTTTGGTTAAGTTTTCTATTCTGTCGCTTTACGTGATGCTGCCAGAGCAGGTTCAATTGGTTTTAATTTAAAATATACTAGAGTTATTGAGACAGCAAGCTAGAATTTGCCTATTTGTAGCCTTTATTTTGCAGAAATATACATCATCAGTATTTGAATGCATTTTTAAGAGGTTCATTGATCCATAGATTTACATCTTAAGGGCAAGTCACAAAGGCATTCATGAATAGTGAATTGTGCTGCAAGAGCATCTCTTGTACTCATGGATGGCTTATGAATGAAGGTCCCTGATGCTGGGGTGAAGGCTAGCAGTCTTCCCCAGCTTTTGGAAGTTTCAGCAGTTGGAGGATAAAGCGACTTTGGCACAATTGTCAAACTAGCAGGCAAGCTGGCAGGGTTGGCGCCGAGAGGACCCCCAGCCACTGGAAGCAGGATTAGGGGGCCTTTGGGTGGCCACCTGTCTTGCCACTGGCTTGACAAATGACACAGGAGTTACAAAACTCCTTCACCCTTTGGGACATACCTGGCCAGTAGAAGTGAGGTACCAACCTAATCTAAGTTTTGGCCTGGCCAAGATGCCCAGCTAAGGGGATGTCATGAGCCAAGCTGAGTAGGAACTCTTTATAGCTCTGAGGCACTACCCCTTTCCTAGTGGCACCAGGTTTGGGGTCTCTGGCCTCAGTATACAGAAGTCCGTCATCCCAATAGGTTCTGTGTGAGCCACTGACATTTCCCTTTTCCTGGTCAGCAGCTTGCTGTCTCAGGCTTCAAAAAGTGGGGCAGGTCCTCTGTCCATGATACAGCTCTTCCCTAGAGGGACTGCCTGGGACCAGGAGCTCTGCTGTGTAAAGCCCAATTTCCTGGGGCTCAGTTCTCTCAAGGGCTGACAGGTCTTCTCCCTGAGGAAAGGGGACCTGAGCTTGGGACTGCTCAGGGTTGCCAGAGCTACTGCCTTTTCTCTTGGAGGAATGAGCCATTATTCCAGGCTACAACACCTCTTCACCCCGGGCTTTGCATTGCGCTCTGGGTTTCACACACACCCATTCAGGTATACCCATGGGTCTTTCTTTTTGGCCTCAGCCCACGCCAACCGGGGCAGGACGACTCGAGAAGCTGCAGCATTCCGCCTGTGGTCTCCAGGGAGCCGGATGAGAGTCAACAGAGTAAGCCAGGAGGCCACTACTCCCTTGTATTGCCCAGCCATGCTCCCAGAGGAGCGTGGCTAGCCCAGGTATGTGGGCATCTACTGGGACTAACTGGTGGTGGGAAATGGGTAGCTGTGGGGACGGGAACATTTCAACCGGAGAAGAGGCACCCGTTTAAGCGGTGGGTTCCCCATTTTGTTTAGGAGATGGAAATGAGTTGCATGCCCCACTTGTAACAAATAGAATAAAAAGAAAGGAATGCACAACAAAATGGTGACGGGATAGGGCAAGTGGATGATTATACCCCTCACACCCACACCCATACGATAGCTCATATTAAGGAACATCCACTTACCTGTGGTTCTTTCCTCTTCTATCTGAGTTGCGTGCCAACCACAGTGGTCCAGTTCATCTGATCCTAGAGGGATCAGTAAAGTGAAGATGACTGCGAAGAAACAAAACACAAAGGAGGAAAACACAAGATGTACAGAGAATAATAAAGAGACTAATAAGCAAATAACTAAGGCGTGCAGTATATACTTTATCAAGCTACAGAGCTGTTTGCCCGACCATGTGACACCTTATTAGGGTCCCAGATCTTACCCAGGTACCCACCCTTGGACTGTCTTGACTCGGGGCCTACCCTCCTGAACAGGTTTTTGGGGGCCTTTAGAAGACTCTTTATTTTTATATCTTTAGACTGGTCACCATCTTTCCCTTTGGGGAGGGCTTAGAAATCCCTTTCTTTTGGTCACTCCCACCACTAGTTGTCTTGGATACCCTAGCCTTGGCCCAGTGGTCTGCCTTCTTTCCCAATTCTTGGGGGATGTTTTCTTAGTCTCTCTGAACCTGATCCTGTATTCGTTAGTTGTAAGTCCAGAGCCCTCAATCGAAGTATCCCTCATGAAGTCATGGGACTCAGCATCTGCCTCATTCAGTGTCCGGAGCCTATCCCTGCACTTCCCTGAGGACAGCTCCCAGAGTAGAGAGCCCCAATACTTTTGGCCGTGTTTCCTCATTTTACAATTCCTCTCAAAGGCTGTAATCCATTTAGTGATATCACTTTCTACATATTAGTGGACAATCCCTTTAGGATCTTAGGGTCTTCCTCTAGGTTCTTTTTCCCTATTTAGAATTTGCTCCCACCATTGATGGGTCCTAGGCTCATCTCAGCTCTTTCTTTCTCTATAGCTAAGAAAGAGTTTAGACTTGAATTCTGTCCTGATAGTTAACTTGTGGAGTTCTGCATCTTCACTGTCTCCTGGGGTACTATCAGATGTGCTCCCACTGGTGCTACTGTCAGTGGAGTTGTAGAGGGATCCATCAACCTCTTCTACCTCCTTCTCACTCTCAGGAGAGGCTACTATGCTTGACATGGCTCTATCATTTTCTGCAAACAGCTGCTGCAAATGTGCTTTTGTGGGTTTAGAGCCCATGGCAAGTTTCCATGCTTGTCAGAGGGCCTAAAGTTGCACCAAATGAAGGTTTTTGGTACGAGCCCAGGTTGATCTCCTGGGATATACCTGCTGCCTCCTTTGTTTATTTAAAGTAGTTGGGACCTTTTTAGAAACTT
This sequence comes from Pleurodeles waltl, assembly GCF_031143425.1. NCBI lineage: Eukaryota > Metazoa > Chordata > Amphibia > Caudata > Salamandridae > Pleurodeles > Pleurodeles waltl. The sequence continues at coordinate 49,174,331 of NC_090442.1, read as the reverse complement.
ACAAACAATTCTAAGTCTATTTCTAAAGGACCCAACTAACTAAAGGATTTCTATTTATAAATAGTTTGGATTAGCGGAATGAACACAACGACCTACAGCTATTGTTAAACAATTTAGAAAAAAAATGAAAATTGGAAAAAATGTTTCCTAACTAAAGACAATTTTGGATTCCTTAGTGGTATCACTTATCAACAGTGGTACACCAGATGTTAAGTCTTGTACCCCACTGCTGTGCCCCCAATGTAGGAAGCTGGCTCTTTACATGGTACATCAAAATGGGATATAACGTGCAAAGAGTCCAGGAGTTCCTTCACTAGTGGACAGGGCTTGTGTAGCGATCCCAAAGTGCTCTTTTAGGGGGAAGCGTGGTCGATCCGCCTTGGGCTTATCAGAGAGGAGTGTGCAACATCTGCAAAAACACACACAGTCAATAAATGAGACACACAACAATAAGGAGACCCACACCAATTTTACAAAAAAAGAAAAGTATCTTTATATTAAGTTTTGGCACCAGAATCAGATCAATGCTATCAGGTAAGTATGTTTGAAATCTTTAAAGTTCAGAAAAGTCGACAGTGCAATTTTTGAAAGCTACAATGTTATGCTATGAAGGAACAACAAACATGACAAACAGGTAGACCAATCTCATGGACTTATGGTGAGTATTGGGCAAGGGTCAGGACCACACTAGCAGGTCACACCGGACGGCACTGGGGTGGTCGGGTGCAGAGGTGTAGTGCGATGTTGGATGTCCAATGTTAGTCAATGGGGGTTCGGTCCAGTTGGGAAGAGGCTACAGCTTGGGACCGGATGTCCAGTTTGGTTGAGCTGCCGAGTGGGCTCAGGTCTTGCAATGCTCAGGGATGGAGAAACATCAGTGGTTCTCTTCTCCTTGGTCCGAGGCAGCCGGGTGCAGAGGGTCCTTGGACCGTCGGGTGTTCATCACCGGTAGCGGTCATGGTGGAGGGAGCCATTAGGAACAGGCTGCAGGCGGAGACTGGGGGACCAGTCCGGCTGAACCAACAAGTGGCCTCAAGTCTCAAGGCTGGGGGATGTAGAGACACCAGTGGTCTTCTTGTCCTTGGTCCGGGGTGTCCGGGTGCAGAGGACTGTTGGGGTTGCAGTCAACGGAGCCAGCCACGGTTGGGGGGGGGGGGGGGGGGTCTGCACAAAGACTGCAGGCGTCAGAGTTAAGGTTGCAGTGGGGAAACTCACAATGGACTTTGTCACTGGAGAGGCTAGGGATCAAGTTGTCATTGTTGCCCCACTTGGCTAGGAGGCTCAGGTGCAGTGGTGCTGTCTGGCAGTGGTTTTTCTTGAGTTCTCTTTAGTGGTTCTTGGGTGCCTGCAAGGAGTCAGGGGAGCAGCTCTGCTACTCCACAGGAGTTCCCTGGTGCTGGGGTGAACGCTGGCAGTATTCCCTGGCTTTTTGAGGTTTCTGCAGCTGGAGGACAAGGAGACTTTAGTAGGATTGTCAAAGTGGGTAGGCAGGGTTGGCGCCGAGTCTGTCAACAGTCTTCAGTTCTCGCTTTTGAGTCTCTGGAATGTACTTCTTCAGGTCAGCGGGATCTGATTTCCTGGTATCAAGGGCTCCCCTAAATACTAAATTTAAGGGTGCTTTGGGGACGACTTTCTGTGGGAAGTTGGCATAACTCGTTCCCAGAGTTCATAATTCTGCCAACATCAAGATGGCAGATTTCTAAATGTGGTGTCCACATCAGGCAGCTCACCTTAGGGGTGGGACTGACTTGAGGGTTGGACACACCTCCCTGACTAATAATTTTCTCACCTGTCCAGGTGCCAAATGGGCCCTGGGGCGGTCAGCATACTCTCCTTTTAGGAAAGTCAGATCTACATATCAAGGCCAGTGGGGTTCTTTAAAGCCCCTGGCTTTGGAATGCAGATTCACAGGTCATCCTGTTGGGAGGGGCTATGTAACAACCCTGTCAGAGTGGCTTTGTTTTTGCATGCCTAAGAGCAAAGGCTCTCACCCCTGGGGGTCAGAAACACATCTGGGGGTGACAGGCCAGTTAGAACTGGTCAGCCAGCACCCGAGTAACTGGTAGGTTTTCATGGGGCACCTCTAAGGTGCCCTTTGAGTGCATGTATTAATAAATCCATCACTGGCATCAGTGAGGGTTTATTAATATGAGATGTTTGATACCAAACATCCCTATTTTCAGTGAAGCCATCATGTAGCTGGGGAACTCGTACTTACCAGTGTCCAGCACTATTTAAAATGGCTTACCTGTCCACTCACTTATGTCTGGGAATGGACAAAGACATTGCAGAGGCATACCTGCACTAGCAGATATGTCCTCACATGCAATAAAATGCAACCTGCCTTAGGACTCTGTGGCCTGCCGTAGGGGTGACTTACGTATATTGCATTCAGTGGAAGGGGACATGGCACACAGGCTGTGTGCCATGTTGTGTTTTCACTTTTAGCTGCATCAAGACACGCAGCCTGCAATGGCAGTTCGCATGTGCTAGGTGAGGGGTTCCCTGTGGGTGGCACAATACATACTGAATCCCTTGAGGACCGTCTTTGGTACCCATGCCTTAGGTACCAGGGGTTTCATTTACTAGTGACTTACAGGGGTGCCAAAGATTTGACCAGTTGGGGAACAATTGCACAGTTTTATGGAAGGAAACTGGCGCTGGGGACCCGGTTAGCAGGAACCCAGTTCACTTTCAGTCGGAATTGCATCAAATACCAGGCAAAAAGTGGGGGTGACCATGTCAAAAAGGGAGCACTTTTCTACACGTATATCACATCACAATATTTTATAAGTGGTGAAGGATAAACATACTTAACATTTAGCAGTGACCAAAATTTTAATATCCATGTGCTCATCACTCATGTTTGTAGATCTATGCATACTACATGCAAGTAAATATCTACTCCATCCTTTACCATTAGCTGATCAAACATGCACTGATTGATTGTACTTACCTATAATACTATTATATTAATAATTAATATTATACTTAACCGTATTACGTAATGTCAGCAAAGTGAGCGCCAGAGACCCATGCACCAAGATAGTTGCCTGTTTAGTGTGCTCTCCCAGCCCAACAAGAAAAGCTGCTCATATTGAGTCCCAATGTAAGCCATTGATCACTGACAACATATGCATTTGTTGTGAGACAGCAGGAGGAAGATTTCGGAGCGATGTGCCATCCATTTCTGATGTGTGCGGGTTGAAAATGCAAGATCACTCAGAGGTGGGGGGGCCCGACGGTGGCAGACTGAGATTGATAGAAAGCATCCAAGTGACCTAGAGGGTTCACTGACAAGTGACAAGGAAAGCTCCTGCCATAATTTGGAGCTGCTGTCATTGGGTGTTTGCTTCCTGCGGAGTCTACGGCCAGAGGGCAGTGAGGTGGTCAATCAGTCGTGGGGATGAGCTGGGTGTTTGAGGGTCGGGCCTCAGTGAGCTGTGCAGAGCAGAGCAGAATTCACAGTTGAAGGGGCACCCAATGGTGGTGGAGCCTGCCACCATACTGCGGTACTGGTCAGCATCTGGTTAGTTCAGATACAAGTTATAAATTATACCAAAAGGGTGTGGTTACCTGAGGAAATTAAACATGCCTTTTCACTTCTGCTGAAATCACTGGGTGAGCACTTCCACGGGCAACATCAGGGCATTTTGAACGACTGCGGCTTGTTGGGGCCAGGAGACACCAATTGATGTGGGATCCCATCTGGAGTATGTTACTGCTGTGAGCATTAACATGGGCCCATGTGCTTTGCACAGATAAAAAACAGACTGATCCATTGGTATTTGGAGGGTTTGACTGTTAAGTGGCCCCACAGTAACCAGTACTGAAATGGGAAGCACTGAGGTTTCTTACAAATCATGCAGCAGACACAAACTGAGTAGAAAGCTTTGTCCACAAAGAGTAGAACGAAGCAACATCAGCTGCCCTGGCATTATTGTCAGAAGATATATGGTCTACTGTTAAACCTGGCAAGACAGGGAAAGAAGTGTAACTGAAAGGGATCAGAACACAAGTCATAAGGCATAAACTCACTTTCTTTAAAGGTGAAAATGTAAGAGAGATAATAAAAGAGAACTTTGGAATGACTTTTGAAACATTTAAAACAAAGATAGACAGATGGCTGATGCTTCCCATCTTTATCTTTGGGTGAGTCTTATTGAGCAAAATGGTTTTTATCCTAACGTTTGGATACCTATTTGCAGACATTCCAGTAGGTCTTTAAAGAGTTCTTCGGCAGTTGCAACAACTCGTGACCAGACTGGTGTGGCAAACAACCACATATAAAGTGGAAGGTTCTCACTCAGCCAATGGAAACGGTGGGACTTTCTCGTCTAGCAAGTATCATTTAGATTGTTGAAGACTGCAGACATTAAAGTTTTGGGGAATCCGCTACCCGATGTGTTATTTATTGGCCTACAAGTATTTAAGGTCAGATGAGGGACCTCGGCAGTAGAGTTTTTTGTTGTATCGTAGATTGAAACATGAAAGTACAGCAAGGCTAACTGATTTTCCAACGCGCCTCCCCCCAAAGAAGTTGGAGATTCTGTCTACGACGATCCAACGTGAAGATACAGGTAAGACAGTGTCATTTATTCACAGGAAAATGCAGCACGACTGATTTCTGTTGGAAGGAGAAATGGGAGGTGGAATTGGTGCGAAATATCAGCAAGTACTGGTGTTACTGCTGAGCACAGGTTAAGGATAGGCCCTTTAACTGTAGGCACAATCTGCTGCATTTAAAATGTATACTTTACCTGCATTATTCAACAGAATGTATAGCTCATTTTACTATCAACATGTTGTGAGAAAATACTTAAAACAACCAATGAGATAGTGAATATGACTATAGTACCCACACCAGAGGTGGCCCTATTGGGATGATACACCAGGTGCAGTACTCACAAAGAGACAAGTTTGCTGGATAAGTTCTAAAGCCCCCACTGTTGAAACATGGTTGAAAGACGTGGCATATTGCACTACAATGATGGATCAATATTGCCAGCTACTACAGCCCATGCCACGGCCAAAAGGCTTCTGGGAATTGTATAGAGCCTATTTGAGACTAAAATAAACGGTCCCTTAATATGCAAAAGGGTAGATTTGAGAAGGGGAGGGCAGGTACAAGATGCCACGTGGTTTGAAACTGCATGAGATGGTGGCAACTGGAGTGTATTATTTAATTATGTATCTGATAAAAAGTCCCGCTGTGAAGGAAATACTTATGTATATTGCGCCAGCACTGCTGAGCTTTAATGATGAATTACTTGTGAGCTGATGGGTAGTGTATGTTAAGTGAAACTTTAAATAAAAGATTAAAAAGTCCCAATAGCAACTCCCAGGCCTTAGATATCCTGCAAGCTAAATCATCACCGGCAGCCCTGCCCACCACATCTAGCAGCATTACCGGGATTTACTTCTAACCAATAATCTATTCCAGTACATTTGTTTTTTTTAAACCATTTTTTTTTACTGGTTTTTATCAAATAATTATACATACAACATCAAGTATGAAAAGAAGTTCAGCTTCATTATATGTTAATTTTGTCACTGAGTGTCTCCAATAATTCATTTTGATTGTTTCCACTGATCCTATGGTGGGATCCCTGACGTTTAATACTTCTCTGAAACACTTCATCCGTCTGTGTCTCACAGTTGATCTAACAGAACCCTCTGAATGTTTATCAGATACCCATATAATTTCAAACTTGTTTTGATATCCTCTGGCTTCATATACAATTTTTTACAACCCCATGCACTTGTCCATATCTTTTTCCCAATGTCTGAAAGATAGCAGTCAGAGGGGTTTTTGAATCCCATAACCTGCCCACATTGCATCTAGCTATCACTAATCCGAGATTACAATTTATTTTTATATCTGGGCAATGTTTCATCATTCTACGTTCTCAGGACAAGCTTGCAATTTACTTTGTGGCAACCTCTGAGGCCCTTGTCCAACACCCGGTCATCCTTTGTCAATAGGGTCTCAAGCATGCGCAATCCCACAGTGTGTGAATTAATGTCCCAGAATGGCCACAGTCCCTAAGGTGCTTATCTGAGTCGACGACTACCCTGGTGTAATAGCTCCTAAATTGTACAAACTAGAACTCAGTTGAGATCAATATTTCTCTGTCTCACAGGAGCTGTTCTCCATTCCTCCTCAATTTTAGCCTCACAATTTGCCACCCAATTCACCTGGAGCTTATCTAGAAAGTTCATTGAGTTGTTATATATTTTTTTGTATGTGAGACATATTGCCTTCCTAGGGTATGGTTTAGTGAGAACTCCCTCCTATGTCTAACATCAAATCTCATTGCATTTCTGACAGCATTGAATTCTGGTTATTTTATGTTCATGTCCCCTCCAGGTTGATGTTTTTAATGTGAGTTCTTAATCCATGGGAGAACATTGCTTTTGCTACTTGCCAAGGGCAAAATAAATTTTAAAATATTTAAGGATTTAACTTCAGATGGCTAGCATATGTTGTTAACAAACAGCAGAATGGTGGCCATAAAACTTACACTTCAGAAAATGCAGCAAATCAGTATGTGAGCCAGGGTATAAAACAGAGCAAACCAATTCTGACATTGAAATAAGTTTGGTTAATTTAATAATGTGGAAAAAGTCAAACAGTGCAAAATCAGTTTACTAATTTTCTCTTTAAGGGTATTTATGAAACAAGGTTTTTTCCTATTGCTTCACAAATTATAATACAAACGAAAAATGTATTTTATAGAATCACTGTCTGTTAACATTATTTTAACTCCAGGGAAAATGTTCAATATACTGTCAACTGTGACAAATCATCTTTACTCTATGCCTTATTACAAAACCAGCAAGTGGTGCACATACAATTACCCTGAATGGTTGCCCTGTGTTTCCTTTTGACTAGGTGATTGTAATTTCATTAGTTTCAGACATAGCCTGAAACAAATAAAAATGTTATTACATTTAAAAAATAGAAAGGACGTTATGACTTCATGCTTTCAGGAATTAATGGGTCACATCTTAAGGGAGTGGAAGGGACCTAAGCAAATAACACAGCTGGTTTTAAAGGTTTGAATTCAAAACAAAAATAGGCACTAACACCACAAAGGTTTCATCTTTGCAAGACAGTATGCAGTCCCTCGATTTTTTTAAAATAACTTCTTATCAGACAGACGATGTTGAACACCAGCCTTCACAGTAAAATTGTAGTGATATTCATAGCATTATTGTCTCAACACATGTGGATGTTCAAGTGCCGTAGAAGGTCCAATTTCCCACTTTAGTTCTTCTGATATTCAGTACATGGAAACAACTTCATAGCGTGTGCGTTCTTTGGTGATTTACAAGATGTGGCTTGCATGTAAATCTTTTCTCACACTCAGTGCAGTGAAATGGTCTCTCACCTGCATGTATTCGCTGATGAAATAGCAGATTTCTCTTGTAAGGGAAGCTCTTTTCACACTCAGTGCAGTGAAAGGGTCGGACTCCTCGGTGTTTTCTTTGATGATATAGGAGGTTTGCTTTTTGAGTGAAGCGCTTTTCACACTCGGTGCATTGAAAGGGCTTCAACCCTGTGTGTATCCTTTTGTGCTGTAGAAGATTTGCCTTTTGGGTGAAGCTCTTTTCGCACTCAGTGCAACGAAAGGGTCTCACTCCTGTGTGTATTCTTTGGTGAGTTACAAGACTTGACTTTTGAGTAAAGCTTTTCTCACATTCACTGCACTGGTGGAGGCTCACTCCTGTGTGTATTCTCTGATGAGTCCGAAGATTTGACTTACAAGTGAAGATTTTGCCACACTCACTGCAGTGAAATGGGCTCGTTCTTGTGTGGATTTCTTGATGCTGTAGGAGATTACATTTTTGAGTAAAACCTTTGTCACACTCGCTGCAGCGATATGGCCTCACTCCTGTATGTATTCTTTGATGATACATAAGTTGTGTCTTTTGAGTAAAGGTCTTTTCACATTCATTGCAGTGAAAGGGCTTCACTCCTGTGTGATTTCTTTGGTGTTGTAACAGATGTGACTTATGCTTAAAGCTCTTCTCGCACTCAGTGCACTGAAAGGGTCTCATTCTGGTATGTATTCTTTGGTGCACTAGAAGAGCTGTCTTATAAATAAAGCTTTTCTGGCACTCGGTGCAGTGAAAGGGCCTCTTTCCTGTGTGTATCTTTTGGTGCACACGAAGATTTGACTTTCGAGTGAAACTTTTGTCACACTCTGTGCAGTGAAAGGGTCGCACTCCTGTGTGTATTCTTTGGTGTAGTAGAAGATATGACTTTTCAGTGAAGCTTTTCTTGCAGTCAGTGCAGCTAAAGGGCCTCACTTTTGAGTGTGTTCTTTGATGCTGCTGAAGTACAGACTTTTCAGCGAAGCTCTTCTCACACTCAGTGCAAGGAAAAGGCCTCAAACCATGTGTTTTTTGGTGCCGTTGAAGACCTTTCTGCTGAGCAAAGGCTTTGCCACATTTGGTGCAGTGAAAGGGCTTTACTACTGCATGTGTTTGTTGATGTTGTCGAAGATACGACTTTGCAGTGAAACTCTTTTCACACTGAGTGCAGGGAAATGGTCTTTGTCCTGTATGAATTCTCTGATGCACCACAAGAAATGCATTAGTTGTAAATCTCTTCTCACATTCGGTGCAAGCAAATATTTTTTGACTCCTGTGGGTTTCTTGGTGTCTTTTCAAGAAGGACTTGTAGGTAAATTTCATTTTGCATTCAGAGCATATGTGGAAATCTTTCATTTCCCCGTTTTTTGATTGGTGTACTGCAGAATAAAACAACAAAATGCAAGATTATATATCAGAAACAAATTAATACATTATAAACACAGACCTGTAACACTTTATCTCAAAGGTAGACAGAAACAGGGAGAATAATCTGTTAGTCAGGAGATTAACTAATATCATGCGGTTCTGTGGAATGCAGGGGTTTGGCAGTAGAGCAGCTGTAAGAGCAAGGCAATCTAATCAAATCTGCAAAACACCGACACTTCTGAGAGATGTATGACGTAAGTCTCAAAAGGATTCCTACTCTACGGCCTGATGCGAGCCCCCTAATCAGAATTGCAACTCCTCTGTTCTCCTTAAGAACTTAGCGACTCAGACTTCAGGTCTTAACAATTTCGGCTTTCACTACAAAAAGTTGTAAATTATAATATTGAAAACGGAATAGTACACATTTATCTAAAAACTACTGGAATGTTCATGCATATAATTAATTTCTGATTACTTTATAAACAACCTCTAGAAATACCCTTCTAGTACAATACAGTGATACTCATAGCATAATATAATGAATGGACAAATAATCATTTGCAGAATGCTGTTCACCAGCTACAGTGCCCTGCTGCTTGAAGATGCATAGACTCAAATTAGATCAGTTGTCCAAAGAGACAGTCTTGATTATTTTCGGAAGGGTGTATATACCTGATCAGAGTGAATAGGAGAGAGTAGACCATGCCATTATACAGGTGCCAAGTAAGAGAAAGAACTATTGCCCACACAGGTTTTTGGAATAAGGAGAATCATAACAGATTAGCCAGGGAAGATAGTAACAATCTAGGAGGAGAATAGCATATCAACATGCGTTGGATAAAAAAAACAAAAAAACAGTTTGGCTAAGTAAGTACCCTTTGCGAATACAGAGGCTCTTAAAGATAACACGTTTGTCCACCAGCAGTCAGTGCAGATACAACAGAAGAGCCGAGTCACAAGGATAAACTGGGGGGTACAGCAGGAATGTCACTGCCATGTTCAGGGTGAGCTGGAGTTCAATGCAAAGGGCATTGTAATTATCAATTCAAGATAAAAATAGGACACTAGATAACTAACCTGTAATATTCATGATTTGGGAACGGCAAACTTTCCTGAGCATACTTATCTAAAAGAAGCAGGAGGATGCTACTTTGTTTAATTGAGGTGAGAAGTGGAGTTCAAAATCAATCTGAACCCCTGGGTTTTTGTTGGGAGTGAACAGGATATGAAGCTAGAGGTGCCAAGGATCAACACTTTTGTGTGATTGCCAAAAAACACTGGTTAGGCACTGCCTACATTTCTATGAGATGCCGCCCAGGTAATCCTTAAGGGACACAATGGGAGCCATTAGCATTCTACATGAAGGAGTCATTGGAGGTGATCATTCACCCAAGAGGAATAACATATACTTTAGGAAGTGTGGGGCTTGGTGTGGGTCCTGGTGGTCCCCATAAGCCACTGATTTAGTGGAAGACTGAAATGAATGAAGATAGACGGATTGTCTGCAATCATTAAAGAAGGAGATTCTTTATCGGACGGGGTAAAAAGAAACACTGATAAGAAATTGGATGGGACACAGTGTGAAAGGTGGCATTAGGATCCAATCAGATGACAGAGGGGCTATCAACTTTATCTAGGTATGAAGTTGTAAGCTACATATACCAAAGCAATGTTAGTGCCTGGCTTGAGACAGGGAAGTTTAAGAGCTTAAATTAACAGGTCCTGAGAAATCTACTTGCCCACTTGGATGGCAAGTCATTTAATCATGGCAAGCTATTTTAGGCCCTACTGACCCAGTCGGGTCAGAGAGCTTGAGCTGTCAAAGAACAGATGCTCTGTTCATTCAGAAAGTGAATGAGCAATAAAGATGCCATTAAATCTTGTTTTTATCTTGTCACATTTGCTGTGTGTTCAAAGACAGAGGTCAAATGTCAGCTTGTGTCTTCTTACAAATTGTTGCTTATGTTATCCTGGAGACTGTTGTTTACTTTTCTTTTTCTGACTGCAAAGTTTAGATGATTTTGTAAAGTGAACTACATGGCAATTGTGCTGGGCACACAACATTTAAATGGCTTGTAAATTAACAGTACACATATTTCAAGATACATTTCAGTAGTTGGGAAAGCACTTTTTTGTAATTCTGAAGTGGGATGGAAACAAAAATGCTAAAAGGATCAAAACAATTTAGAATATTTTACTTGGCAAATGATAAATACGTGGCCTAGATTTTTATAATACATGGAGCAAAGGTTTAGTCTATTAAATCAAACACAAGTGATTTTGTATAGCAGACATGCAGAACTCACATATTTAAAGGTGCTCCGGAACATGATAATGAACAAAAAGGCATCTGTTTTAAATATATTTTTGCCTAGGATCACACAATTTGAGACAAGTTTTTGGGTCAAGCGAAATATAGTTAGGTGGAGTAGATTATTCAAATCACTAGAGCTGCAGTTCTGGTAGTATTTTTCTGTTTGCTCGAGACCTGGTTAGATTAGCCCCAGAGATCTTATTTGCGGATCTCAAAAGAAGAGCTTGACGGGTGATTGAAAAGGATTGCAGAGACAAATGAGGTAAGAAGGAAGAAAAGGGATGCCAAAATATGAGGCAACTGAGGGAGGATGAAGATTAGGATTTGACAGTGGTAGGCAAGGGAGGTGGCAGAGGTGCCATCTTGCCAGGAAGTAAAGTGCAGGGAGATGTCGAAGAAGGAATCATTATGGTAGATATTATATACAAGTCATCAATTTACATTAATATTAAAGGAGCTAAATACACCTATAATAGCAATCGGTGCAGAGGAAATTATTTCCTTAAGAAAGGTATATAGACTTCTATATACCTTGCTTAAGCCCAAATATATAACAATATCTGGTTCTGCTGTAACCCACTCCTACAAACCTCTGTGCCTTTGTTAGAAATGGGGTTTCTCATTGGCTAGGGTATGCACCTAAGCCAGGCAGAACCCACCCACTCTAGTGGGTGGGGTCAGGGCGAGGGAGTTACGCGTACAAGATAACCCCTGTTCACCCCCTTGGTAGCTTGGGACAAGCAGTCAGGCCTATCCCAGAGGCAATGTGTAAAGCGTTTGCACAACACACACAACACATGTGATGCACTATCCCCACCACAAAGGAAACACAATACCAAGTTATGAAAAAATAAACTGTATTGCACACAACATAATTAGACCAAACAACACAGGTCAGTAATACCCTGCTACCCAAGCAGTTGTCAGAACATTATATAATACTGTTACACTGCAGAGATCAGCAGTGGTCACACAACACCTAGGTTACTTATTATTCTGCAACATAAGCAGTAGTCTGGAATTACATTACTAAAGACATGCACTTGTCATAGAAATATCATAGATGTCCATATCAGGAACATTATGAAACATAAGGCAAGTCATAAGAACACATCAACAAAGAATTCCCATAAAAGGGACATCAGCACATATGTGGCACATCATCAGAGAACCAGGAAAACACATACGTCTACAATGTCCACATCAGGAACATTTAGAACACAAAGTACCTGTTGTCCTGATGAAAAGACAGCACCTCCAGTGCCACGAAGCACCAGGGGCCCCCCGTTGCTCCTTGCGCTCCACGGGAGCCTTGTCCGGATGTTAGGGGAGAGGGGGGTGTCTGCTTCTTACACTAGACCCAGCAAGGGACTCCCTATCACTGGGGCATTCCCTGTCAACTGGTGTCCCTGCCCAGTCATTCTCACCCTCCTGCTCAGCCTCTCCACCGCTCTCTAGGGATGAGGTCTGGGAACCCTCCCATTGGGAATCCTGACTACACTCAGGATCCTCTGGGTACCCCCTAAGAACACTCTTACCCTGTCACAAACCTTTCAAAGGAATTCAGAGATCTCCTGAGGTCCCCACCCACTGGCATTCCTCTCTCTCTCTCTACAGATCCCCTCTAATTCCTCCTGTGTGTAAAATGGCAGGTCTTCTACGTTAAAGGTTTGCCCCATTTTGAAAAGGTAAAGTAAACACAATTGTGACAACCCAAATACCCATGCGTGAGACTGAAAACCGAAAAAATTACCAATGAGAGAAAGTTAGGAGAAGCAAAAAGTGATGGTCTAAAATACAGTTTGTAGTGCAAAAATGAGTCGCAATGGTATTGTGCAAGCGCAAGTCCTATCCTCACCGCTGACAACCGATGTTAGAAATGGGGTTTCTCATTGGCTAGGGTATGCACCTAAGCCAGGCAGAACCCACCCACTCTAGTCAGGGCAAGGGAGTTACACGTCCAAGATAACCCCGTGGTAGCTTGACACAAGCAGTCAGGCCTATCCCAGAGGCAATGTGCAAGGTGTTTGAACAACACACATGTGACACACTATCCCCACCACAAACGAAACACAACACCAAGTTATATAAAAATAAACTGTATTGTACACAACATCATTAGACCAAATACCACATGTCATTAATACCCTGCTACTCAAGAAGTTGTCAGAATGTTACACAGTAGTTACCTTGCAGAACCCAGCAGTCGTCACACAGAACACACAGGTTACTTAATACTCTGCAACATAAGTAGTCAGGAATCGCATGCCTAAGGAAATGCACTTGTCATAGAAATATCATAAATGCCCATATTATTTCAATACCCATATGGCAAGTAATAAAAACATATCAGCATGTCATGCCCATAAAAGGAACATCAGCAAATATATGTCGCACCATACAAGAAAAACAGGTTAGCAAACTAGTCAAAAAACTCCAAACAAGTAACATTCAGAACACGTATATCGATAAAAAGTACCTGTTTTCATGATGAAAAAGCACCTCTAGTGCCATGAAGAAAACAAGGGGGCCCCTGGCGCTCCTTTGTGCAAAACGGGGGCCTTAGGCTGATGTTAGGTGGAGGGGGGCGGCACGCACCCCCTCTGTGTTTTATATCGGGCCCCTCCTGGTGCCTGCAATTTCTGGGGCCCCCGAACCACAACTGGCCCTCATGGGGGGAGCAAAGCACAAAGCAACAACAGGAGACCCTGCGGTGCGGGGGCCTCCGATGAGACTTCCACTCCCCCGCGGTCTCTTGGGGCCAAAATCAGAGCTCTGACGGTTCAGGGGGAGCCTCAGATAAGGATTACTTCCCCCCCTGCCCGTTCACCAACACAGCTAGGTGCCCGGTGGGGCGGTAGCCTCCAATGAGGCTTCCTTCCCCGTCCTTCCAGACAACAGCCAGGCCCGCCCAGGCCGCAGCGGTGAGCAGACACCAAAGTGGGTGCCTGCTTGTGCCCCGGGGGCGCTCCTTGGAGCGTGCTTTACCCTGGGGGCACGGTAGGAGCGCGTTCGCTCCTTTGCTCACTTTGGTGGGGCCCCAGGGGCAGCATGTCTCCGGCACGCTTGAAATTGATGATGCCTGGGTCACAGCAGTGAATTCTTCAAGCCCCGACAAGCAGAGAGCGCTTACACAGCGTAATGGGATTTAAAATCAAAGTGCTCTCCAGGCACTTTCTCAAAAAAGCCAAGGTGCCCAGGCCCCGCACCTTTAGGAAAAAGGGGTGCTCTCACAGCGTCTTCCCAGGCGCTACATCAGGAGAAAGGAAGCACTTTAGTCAGCTGCAGGGGTTAGGGGACACAGCACCCTGCCCCTGGGGGACTCAGCAAATGGAGCACAGGGCGACAGGGCCCAGCAGCAGGCCAGCACAAAGGGTTTGCAGGCAGTTCCTCCAAGTGACCAGGCAGGTCTCAGGTCAGCACTGCAGCAGCAGTCCCAGGTGGTTCCTGGTGAGTCCCTCCAGCAGCATTCTGTGTCTGGTTACAAGTAAGTTCAGTTCCAAAGAGTCTCTAAACTGTGGGGAAAACACCCCTGTACTTATTCTCAGCTTTTGCAGTGGGTCAACAAAGACGGGAGAGGAGGTTCCAACCAGTTCCAACTGGTTCTGGGAGTGCCCCCTCCTCCAGCACAGACTCCAAACATCAGTTGGGGGTAAATGACCCGTATGTGTGAGGCCAGGGCACAGCCTTTACAGATGCATGTGTGCACCGCCTCCCCCTTCTCTCAGCCCAGGAAGACTATTCAAAATGCGGGTGCCCCTCTGTGACACCTCCACCCTCCCTGTGTACAGGCTGTCTGAAAAGTATGCACAAAGCCCAGCTGTCACTCTGCCCAGACGTGGATTGGAGTCAAGCTGCAAAACACCAGTCATAAGCACAGAGAAATGCTCACTTTCTAGAAGTGGCATTTCTGTAATAGTAATAACAATCCACTTACACCAGTAAGCATCATTTCTTACTATCATTACAACCATTTCAAACATGCCTACGCTACCCCTCATAAATCAGACGATGCCCCCTAGACATAAGGCAGGGCATTTCCAATGCAATCCTATGAGAAGGCAGCACTCACAGCAGTGAGAAACCAAATAGGCTATTTGTCACTACCAGAACAGGCCACACTACTGGGCACATGTTCTGCCTTCTACATACATAGCACCCTGCCCATAGGGCAGGCTAGGGCCTACCTTAGGGGTGACATATGTAGTAAATGGGGAGTTCTGGGCCTGGCAAGAAAATTTAGATGCCAGGTC
Source organism: Pleurodeles waltl (assembly GCF_031143425.1). NCBI lineage: Eukaryota > Metazoa > Chordata > Amphibia > Caudata > Salamandridae > Pleurodeles > Pleurodeles waltl. Next base: position 49,159,016 of record NC_090442.1, on the reverse strand, counting down.
CCTGTGGCAGAAAACTGCGCACGCAGGCCCTGCGATAGCAGGCCTGAGACAGGTTTGAAAGGCTACTTCGGTGGGTGGCACAAGCAGCACTGCAGGCCCACTAGTAGCATTCAATTTACAGGCCCTGGGTATAGGGCTACCACTGTACAAAGGCCATACAGGTAAATTAAATATGCCAATTAAGTATAAGCCAACATGTAATTACCCTTAGTTCTTAGCTTCTATGACGATGGTGCTAAGAAATGCTCTCTTCCTAACTTCCCTGTAATACACTGTACAAGAACATCATCTAAAGCTCAGTCTAAAGCTCTCATAGCCAGAGCTTACAGGCCTTTACTGCAATACTACACTATGCACCAGAGATCTGAAAAGGTACACACTCCATTCTTAATATGCCTTTCGAGGTACTTTCATGCAAAGACCAGATTTAATGTTCTAGTCACTCTGGAAGCAAGTATAAAATATCACAGAAGACTTCCATGACAAAGATGTATCAGTGGACTAGAAACAATCCTCGTTACAAGGCTAGCAACAGTTTTCAATTGAGCATTTGACAGTTCTCTGCTTTAGGAAGCCGCAGTCAGGCTCAGATGATCAAAAATGAAGCTGGGTTTCCTAAAATGCCCATCAACTGCACATTTTGTACTGCGTTGTGTTATGCACTTAACGAACAAATTACATACCTTCGGTTACACCTTATCTGGTAGAGACTCTGGGTCTCATTACCACTTTGCCGGTCCCAGGACCGCCATGTTGGCAGTCGCACCGCCAACAGGCTGGCAGAGAAGACCACAGTATTATGACCATGGCGATATTCCCAACAGAATACAGCCAAAGCACTGCCGGCACCGCCAGTTTGGTCTAGCAGCCACGGACGACAGTAGACACCTGCAGACCGGACGAGACCAGACAGATTACTAAGTTGCACACCGCCAAGGTTTCCACCGTGCTTGCACCACCACAGAAACCCAGGCAGAAACCAACCTCATAAAAGGAGACACTCATCTTCAGGAAGCCTTACTCGTCCAGAGCCTCCATGGAACCAGAACTACCCGTCTTCCTGGTGCTCCCTCTCGCCCAACGACTTTGGAATCAATGCTGAAGACGACCACTGCAACTGTAAGTACACACAATTACCTGACACTGTTGTAAATTGCGAAAGTATGTACGCACACACAACATACCAATCGGGAAAAGGTGGCGAGGGTGACACACATACGTAACCTGACACTGGCATGCACACTCACAGACAGCCACATACACAGTACACACACTACGGCCATCTCACACACACATCATCAAAAACACACACCTACTCCCAGAAACACAGCACCGGCACAGTCACACACAACAAAACAAAACCGACACTACAACACCACAACCGCAACACCATCAATGCATTGGCAAGCACCTACAGTAGACACTACCAATTCACAAATCACACATACAACACAAACTACCACCAACAGGGAACGAAGACAGACAATCACACAACCACAGAATGCAGCATTCAACATACCCAGCAAACACACATCACAACGTATCCGACATACCATTCACCAAACATGCACACAGTCAACAGAACCACAACTCAACACCATAACAACATGTCCCCAACATATTCATGCCCATCACACAACACACACCTATCACTGGGGGACAAATGCAGTGCGCACAACCTCACATGGCGCCCAGACAAAACATTTAGCACAAGCACCACTTACACACAAATACTCACACACAAACAATGTCAGCCATTTTCAAATATGCCCTAAGTAAAGAAATCCAGGACAAATATGTAACGTTGAAACCAACAACTGGTTGGTCCACACATATATAAAAACTTTGAACAAATATAATAATGTCCAAGGCCATAGGCCAGTCCAATTTTAAATAGTGCAACATGCACATGATGCACATCTTGGTGCTCCGAACTTGACTCCTAACCTCCATGTAACCTCCACAGGTAGGGGCATCAAGGGGGCAGGCAGGCACTTCATGGGTTGAGAAGGGCAGGGCAGGTGGGGGGTTGGGCTTTGGCCTGGGAGGGGGTCTTTTGGGACTGGGCTTGGGAGGAGGGGCTTAGGTCTAGGCTTAGGGGAGGGTTGGGTTCTCTTGGGTGGGGCAGACTTCTTGGCAGAGGGAGGGGCATGGGTACTTGCAGGGGGGCTAGGGGAGGCCTTGGAGGTGGAAGAGATGGGCCTGGGGAGGGAAACAGAGTGTTTAGGGGTCTCACGGGGGAAAGAGGAGCAGAGAAAAGGTCAAAAACATGAAAGGAAAACGTTTTTGCACACACGGGGGCGGTCATCAAAAGTGGGTTTGCGAGTGGCGGGTGAGGAAGTGGTTGTTTGACGTGTCGTGATTGTCTTGGGTGCATGTGTGTGAGAGCTATGCTTGTGGGTGGTGGCTGTCTGTTGGGTGGAGGAGTGAGGGTGTTTATGTGTACAGGACTATGGGGGGTGGAGGTGCTGAGGGATGTCGTGGTGGGTTGGTGACTGTCTATTGGGGTGGTGACTGTAGGTATGGTGGATGTGCTGCATGTAGGAGTGTCAGTGGTTGTGATGTCTATGGGTCTGGTGACTGGGGGGAATGTCTGAGAGTCTGCTGTGGTGCTGTCTGTGGGTAAGATAGGTGTAGTGGCTGGATCTGTGAATGTTGGTGTTATATCTGCATGTGTGTGACACTGGGGATTGTGGGGGTGTCAGGGTAGGGTGTGAATGTTGATGTGTGTGTAGGTATATGCTGCTCGTGTGCATGCCGGTGGTGTGTCTTGTGGTGCTTGTGTTTGTCTGAGCTACCCTTGGATGTTGAGGTGGATGCATGCTTGTCTGTCTGTGTGCTTTGGCTTGGTCGGAGAAGAGGGATTTGGGATTGGGAAGAGGAAGCTGGAGGGGGGGGGGACGGGAGACAAAGAGTGACTGGCTGCCGTTAGTGTGGAGGCCAGAGCTTGAGAGGATCTCTGTAGGCCAGCCAGTTCACTGTGAATGCCCTCCAGAAATGCATTACTCTGTAGGACCTGAGTTGCCAGTCCCTGGATGGCATTCACAATGGTCGACTGACCCACAGAGATAGACCTCAGGAGGTCAGTAGTCTTCTCACTGAGGGCAGCAGGGCTGACAGGGCAGGGGCAGAGGTGCCTGCAGCAAAGGAGACGCCCACCCACTTGGGTGAGAGGGCACAACCACCTGGGTGGGGAGCTACAGGGAGGGCGGTGGTAGTAAGGGGAGTAGCGGATTGAGATGGTGCTGGGCTGGTCCCAGATGGGTCTGCCACCACCAGGGAGTGTCCACTGGAGAAGGATTCTGATGATGAAGATGTGGATCCCGTCTCCCCTGTGGCACTCCACTTGCCCTCTGGGCCACTGGGTCCCTCGGTGTCCTCAGCACTCTGGGTCCACAACATGATGCTTCCAACTTTCCCATATGAAAACAGTCTCACCCACAACGTAAGCCAATCATCTGACCACTACATCACCATCCCATCAGTTCTGATGTAACTCAAATGCATCATCCACAACATGGATTGGCTACATCTCAAATCCATCCCCATACAGATCATCACTGTCCATCAGCAAATCAGTCTACGTAAATGCAGTTGACTGATAACACAATATCATTCCTACCCCTGCTCCACACCTGCCCAGTCCATCACCAGTAGTCATGTCACATTAAAGTAATCTCATCTCAGTTCAAATATGACACAGCATGTTGATTTTCAATCACATGCCTACCTGATCATTCTGTACCCAACTCATACAATGGCAAATACTTCAGAAGAAGGCCCTATATGTGGCATTCCCATACAGTGTGCATCACAAATTGACATAGCATGTCATTGAAACATCTATCTAAATACTAGGAAAAGATACTCTTGCATGCTATATTGTGACAATTCTATGCACTGCAATAGGGGCCTGCCTAGCACACAGGATACATCCACAGGGAGCATAGTAACACCAACAATACAGTGGACACCAAACAATGTGCATGAAGGGCTCATAGCATCCCTCCATACCTGCTGATTAGAAACCTCTACATGACAATATCTCAACACCTACATCACTAACAACTGTCCGGACTTGTGAGACCTACTACCTTAGTCCAGAACTAATACACAACTGATTTACTAATGTACTCATGAATGACACAGCCAAGCAAGCAAAGTGAATGACAACATATCACACAACACCAATAGGTGTATGTGAAATGTAACACCTGCTACACCATTTAGTGAGGCAGAAATGTGCAGAGCCATAACCAACGCTGTCTAAACAGCCTCAGATTTGTTAAGGTCAATCTGGGAAAATAGAGGCTTCAACATCAAATCAGGCACGAAGTATCAATTGACACATGATGTAGGCAGCAAATAACATATGTGGTACTCATATAGGTATAGTATTGCCCTATGTAGCTTGGACAATATACATGGGCAAAGGGATCAGCAGCCTAGCCACCTACCTTCTCTACACTAAATACATTAGGATGAAAGTTATTGGTACACATGTCAATGTAATACCATGAAATGTCAGTGTCCTATTGTCACCATGATATTCACACTGTAGGATGTCCACCCTTATCAAACTTCACATTTTCCAATTTATGAAGCTGACCTGACATTGGGGACACCTCTCCAAACCTCATAGGGAGTGTAGTAACTTGGCCATACCAAAAGCCCGATTGGGATGACAGCCTCACATGAAGTGTCCAACTATAACAAGACACAGGATTACTTGGCCCTGTTACACATCTGTCAGACCCAATGTTGCACAGATCCAGTGGAATAGGAGTTGTCAGAAACCAAAGAGCTATACAACTAACCATTTGGGTACATGGACTTGGGAACACTAGGTGGGAAGGATGACACAGCAGGTTACAAATATGTATGGCTGAGTAGAGTCACACATGACATATTCACATTTGGATCTCCACATGCAGTAATACTATTTGGTAGGCAAAGAGGAACAACATCTTCCCATGCACAATACAATGGCCACATCTGTGTATGTATGTTGGCAACTATAGTACCATGTCTTCCTAGTAGTCACCATACCTGCAGTACTTACCACATTGTCACAGCTGCAATACTTAGATATCATACACTAAACTAACAGTGGCAAGTTCATGGGTTCTGTCAGTACTTACCCCTTGTGACTGCTGTGCTGCCCTCAAACACCCATCCACCACAGGGTAGGCCACCGCCAAAATGCAGGCCATTAGATAGGTCAAAGTCCGACGGGCACCCCTCCCTCGTTGAGAGGATATCCCCAGCTGGGCATCTGCAGTCTTCCGGGCTCAGCGTCTCAGGTCCTCCCACCTCTTCCTACAGTAGATGCTTGACAGGCTGTGGACCCCCAGGATCCACACTTGATTGGCGATCAGAGTCCTTTCTTTTGATGGGCATTGACCTGCAGGGATGAGACAGACAAAAGGAAAAAGTAAAGTCCACATGCACCATACCAATAGTAGTCAACAGCACACTTCAGTGACAGCAAGTAGGCAATCATTCCATCCTCTCAACTCACACATATTTACAAACTATCATCTGCATGCATCAACACCTTCACTACTTCACATTTCAGATACACCTTCATTCACCACACCTATGACACATTGGTATTGCACTGGACTCACCTGCACAATATAGCTGTCCATACAGGGGTAGGACCTCCTCCACTAGCTTTTCCAGCTCCTCAGGGGTGAAGGCTGGGGACCTATCACCTGTAGGACGTGGCATGATAGCTCCCAGAGACAGTACACAGCAGCTCAGGTAGTAGAGATGGCAACAGTGTCAGGAGTCAAGTGAGCAATACTGCAGAAGATGGTGGTCACGTCCGCCACTTACACGACCGTCACCTCTAGCGGACAGCGCCATTGGCCCAAGTCCGCCAAAGGCAGCAACGTCTTCCAATGGCAATTACCACAGCAGTTCTCGTACAAATATTTCAGTGGCATGAAAGAGGTCTTTCTTAGTAGCAGTGAATATGAGACCTCAGTGAGCCATCAATGGTTTGCAAACAGCTGTCCTTGCACAGAGCTAGTAATGCTTCTGCAGTAAATTTGGCCTGTTATCTGAAGGGATTCTTGTCCCTTCAATTTGACTAGTGTTTCAGGTGATCTCAAATGTGCTTCTAAACAGCGAAAGCTGTTGTGGATTGTAAGCCAGAATTGTCTACGTAGTTTCAGTCTCCAAAATTGTAACTTATTGCGTTACATGCTTCCCCCACCCCCCACGAGGCAGACGAAAGTAGCAGACATTTGCCCTCATATTGCAACTTCTAATGTAAATCTTGACAAGCTAAGCAAACTAAGGGGGTGATTCCAACTTTGGCGGGCGGCGGAGGCCTTCCGCCAAAGTTCCCCCAACAGAATACCGCTACGCGGTCAGAAGACCGCCGCGGTTATTCTGTGTTTCCCGCTGGGCTGGAGGGCGACCGCCAGAAGACCGCCCGCCAGCCCAGCGGGAAACCCCTTCCCACGAGGAAGCCGGCTCCGAATGGAGCCGGCGGAGTGGGAAGGGTGCGACGGGTGCAGTAGCACCCGTCGCGATTTTCAGTGTCTGCATGGCAGACACTGAAAATCTTTTAGGGGCCCTCTTACGGGGGCCCCTGCAGTGCCCATGCCATGGGCATGGGCACTGCAGGGGCCCCAGGGGCCCCACGACACCCCTCACCGCCATCCTGTTCCTGGCGGTCACAACCGCCAGGAACAGGATGGCGGTGAGGGGGTCGGAATCCCCATGGAGGATTCCTCAGGGCAGCGGAAAACCGGCGGGGAACCGGCGGTTTTCCGTTTCTGACCGCGGTCATACCGCCACGGTCAGAATGCCCTTGGGAGCACCGCCAGCCTGTTGGCGGTGCTCCCGCGGTCCCCTAAATGCTCTATTGTTTCAGAAACATGTAGCGGTGACATCTGCCCGCAAGACCTACGTGTTCCAAGTAGCAAGGTCATCTGTGAATATACAGTCCCTTTTAAATACAAGCTTTGAGACACTCTGGTAAACTCGTGGGACTAATTTGTAATGCGTCCAATACTGCCGGGACTGTATACTTCTTTAAGGCTGCTGGTTCTGGGTTTGTAGGCACCCTTTCCTCCACATTTGGCTTTACAACTTCAGCCATACATTCAATATTTTTGGGCATTTTGGGGGGATTCCCAATTACTTTGGCTTAAATTGGTGGCATTTTGCTGTTGCTATTTTTTATTCGCAATGGCTGCACCCTCTCAGGAAGGAGGACTGATGGCGCTTCCACCAGTGGAACTGTGTCATGAACACATGATGCAGTACTTCGGAGCACCACTTCTTGAGGAACTGGAGTGCAACTGGTCTTTGTTGTTTAGATTGGTCCTGGATTGTGTGCAGCCCGTGTTTTGTTGCCTTTGGTGCCTTTTCCAATGTGCACTGAAATTGTGTCTTGCTATGCAGCGCTTACTTTCACTGGACACTGGTCTGTTGATGTTCGCGCTGAGTGCTCATTACCAGACATGCACGTTGAGGGTGTCTTTGCTACGGGAAGCCTCTTATGAGCAGCCCTTTGTGGATCAAGAGGCCTTTGATACTTTAACATCTGGCACTACACAGAATGCTTCCGCCTTGGATGGAGCTAAGGCTTTGGAACAAGAGTGCTCCTTGGTTTTCCTTGGCACTGATTTAGTCACATTAAGAACTGCCAAAGTGGGATCTTTCCTTGATTAATTGTCATGGATATAATTGGCGATTTTAACAATGACAATGACTTTTGATGCAATGTTGATATTCTGCTTTTTGCTAAATTCTAAATTGGCTGTTTTTATATGGCCTGGTTCAGTATGTTTTGCTTGACAACATGGACATTTGTGTACAATTTTAGTTTATTTTTGGACATAGTACATATATGCTGCCCTCTACACTTTGACTGAGGGTGTTGTGAGGTTATTCTAGCATCATTTTATGGGAATGTTATTTTAGCCAAAGGCCTGCAGCTTGTGCCCTTTAGCTTAGTAGTAATTCATTTTATTATTTTAGCAGAAGCCTCATTCTGAGGTGATTTTATTCTTTGATCTGTTGTTCGCTCTGCTTAGGAATTGTTTTCATTTCTTAGCACAACATTTTCTCTCTGTGCTTGCTCAAGGTTGTACACGATATTGTTGTCGGTACAAAAGCAGATCATCACATTCCCTGCCACTTCACGAAAACATACGTGTTCTTATGTTAGTGCACTTTTCTTAGAACACCAGCTGTTTTATTATGAAACATCTCTTTGCCCCCTGTATGTTAGAGGAAAGGTCCTGCCACAAACTGCCACTGTATGCTGTTGCTTCATTGCAGCTGTCTGCCGAGAATTGACGTCTTTTCGGTCAACATGGGAGAGGAGTCTAGGTAGACCAACAGCCCTCTTTGCTACTACTATATTCATGTATGGGGATGCTGTCTTCCCATGGATCCTGAAGGGCGGATTAGGGCTAACACTGCTGTGCTCTAATATAGTACTTTAGCTGCGTAGGTAGGAATTCCCTTACTTAATGTTGTGACACTATGGTGGGACTTTTCTTGTGTTCCACTTTCTTTAACACCGCTCTGTTATTAGTATCTTTCATTGTCCTAATCATTGCAATACATGCCATTTTATATAGAGCGCAGTTGATTCATTAAAATACATTGAACCAAGTCCTGCTTCTGTTTGTCTTTGAATGTGTGAGACAAATGTAACTGAGAGAAAAGGATAAGATCTGTTCGACTACGATTTCCCTCAGAAATCGGAATGCCATGTGCACACCTGCTGCAAATTACCACCACTTTCAAGTGCTGGTGAGGTACTGCTAGCTGGCCGGTAGGGTTAGGTCGACAGTTGTCACACGGTATGAGATTGGACTCAGTTCCCCAGAATCCAGCAGTCTCATTGGTACAATGAGAGCCAACACAACAGTTTAATGAGGAGGTCTGTGGAGTAGTTAAGGCTGAGTTTAAGGCAGCAGTCTGTAAAGTAGTTAAGGCTGAGTTTAAGGAGGTTGTCTGTGAGATAGTTAAGGCTGAGTTTTAGGAGGCAATCTGTGAGGTAGTTTAAGGATACAGTCTGTCAGGTAGTTAAGGCTGAGTTAAGGAAGGTGGTCCATGTGATAGTTTAAGGAGGCATTTTGTGAGGTAACTAAGGCTGAGTTTAAGAAGGTGGTCTGTGAGGTAGTTATGGCTGTGTTAGTTTAAGGAGGCATTATATGACATAGTTTAAGGAGTAATTCGGTGATGTAGGTAAGACTGAGTTTAAAGAGGCAGTCTGTGAGGTAATTAAGGCTGAGATAAAGGAGTCAGTCTGTGAGGTAGTTAAGGCTGAGTTTATGGAGGTGGTCGGTTAGGTAGTTTAAGGCTGAGTTAAGGAGATCTGTGAGCTAGCTTAAGGCAGTAGTCTGTGATGTAGGTAAGGCTCAGTTTAAGGAAGTGGTCTGTGTGGTAGTTTAAAGAGGCATTCTGTGAGGTAATGGTGGTTGATCAATAACATGCTCCGTAAACACTTAAAACTAAATGGGTCCTTCTGAGATTACATTTTGCAAAGACATTTATTATTATAATAATTCTTTTCTTAAGAGCTTTCTTCCACTTTGAGTCATGATTGGTTGGTGTGGATTTAACAGTTTGGCCTATGTATGTTCAACTTGTAAATGTTATTAATTCATATTGTTCAATGATGCACACAAAAAGACAAGAGCTGGGGCCAGCCATCTAGTGCACGGCTGCTGCCCTCAGCGTGCCATCATGGCAGACTGTTTCTTTTCACTCTGCAGCTCCCTTCCATGCATTTCCAAGATAATTTATTTCATACGAGGGCGATCTGACCGATCAATACAAATGAACTCTATGCACCTCACAAAACCATCCTAATTTTGACTTTTTTCTTTTTGCCCAGTACCATACAAAACATGACTGCTCTGACTATTTTATTATGCTTTTAGTAGACGTACCCTGCAAGGTCAGTCAGAAACACAACATTAATATCATAGTTCCTGCAGGTGAGACATTTACCCTGAAGGTAATTATACTCCACAATTGTGAGGCCTCAAAATCACTCTCTTACTTGGTGTTTTTCCTTCACTAACTATTTTCTTAATCTCCCATAGACTCAAATGATTTTCCCTGGTTGTCTTGTGCCATTTTCACTAGTAGGTCTATTTCCCTTTTACCTCAAACACTTCTATGTTTTTCATTCAATTCAGATAGGCCACCAAACCAGTTGTTGGCCTTGATTTTTAGTAATTAATTTCACATTGAAGTACAATCCTGATGATGGCTACTATACCAAATTTAATACAGGAAATGGCAACTAATTAGCGCATTTGACCCTTTCTGATTACAGTTTGTACACTGTTTGGTATCAACAGATATTGTCAGGAGCTCTGATGGTTCAGGAAAGGTGACTACAGGAAGCCTTGTGTAATGCCCTCTCCAACACGGCTGGCTGTTTTTAACACAATCATTTATTGCTATCATTGCTAAAGGGATTAAATATTTATTAACCTCCAGCTACTATATGGTGGATAGGCGTCTTCTTTGTTTCAGCAAATGCATCGCATTGATTATTGCAAATAATTACCAGAGTCAATGGGAGTACTGAACATTAACTACTAGGGTAATGAACACTACTAAGAAACCTCACTAGGACACTTGCCTCTAAACATTTTCTAATCACTATATAAGGAGGTTACTCTGCCACAGACATACAGTATCAATGATAATCAGTGTGACGCTCTTCCAAGTGTCTCTTTAATGTAGACCATAAGCACAGTGTGAGGCCTCATTTACACACACAACCTTCAAAGGCTGAAAGTAGGTTCCTAATAGATCAGAGGTCTATCTACTCCCTCAAGTACTGCTAGGGATGACACAAGGAAATGTATATATAAATTACAGAAACACAGTCTCTGCAATGCACACTACATTAAGGATCATACTCACTGTTAAAAAGGTTTAATTTAAGAGTCCCACAGCAGCAGTCGTTAGGACGGAGAGATGGCGGCCAACTGTATGTGGCACTTCTGAATCGGCCAGGAGCGGTAGCCCAAGAGGTGCAGGGAACAATGCAGTCTCGAGCTGAGGGAAATGCAAGGAATACAAGAGTTAGCAATTTCAAAGGAAAACATCTGCTCAAACAATAGTGAGCATTAACATTTGAAAACAAAGCAGGTAATTGCATTTGGTAATTAAATGTGGCCTGAATCAGGTTTGGGGAAAATAAGCCTTAAAAATGCACCAAAAGGAAATAATCTACATAAGGCAGAAAATGAATCCAGTTGCAGAAGTGAAGGACTCACAATTAAGGAAATATAGACCAACCAGAGATGAAGCTAAAGGCCCATAACGATGTCAGGGGAATTCAAACCAAAACTAAAAGTAAATAGGTGTCAGGCAATGAAGGAGTCACTGCCAGATCAAAGCAAAATGGTGGAAAGAAGTGATTATGCAAAAATATCCCTTCAAAAATTAAAATAAAATTGTCAGTAAAGAGTTACAGCACGTCCAGAGTCGGATGGTTAGAAAGCACGTCCATTCAATATGAAAGAGGTGATACAGGAGGGGGGCACCGGAGGAAGAATGTTTGGGAGGGGGAAAAGACGGAAGTGAAAAAATAGAACTAGAGGGAACAAGGAAAGGAGGGGACAAAACAAAACAGATTTGACGTATGGATAACTGTTATGGTCAGCACGGAACAAGCATGGGGTTATCAATGTCTCACAATATAAGCATGTAATTACAGGCAGATCATCATGTTCCATTCTTACATTCTTCTACGGGATTTAGGCCATTTGTAAGTGACTTGCATCTCATTATCCAATGGGATTTGCTTCTGTTGAGCCATGACAGTATATCGCTGACCCTTGGTGGTAATCTAACCTGTTCAATTACTTGCCATTGTGACTGTGATTAAGACTTCTGAGACACAATAAAGTACCATAAGGGTACTCTGATTAATACAAAAATTCCTACTCTTGTGTTGGATGATACGTTCCTTGATTCGCTGAGAGATTTGACCAATATAAATAAAGCCACATGGGCACCATACGGCGTATCCAGCATTTGATGAGTAACAGTTAGAAAACTGTGTCAAAGTATGTGTTATTTGGTCATCGGTGAATGTTTTGGTGTCAAAAGTCTGGCAGCATACAGAGCAATTATGACATCTAAAATATCCCAGAACAGATGGGATACCCTATACGTTGGCAGGTGTAGTAAACTTACGGGTCCAATTCGTAGCCTTAACTGAGTGGTCTCATAATTTCTTACCTCTTCTGAATGAAAATAATGCTGGGTCATTAACGTGACCACTATTAGTCACTACAGCTCAATGTTTTTTTAAAGATCTTAGTCATTTTGTTCAGAACTGTGGTAAAGGTTGTAACACAGATAATATGTGCATTTTTGATCCTATCCTCTGGAGTATATAACATGTCCCTACGATAGTAACCCGCCCTTTTAAGAGCCTGGAAAACCACCAACTTGGGATCACCACTTCCAATAATTTAGTGGACAGTTTGGCGGCCATCCTTAATGCTGCGAGGTTAATGACTTTTATAGATCAATAAAATATGTGTTTCGTCGATTTTTTTATAAAGGCAGGTACCCAATTTACTATCCATAGCTTTATTAGTACGGCCAAGGAAAGGACTTACTGCTGTACTGCACGGCGGGCTAGAGATGTTCAGGGCTGGTACAAAACCAGGCAACGGATGACCTGAGGTCTGCCTCACTGCCTTTCCAAATTAGAAAAACGTCATCAATATAGCACTCCCGTAAGCGGATAATACTACAGAATGGGAAAAGTTAATTACAAAACTGTCAACATATGGAATAACCTGATTAAGTCCATACTGCCTCGTACATGGGTCCTAGTGAGCAGTACAAAGTCACTTGTGAACATGTCTAGGTATCTGCCTGGCGGTTCCAGAACATAAAAACAACCTGAGATTATGGGCCTTGCAGGGGGACTTGTAATATTTTTAAGGTAGCTGGGCAATGTGTAGATCACTGGTGTGTGAGGCGACTTGTTATCAATAAACAGAGGTTCACTGTGACTGATGGAATCTTCAGCTGACTTCCTTAAATAAGGATGTTTTCCTGAAAACGTTTTGAGGGGTTTAAACATAAAGGGGTGTTTTGATCCCTATTTAAAAGCTGGCGTAAGATTTCATTCCTGCATTTGGCGTAACCCTGATTTACTATAACTCCATCTTGATCTGCAGGTTTAAGGGCTACTTTAGTGTTCTGTTTCAACCTCAATAAGACAGAACTTTCAGCATTTCTGAAATTATAAGGAACAAATTCAACTGTATTTTGAAGTGTCATGACTTCCTTCCAAAGTAGATTTTCAAAGGTAAGAACCTCGCTAGACCTTGCAGAGGATGGAGGACTGACTGTGGAAGGAGGGTGAAAACCATTGCATTATTGCTGCTATAATCAGGATTATTGGAAAAATAGACTTGAAGTATGATGGGTCAGAAAAAAGTTTGTAGGTCTTTCTGGAAGAGAAAAAAGTCACTGTCTGTTTTGTGAGGGTAAATGATAAACCCTTACTTAGAAGACTGATTTTCTCACAGGATCACCGAAGTTTCGACAAATTAAAAATGGGAACCGTCTCCTTATTCATTGCTATAGTCTCAATTATTAGAGGTGTGAATGCAGTGTGAGGAAAGAGACAAGTTGTTTTCTAAGGAACTGATGTGGATACTATATACTGAGGGCTTCTCCATCAGTGATATTTCTGTCTTATCTGGCAATCGTAATAATGGTGGCCACTGCTCGGTCCTCTGTATGACTGCTGGGCTACAGAAACAGGCCTCTGCTGGCCAAATGGTAAGTGACTGGTGCTAATGTCTTCTGAAGGGTCATCGGCAGAAGACTCGGACAAAGTAACTGTCTTCTGATGTATAAACCTCCTCCAGGGGGTTGTGGTTACGTTCACGGTTTGGGCCTAATTTAGATATTGGTGGACAGGTTACTCCATCATAAAAGTGACTGATATCCCCTCTGCCGAAATCTAAAAATGGATATAATGATATTTCGATTTCGGCAGACGGGATATCCGCCACCATTGGGACATAGTAACCTGTCCACCAATATCTAAATCATCAGTGGATAAAATTTGTCACTCAAATGAGGCAGACCTTTTCTTTGGAAACTTTTTCTCTGTCTTTTTAATTTTTATTTTTTCATTTTGTTCAATTATGTTAAAAACTGATATGATCTTTTCTAACTTCTCCAAACATTGTTTGGCATTAATGAATGTGTCCAACCCAAGAATTTGTTTTTCCTATTTTCTGTGTTCAGGGGCAGTGTCGATACCGAGCACCATCCAGTGCCTTGAACAAGTGGTTGCTATGTGGCTGAGCCCTGAGCGCGATTTGGGGTCATCAACAAGGATAGCAAGAGAAAACCTGGTGTGTAATCCCAAAGGAATAGCTCCTGCTGTAAGATAATCAGGGAGCATGCATGCCTGGAGGGTTGTATGTATGTGTTTATTTTTACATTTCTCCAGTTTATCAAGGAGTGTTTGAGTAGGGTTGTTGGTAGAAGGACGTGGGGTGGGACCAAGCGCTTCACTAATGATTTTCCTGATGTATTCGTCCAGTAGTTGGGAGTTTCTCTAGAACTCACACTATCACAAATAAAGCTGCTGAATAAGATTCTGGCAGCAGAATACGCTAACCTCATGCTAGGATACAGAGGGTGCTCTCTAGCTATATGGGAAAGTGCCATTGTTAAACCACCATCATCCAAGGCTTCTGGGGCAGCACGGTTTCCTCACACAAGACTCCGTTAGAACATCCCAGGACAGATTACCCCACTATGGATTCCAGTACAATCCAGCACCAAAGAGAGTGACACGTAAATCGTCACCAGAGCGTAGGCCATGTTTTGCCTAAATCCAGTTTCTTACACAAGGCAGAGACCTAAGATCGAAGCAAAGAATTGGTAAAGAAATATCAGTACTTTTCTGACCATATTTTATATGACAAAAAGTTGTAAAAAAAAAAAAAAAGTTGCTGCAGCCTGTTCTGTGTTCCTTTCGTGTTGGTGACCTCGAGGGCACAAGTTAGTATATACCTAAGTGGAACACTACTGTGGAGACACAAGTAAAGAAGACACAGGAACGCGCAAGCTTCCTCGTACTCTACCTCTAGGGTGTAGTGGTCAACAAACAGAACCTCACAGAACTCACAATCACTACCAAGAACTCCAGGTCAACCTATTTTTGTGGGAGTGGTAGGGTGAGATGGAGTGTGGTGGGAAGAGCAGGTGGCGTAGAGGGGGGTGAGAAGGGGCCAGGGTCCTATCCCTATGTATTCTCTGCACTGTTACGGGTCCTCTCTGAATGTGCTGAGACCAAAATGACAGCCTAGGAGACTGCTACAAAATCACTCTGCTTGCGTTTGCCCGTAACCCTCATTAATTCATGGGATTTGCATATAACACGGTACAGCAGAGAGAGAAGTGATGGTTGACACAGAAAAGTAAGGAGAAACATGAACATCATGAGTAGATGTTCAAAAATAGAAGACCCAGCACAACCATATGTTTAGTATGTGGAGATCATTTAATTCGTATCTTCAAAGTTCATCCAAAAAAATGATTCATGATCCTTTGGGTAAATTCATTATGTTTTATTGATCCATTAAAAAAAAATCACAGAATCCATAGCCAACGTGTTTCGTCCAAAAGGACTTCTTCAGGGCTCACAGTCTGTACGATCGTGGCGTTCCACGGCCAAACACCATTTTGTCAACGTCAAATCGACTTATAAACATATGGTTGTGCTGGGTCTTCTATTTTTGAATATTTAAAACCTGTGGTTTTTCTGAGGCCTATGGGGTTGGCCCTCTTGACCTGAGCACCTATATTGTTTTCTTTATCTGGGATTAATATTGAAAGTGCGGCAATCACCACCTCAACCCTTATTCCATTTTTGAACTATCATGAGTAGATGTATTTAGGTCCTGTCATTAACTGACTAAAGAAAAAAAAGACCATATAGAGACGAGGGAAAGTTGAACCAACCAAAGAAACAGCATATTTGTTACATCACAAACCATTTTATTAATTTTTTTAAATAATACGCAAACAGCAATGACTGGAAAACAAAGGGAGAAACGGTAACAAACTAGAGGCAAATCAAAGTCACTGAGGGTGAGCTGACTCTACTAAGTAGAACACATTAGAAGTTAAATGTTGCATGGGGTGGGCTGAGAGCTTGGGGGCCTCTAACCTGTATTTGAGGTTGGTGATATATACTCACCTATAAGACTATTGATGCTTCGAATCTTCTTGGGGTCAAGAGAGTGCACAGAGCTGTCCTCTCGCTCATCTATGTTACTTGATGAAGTAGTGTGCTTGAAATCGGCCATTGCTGTAGAAATCAGATAAATACATAAAATGAGACTCAGAAACGCATGGAATATCCTCCTAAAGAAACGGCTGGTACTCAGAGGAAGAATCTCTACAGAAGTTTGTCAAAAGGCCCTTTTTGTGAGCCGGATGAAATGAACAGACGTGGGGGGATTGTTTAATTATGGAGTCAGATCTCTGATCACCCTTCCCAGTCAGGGAAGGTCACGGGTGAGGGGGGGAAAGGAATGGTCAACCTCTAATATGTCTGAAGCATGTATGTGCTTGGCATGTTCACAAACCAGCAGAAATTACACTAATGCGCACAAGAGCAACTTTGATGCAATCCAGGTTCTAGTTTAAAATCAGCTGAGTGACGTGACCTTTTCAACCCTTTGACAACTAAGGACTTTCACCTCTCATGCTCGCCACTTTATGATATTTGGGTACATTCAGGTTCATACCATCATAGCTGTCATAAATATTATACAGACCAAATTAGAGTTTTTTCTGCTAGTTGGGGTGAAACTTGTCAGGGCCTGTATGATGTGCTAAAGTGCAAGAATGGGCTACTGGGCCTTAAACGTGCAGCTGGGGTCATCTGCCTCTAATATCCCAGAGTCCATCCTGCTATGGCTCTGCAGACGAGGCCAGCGACCCCTTCAGCACTTGTCCTCAGCGGGACGGGAGACAATCAGGCTTCTCGTGGAAGTAGTGTGGGGGCGACTCCAGAGCGGAACTCAACAATAACCCAGCAGTGCAATAACGGATTGTCCATCCCAATGCTTGACTCAGTAAAATCCCTCCACAAGATGCAACAGATATGAAAGCTTAGTAGGTGCAGGCCCACTAGACCTGGTGGTTGGAGTACCACCTTCACCTTTCCTCTGGATACGAGTTCTCTCTGGGCATGGATCAAGCACTGTTGCAGTTTATCTGTCTTAATTCATGCACTCGGTTCCCCACAGGTTATGTTCTCCCACAGAAGTCTGTCAGTTCTTCTGGTGCACTCTCCCTTTGCGGAGAGACACGCCCGCTGCAGCAGGCAGCGATGGAGGCACGCAGGCAAAGCCTGAGCGATGTGTTGGCTCCGGCGTTGTTGCAAGTCTCTGGCTGATGACAAGGCCATTTTGGGATTCAGGAGAGGTGGTTCTGTGGGCCACTGGCTCTGGAATCACGTCACACTGTGATGCAGTATTCTAAAGGTCGCAAGACCCCATCACGGAATACCTCATCAATGTAGCAGCACAGGCTGCCCTGGCACAGTCTGTAGATGTTATGGCACAGGCCACTTGGGAAATTCTGTAGATGCAGCAGCACAATCTGCTCAGGCACAGTGTGTAATGCAGCGGCCCCTCTAGGCAGGTACAGTTCATAAACGCAACAGCTTGCTTCGCTCCGGCGCAGTCTGTAGATGCTAAGATTCCAGACTCGAACTGCTTGTCGGAGTAAACAGCCCTCCTCTTCCTTACAGCACATACAGCGCTCTCCTCAGTTTTCCTGAGTAGGTGGACTCTCATTCACTGGGGTCTAACTGTTCTGGTTGTCCCTGGTCAATTACAACTCCTTCCCTGTCTTGGCGGACAGGTTGGCTTCCAGGCGCTTATAGACAGGGAAGTAGCATCTTCCTTCCAGGTCAGACTCAGGTGATGCGTTCTGACTTTTCTGAAGCTGGCTGTCAGGCAGACAGCAGCACTGATTGCATAGCCTCCCTCGGAGGACTCTTCAGAGCTCTCCCTTCCTTGGTGAAAAAGAACATTGAAGAGGATGTGGATTCCCAGGCTGCACTTTCAGCCCTCACTGCAGTGGTTCTTCTCTCCGAAGCAGTGTGGAGGTCCCACAACAGAAGCACCAGGAGCTGTGACTCTTCCGTACCTGGCTATCAACAGTTAATCCGAACAGTGATCAGGGGAGAGGCAAAGGGCTGGCCTCTTCTAAAGAATCCCTTACACTCTGAACAAGGGCCTGATTTAACATTACAACTCAGCGTACGTGTGGGATATGATGGGGATAGATCATGCAAAATTTCTACCACAGGGAAAATCTTAATGAATCACTGGGATGTGAGCACAGTTTATCGCAAATATCGACAGTTCGTTTTGAAGGAGTCATCCAATTTGCAATTTCGAAATAAGTTTTTGGCCACATAATGAAATGATTTTGGGCAGGATTACCCAGGAATGTGACACTATTTAAGGAGTACCTCCTAGGTGGATTGCATAGGAAGTAAGGAATGCACACACAAATTGTATAATAATAAGGAAGGAAGACTCTAGTCAAGACTTATTGTGTTAGATGTGTTACTGTTTTGTTGTGACTTTTTGGTAGATTTGTTTCCTTTTTTTCTGTGTTTTTGTTGATTTTTAACATATATCCCAGGTACTGTGTGTGAGAAACAAAGATTACTAACCATCATGAAATAATGCGAAAAATATTTGAGATAAACTGTGTTCACATCCCATTGACTAATCAAGGTTTTCCATGAGGTAAACATTTCGCATGATCTATCCCCATTATATAATCACACTTATGTTGAGTCAGATTTATGGCCAGGTTTAGAGGGGTTATTTGGGCATACCCAAACCAGCCTGCCTTTCCGCCATGGGGACAGAGTAAATACTCTATAACCGTGACAGAGGGAACACCCAATTAATTCATAAATGACCGCCAAGCAGGAGGGGATTTATAAAAGCATTGGCAGGAACCTCTGTGACGGTGGTTACTGGCAATGAAATTACTCTGTGGTACAGGACTGCGTCCTACTGGTGCAGCCCTGTAGCACAGAGTAATTGTCTTTTTTTTTTTTTTTTACAAAACTGGATTTTCTTTTTGTAAGTCATCTCCCATAGCGGGAGCAGCATTATTTTGGTTTTACGGTTCCTTACTGCCAGGTTTTACAGGGTTGTTGGAGAAGTTTGGCACAGCAGAGGCAGAGTAGTCTCTGTCATGCCCAAACTTAAGGTCCGTCCACTATTAAATTAGGCGGGCAAACCCCTATGATGGCAGAGAGGAACTCTGTCACAGCCGCAACGGAGTTCCCTTCCCGCCAACATATAAATCGGGTCTTAAATTCTTAGAGAGCTCCATCTCCTCTGTCCACATTTCTGTGGCCTCCTCCCTCCAGCTTTAGAAATGTCAGCAATACACTTTGTCTGGTAAAACAACCTCACTTCCATGTTGTGTACATAAACATGGCCATGGGCTTCCAAAATGGAAGCCAGAGGGCTCCATCACTGGTTCATTCAGACACACTATGCATGTTCCTCAGAGGTTCCATAAATATACACTCAGGATGTTAGTGCCGGGGTCTGGCAGGGTTGGCCTGGGAACCAAAAGCAGTACTGGCATAAATGTTCAAACCAGCCCATTTCATCCAGCCATTTCCTGTCTCATCCCTTCTGTCTTCTCTTCTTTCTCGCTCTATTTGATCTCTCACCATCCTTTTTCTTTCCCTCATCTCCCTCTGCTTATGCCTCCCGATGTGGCTGCTAAAATAAAGTGATAGACACCAGCAGCAGCTGTGGGGCATAGAAACTGGCCACCAAGAGCTCCATCCAACCAAGGAAAATGCCCGATGAGATAATAAGCCAGTCTGGCACTGTGGTCTGGTTTAGAGAATAGAAGCGGAACTTTACACAAGTGGTCTGGGAGGCCACCACTCCACTGACACACATAAAAGTTCTGTTCACAACTACTAATTAAAAAAAACACAGTACACTACATGCTAGACCCATGACGTGGACGGTGTCTACTGTCTGACAAATGAGGGCACATTTGGTGTGCCCCTTCAGTTCAAAGAACAGGTCCAGGACTTCACTCTTTTCAATGGACTTGTCAAGGGAAAGTCGTAGGCCTTAGTGGACACACTAGATTTGAGTGATGCTGGGGCCAAAATCAAAAACCAGGATACCAGATACTTGCAGTCGGGTACTCGTTGCAAGGAATGAGGACTGTAAACCATGCAGCTCCAGCAAATTTCTATTCAGATCCTACCCCCCCACCCCCCCCCCAAAAAAAAAGAGACTGGGAAAAAACCCTGAACGCACTACTTCATTTTGTAACAGTGCTGTCTTCTATAGCAATTGAATAGCAGAAGTAATGCAACATGTCTAAAATGTTGACACTGGCTGCCATGTACCACAGACAACAACTGACGGACATGGGTAAAGTACTGGGCTTGAAAAGCAGGCATTCCGCGTGCAATACCAGGGACATAACAGATAAAAGACATAGGTAATGGACCAGACACGAGAAGCGGACCTTCTGCAGCTCTAGTCAGTCATGTAACAACAGAATGCCATAAGTAATGCAACAGTCCGGGGGAGGGGAACATCTGTGCCCAGTGCTAGAAGCTTAACTGCAGCATTCAAGTAATGCACAGGCCCTGAAAAGGGACGTTCTGCACCAGTTCCAGTCCTTCATAACACAAGGCTATCTTCATCTGCTCCTACACTGGTTCTGCTGTTGCTTCAGGCTCCCTCAGTGTGATGAGAGACTCGTTTCTGCTGCATGGAGTTGTTTTAAAGCAGGTAGTAGGAGCATTCTGCAGTGCGCTTCAAAGAGGAGCTGGGGTTAGAATTATTTCAAGGTCTGGGGAGGAAAGAATACTCTCCTGAATGTGAATTACATTTTAATACATTTATTGATGCAGAGAGAAAGGGTCATTCTAAAAGAACGTAAATCAGAATTGCATGTGAGCAGCTGTTCATGCAAAGATAGCTCCCTCTGTATTATTCAGTGGTGTTTACCCTGCATCTCCGCACAGCTGAGGTACAAGGTGTCACCCCTGCTCTGATGCAGAATCTGTTAGAGGCAACAACTATGAACAGAGAGGGATTACAGAGAGGGGCAGAGTGAGAACCAGCGTGTGGGCAGAGTGAGGGATTACAGAGAGGGGCAGAGTGAGAACCAGCGTGTGGGCAGAGCGAGGGATTACAGAGAGGGGCACAGTGAAGGATTACAGAGAGGGACAGAGTGAGAACCAGCGTGTGGGCAGAGTGAGGGATTACAGAGAGGGGCACAGTGAGAACCAGCGTGTGGGCAGAGTGAGGGATTACAGAGAGGGGCACAGTGAGAACCAGCGTGTGGGCACAGTGAGGGATTACAGAGAGGGACAGAGTGAGAACCAGCGTGTGGGCACAGTGAGGGATTACAGAGAGGGGCACAGTGAGAACCAGCATGTGGGCAGAGTGAGGGATTACAGAGAGGGGCAGAGTGAGAACCAGCGTGTGGGCAGAGTGAGGGATTACAGAGTGGGGCAGAGTGAGAACCAGCGTGTGGGCAGAGTGAGGGATTACAGAGAGGGGCACAGTGAGAACCAGCATGTGGGCACAGTGAGGGATTATAGAGAGGGGCACAGTGAGAACCAGCGTGAGGGATTACAGAGAGAGGCACAGTGAGAACCAGCGTGTGGGCACAGTGAGGAATTACAGAGAGGGGCACAGTGAAAACCAGCGTGTGGGCACAGTGAGGGATTACAGAGAGGGGCAGAGTGAGAACCAGCGTGTGGACACAGTGAGGGATTATAGAGAGGGACAGAGTGAGAACCAGTGTGAGGAATTACAGAGAGAGGCAGAGTGAGAACCAGCGTGTGGGCAGAGTGAGGGATTACAGAGAGGGGCAGAGTGAGAACCAGGGGGTACGGCACAGTGAGGGATTACAGAGAGAGGCAGAGTGAGAACCAGCGTGTGGGCACAGTGAGGGATTAGAGAGAGGGGCAGAGTGAGAACCAGCGTGTGGGCATAGTGAGGGATTACAGAGAGGGGCAGAGTGAGAACCAGCGTGTGGGCACAGTGAGGGATTACAGAGAGGGGCAGAGTGAGAACCAGCATGTGGGCACAGTGAGGGATTACAGAGAGAGGCACAGTGAGAACCAGCGTGTGGGCACAGTGAGGGATTACAGAGAGGGGCAGAGTGAGAACCAGCGTGTGGGCACAGTGAGGGATTACAGAGAGAGGCAGAGTGAGAACCAGCGTGTGGGCACAGTGAGGGATTACAGAGAGGGGCATAGTGAGAACCAGGGGGTACGGCACAGTGAGGGATTACAGAGAGAGGCACAGTGAGAAGCAGCGTGTGGGCACGGTGAGGAATTACAGAGAGGGGCACAGTGAAAACCAGCGTGTGGGCACAGTGAGGGATTACAGAGAGAGGCAGAGTGAGAACCAGCGTGTGGGCACAGTGAGGGATTACAGAGAGGGACAGAGTGAGAACCAGCGTGTGGGCACAGTGAGGGATTACAGAGGGGGCAGAGTGAGAACCAGTGTGTGGGCACAGTGAGGGATTACAGAGAGGGACAGAGTGAGAACCAGCGTGTGGGCACAGTGAGGGATTACAGAGAGGGGCAGAGTGAGAACCAGCGTGTGGGCACAGTGAGGGATTACAGAGGGGGCATAGTGAGAACCAGCGTGTGGGCACAGTGAGGGATTACAGAGAGGGGCCGAGTGAGAACCAGCGTGTGGGCATAGTGAGATATTACAGGGCAGGGCAAAGTGAGAACCAGGGGGTACGGCACAGTGAGGGATTACAGAGGGGGCAGAGTGAGAACCAGCGTGTGGGCACAGTGAGGGATTACAGAGAGGCGCAGAGTGAGAACCAGAGTGTGGGCACAGTGAGGGATTACAGAGAGGGGCAGAGTGAGAACCAGCATGTGGGCATAGTGAGGGATGACAGGGATGGGCACAGTGAGAACCAGCGTGTGGGCACAGAGAGGGATTACAGGGAAGGGCAAAGTGAGAACCAGGGGGTACGGCACAGTGAGGGATTACAGAGAGAGGCAGAGTGAGGGATTACAGAGAGGGGCACAGTGAGAAACAGAGCAAGGGGAACAGACACCATCAGATTAAGATAGAGTGAGGTGTAAAGAAAGGCAGACAACAATGGGCATAATGATGGGTACAATGAACAGTGCGGAGTACGTTGTGGGTCATGCCAGTGGGCAAAGAGTGATGTACACAGTGAGGTAGAATGAAAGGTGACGGTTACTGAGGCGCAGTGCTGAAAGGGGCATAATTAGAGGCATTTTGAGTGGTAGAGTGCAAGGTTGATGAGGAGACAAGCCAGTGAGGGAACAGTGAGAGGCAGACTGAGGTACATCGTGAGGGGTATGCCAAGAGGTATAAAACGGGGTTCAGAGAGATGCAGTGAAGGGAACAGTGGCGGTTAGGCAGTGAGGGTACAAAGAAGGACACTGAAGGAGAGAAGCCAGAGAGGTTAGTTGGGGCTATAGCAGAGGATCACAGATGCATCCTCAGGGTCGACCGTGGCCAAGGTGAATAAAACCATCTCTTACCAGTGGGACAAGGAATGTCTGGGGCCTTCTCGTGGTCCTGGGAGGCCGCTGGAAGCGACTCTTCCTCCGCTTTAACACTAACTGATGTTAGTGCTGCAGTCGTTTCATTTCCTGAAGTAACAGAAATGTGAACGTTTGAGGATACTGACTCTCTGACAGCGAAATGTGCTGATTGTGCCAGTATTACTGCAGATTTTGATGCAACAAGAGGAAAGAAGCCTCATTCGGACTCTTTTTGGGCCATAACCGTCCACAAGGGTCCATGATGCAGACATGGTGATTCATGCAACTAAGTCCTGTGCAGACACTGCTTCTATATGAAGCGTGCATCGAGTCCCACAAAGCTACTAACAACAATCATTGAACAGTGACCATGTCCTGTTGCCACTTTCCAATTACAATGGTAATAATATGAGCCATTTTTATTCAACACCAACATTCTTGTCAGTGGAACTATCTTGTTAAGACATTTGAAGATTGATTGTTTCCGTGATTAATAAAAATGTGATATGCATTTTTTAGTTTACTGTTTATTGATTTTCATGCATATTGTACATTAATGCATACTATACAAATTATACACATAATTGATAAGTTTACACTCGTACATCAACTGTAGCGAATGTCGTTCAAGACACAGTGCTACATGGAGAAAGACAGGTGATCTTTTTAGATCTGTGTGGTCCTACATATCAGCATTTCCAGAGAGTGATATCGAGATATGTGGTTAGTATAGCTGTGTTACTGCAGACAGGAGTGGGATAACATATGTTTCAAGCAACAAACAGGCGTTTCTGGTTCTCTTGCGTTTAAAGAATCATAAAACATGGGGTGGGAATGAGGGGTGAGGAGGAGAAACAAGGAAGAGAATCAATGACTACAAAAAAATACCAGTCCCACACCAGTAATACACAACATTGTAAGATTCCTCTGGCATAAAGACACATGACCCTTCACGACAACTGGAGGTGTCAGACCTTAAAGTGGAGTGCAGAGTTACCCACCACATGTGTATCAAGTACAGTGGCTTGGCTGTGATCAGTAGCACCATGTTGCAGTGAGGTGTGGAGATCGGTTGAAACAGTGTCCCAGTTAGCCGAGATGGGGTATTTACGGAGTCCTAGATTATCCTCTCTGTGTAGTGCAAAGCTCTTGGCCCAAACCCATGTGGAGAGAGAGTACGACCAGGCCTCTAGAGTCGCAGGCTCATGGGACTTTAACTGGTGGGTTATGAGGCGCTGAGCTGCCAGGAGTCCTGAGTCCAGAAAACGTGAGGTGGCTCTGTACTTTTAGATACATGGTGTGTAACCCCACGCCCGTAATGTTGTAAAGATGGACAAGCCAATAACATGAGGAGGAAATCAACGTCAATTTGAGGTCAATGGGGGCAAGCAGGATGTTCTCTATTGAAATATCAGTTAATTTTAGCTGGGGTCAAATAGGCCCTGTGTACACTAAAGTATTGTAGAAGTCTAAACCAGTCTTTTCAGGGGACATGTGCTGGACCAGCTAGCAGCGCAACTCATTCGTGGTCAGTGCACGGACGTGAAAGATCTGTCTCCCAATGACGGCATAGTGGTGTAAGTGGTGCTGCAGTGTGGCAGTGCAATGAGTCAGATAGCCAAAGCGTTAGGTGGCAACCCGTGCCAACATGTGAAGGGATGCATAGAGAGGTGCGTTTTGGGTTAGTGTGACAAGTCTCACGATGTATGCCCCTGCATCCCTATCAAAGAGAGGTATACAAGGAAGTGATCCGGGGGTAGTCCCTCATCGGCTATCAGAGTCTCATAGGGAATAAGGGTGCCACCCAGATACTGGGACGTACAGCGTGCTTGATCTGGTAAGTTATAAGCAATGGCGGAAGCATCAGTATGTCACTTGTAGTAGCTTGGATGTGGCACAGGTAGCTTAGAGAATGGGTGAAATAGGTGGAGGATGGCAGGTAGACTCCAGGCAGGTGTGTTTGTGGCACCATCTATCGAGCTGGCGTTGGAGTTGGGATGCAAGATAATACTGTTCATATTTGGCACCGCCAATCAGTAGCAGTTGGCAAGTACGGCAATTGGAGGGGCGGGCAAATGGGTGAATACATAAAAAAATGCATACTTGAAATTAAATACACAAATGAAATAAATAAAAAGGTGCTCACCATGAATTCTACCAACACGCCTTCTTCGCGCCAGTCCTCTTCTTCTCCTGACGTCATGTCCAGGGCCCCAGCTAACTCACTTAACCAATCCTGGTGCTGCTCTCATGCTGTTAACCAGCATGAGAGCTGCCTAAGAGTGGAGGAAGCAGCCTCTCCTGGTGCTCCCGAGGATACCGACGGCCTGTACAGGCTCTCAGACCAGCTGTCCAAGACAGCTGGGCTGACAGGTTTATAGTGTGCATATCAGGCTGGCTGTCGCAAGACAGACGGCCACAGTGACATGCGCACCATAAACTAGTGTACAGGCATGAGGGTCTCACTGCAGCCACTCAGCAGGCCCCACCCCGTCCTGACACGGTTCAGGACGAGATGTCGAAAAATAAAATGGTAATTAATTAATTTTCGTCTCTGGGTTATTTCTGGGGGAACTAAAGTGGGGCGAAGCTCCTCCGGTCTAATGGAGGAGCCTCCCCTGCCACCAATCCTCCCTGGTCAGAAGGCAGATATAGCTTTGACAGTGCTACCTTACAACAGGTTTTGTTCCAGATAAATCCGCACATCAGTTTATCAAATGACCAGGAAAAAAGGCGGAATGTACAACAGCAAAGTGGAAAAATAGTAAAGTAGATGGGGAAGTACCACCATTTTTAGACGGGCAATGCTTCCAGCGAAAGTCTGCACCAAAAGGTCATCTGCAATTTCAAAGGCATGACTGCCCATGTGAGATTGCCATCAAGTAGCTACAATTCCAAATGGTGTATCCTGATACCGATGTATCAAAACACCACGGGCTGCCAGGTCACTGACACCATTAATAATAAAGTTCGCATCTGTCAGTGTGGACATAATGGGCAATAGACAGGAGTTCGCCCAAATGACCCACAGACTAGAGACGCAGGCGAATCGGTTGAGCGTTAGCGAGACTGATGGGGGAATGGAGTGGACACCTCAGATGCAGAGAAGTAGGTCATCCACATATACAGAGATTGTGTGAATGCCATCACCCATGTGCATGCCCAAGTCTCCACCTTGTTCACACACAGCAAGTGTCAGAGGTCTTATAGCCAGGGAAAAAAGAAGGGGGGCAGCAGGCAGCCCTGCCTAGTGCCCCTGTGTATTTGAATCGGTTCAGATATAAGATTGTCCATCTTGACCCTAGCCATTGGCAGTGTATATAACAAACACACCAATCTGATCTACCGGGCCCCTAGCCGTAACGCAGCAGCACCCCAAACAGAAAGGTCCACTCCTATGAATCAAAGGCTTTTTCAAGATCAAGCACCAGGCATCCAGCATGGGGCCAGCTGTCTGGAGCATACGCGAGGAGACGAAAGACACATCACAAATTAAGTGCAGTTTTGTGGACTGGGACAAACCTGTTTTGGTCCGGGTGGATCAGTAAAGGAACCAGGGGAGCCAGACGATCTGCGATTATTTCTTACTTTCACTAGTATCTTATAGTCCATGTTCAATAATGTTAGAGATCTATAGGAACCCAGTGCAGTATGGGCCCTGTCCAGTTTGGACAGGTAGAGTAGCATGGCCTCACACAGGGAGGTTGGGAGGGGGGAGTATGAAAAGGCGGCATCATCCAGTTTCTGCTCACCATATGCCTTGTAATATTCAGCAGTTAATACATCTGGCCCCGATGATTGGCCTGTGGCAAGAGCGTGTATGGCCTCTTGTATTTTGAATGGGGTTATGAGATAGCCTAGTTCTACCTGTTGTTCTAAGGTAATGCGATAGATGGGTAATGTGGAGAGAAAATAATTAATTTCGCTTGGGTCAGCACGCAGTGTTGTCTGGTATAACGCAGTGTAGTGGCAGGTCAACTCTGCATGTTATTTCCTGCTGGGTATAGAGCAAGGTGTCGTCGGCAGAACGTAGTGTGGTAATGGGATGACGCTTGTTCTTGTCGGATCAGCCATGCCAAGTGGGAGCCTGATTTGTCTACTGCTGCATAGGTCCTAGTAGAATGAGCCTCATAATTGAGGCAACAAAGCCTTTCCAGCAGGGTGGCGTGGGCGCCTTGTATGTGATATGCATATTTTATATAAACAGAATTGTTAGTCTATGATGCCCACTCTGCTTTCCATTTTCAAGGCTATTGCTTCCACCACTGCATCAATGTGAAACAAATATTCTGCTTCTGGTACTTCTGAAAACCTTTGAGGAGAATATCTGCATCAGCACATACAGGACATTGGGCAGGGACCTGGCCTTGTTGCTAGGCGTCTCCCCCGAAAAATGGGGACAGCTTTGCACTCCAGAGGAGCTGCAGTAACTCTCTTGGAATAAGAAGAAATATTACTTTTCAGAGAAGAGACTAGACCCCTGAGAAAAATACCAGAACAAAGCCCAGCTGAATGAAGAGTGTATGTCTTAAAAAAGTAAGTTCCCCGAGAGCCAGGAGAACCATTCAGACCAGCTAGCAAGGTAAAAGAACTGCACATCATTGGAGGTTCAAGAGCTGCTATGATGCATTCCATGAAAACAATGTGCCTTTCCTGCCTCAATACCTTAAGCAGACAATATCTGTCCTCTTCCAACTCCTGTGGGACACGAAGGTGTTGCTAACCTTTGTGGTTCCAGAGTGTAAAACATTCGATTATTATTAGGGGCGAGTGACTACTCACTTCAAGGATTAATCACAACCCTTCTCAGGGTGAACCCATAAAGTCTCTAAATTACCCTGAGTTTAATCCGAGCACCTGGTAGCTATGGTACAGAGCTGACAGGCTCAATTTAGGGCAATGTGTAAAGTATTTATGCAGTACAACACCGTAGTCAAGTCGAAATGCAACACAATATATACCCCAAATTGAATTAGAAAAATTTAATAAACTAAATGCCACCAAAATGTTCAAAAATCCAATAAGTGTAAACAGAGCTATGAATTTTTAAGGTTTTGAGTAGGAATTGTGCCAAGAAGCAAAAAGTGACAATGATAGTCAATGGTTGCATTAGACCGGGACCGAGCACAATTTCACACGGACTGTAATGGAGTGCAGGTCTGATTCACCAACCAGGTGGTCAAAGATTTTAGCTTCTGACTTAGGGCCTGATTTATAGTTTGGCACATAGGATAATCAATCGCCAAACTAAAGGTCCGCCCACCTCATTTAGAGTCAGACGGACTTTCAGTATGTTAGAGGTGGAGACTTCTCAGTCTCTGCAACTGACATACACATTTGACCGTACGAAAGAGTTAGGGCTGTCAGAGGCTTGGCCATTTGTCTGCCACTCTATTTAAAGTGGAAGGACAATAGCTAATTTTCATTGTCCGTCACTGCCACCTAAAACCTGGTGTAAGGGACAGTGAAAACTGTATTAAAAAAAATGGCGTGGGAGAAAACTCCCATGATGAGATGATATATTTGTTTTTTAAAGAAACCCTGATTTGCGATTTGTGTTTTGAAACAAAAAAAGAAACAACAACAAAATATTTGTAAGCTTGCACAAGGCTAACAGAACCCTGCATCAAGCTTTCAATGCATTTACAGGAACAAAAGCATTCCTGTAAATGCAAGAGATGTCTCCTGGGCCAACAGACATCCCAAAATTTGGCAGGCGGGTACTCCTTCAGAGCTACTACTTTACTCCATCGTCCTGACTGAGTAAATACCCATCCGCCAAATTCTAAACATGGTCCTTAGTCCTTTAAGTCCCAATCCACTACAGAAGTTAACTTTTAAAGCCCCCCAGGACCTCTGGAGAGGGACTTAGAGACTCACAGGGTGTCAGGCAGAGGCCAACAGTATGGTCCAGTCCATGTTCAGCTGTCAGTAATCAGCTTGGCAGTTGCAGCAACCTCTTGTAGATTGTTATGTACAAGTACTTGAACAGAAAGTCAGCTTTCTGACCCTTGGAGTCCACTTCTTTGTCCTGGGTAAAAGGAAGAGCAGGTTCGGTCGTTCAGGACTCTATTGTGGTCGCAGACAGCAGGTTCAGTTATTTTCTGATCTTCCGCAGGTCCAATAGTGTTCTCGAGTGGGTGCCTGGACGAGCCACATTTATGTCTGGCCTAGAGGGTGGTAATGACTCCTGGGCACCCCCTAACCAATGCCCTAACTGATGGGGTCAAAGTTCCCAGGGCTAACCCTACCCACCTTAGGCATTTTCAAGATGGGAAAACCCTACTGCTGTTGTAAACTTGTTTTCTGAGGAATGGGTGTGTGTGTTGGGAGTGTATTATAGTAATAAATCCAGGATTTAAAATCCAGGATTTGTAAAGCAAATCACCTGTGAGGGTCTCAGGGAGCTGAATTGTAGGCACAGGGAGATTAAGGACCTGATTTAGATCTTGGCGGTAATGGTCCCGCTGCCGGATTTTTTACTGAAAATCCATCCGCCGCCATGACAGTCCACCAGGCAGATTTAGATGTTGGTGGCCCCATACACTTTAACCCGCCAGAGTCCTGCTGAAACTGCCAAGGATTCCCATCTGCTGTCACAGCACCATAGGAGAGCGTGGCTGATGGCAGGACTCCAGCTACACTTACCACCATGCAGATTTGGATGTGCCTTACCACCAACCAAAAAGTGCTGGTCTGACCTTCACATATGAGTTGGTGGAACTCACCTTTTTTTCCATTCTAAATTCAGTTTCTGACAGTAAACCACTGGCAGTACACTGCCTGTAGAACAGCAACATCTACATATGCCCAGCGGGAACCCACCTGTCTGACAGCTAGGAAGAGCACTCCATTGTGGCGGTGGGGGGTTCAGCCGCAATACATCTAAATACGGCAGAGCGGTTTGTTGGGAACACCGCCAAGATCTAAATCAGGCCCTAAGGGATTTGTACAGAATCACAAGATGTTGAGCCAACACAGAGACTCGAACCTGGTTCTCCCAGCTCTGAAGTCGGCATCTCAGGCCAATATGCCATATCCTCTCCCTTAAACCTAGTTTCCTCCCACATCTAACAGTAAACTCCAGTTTGGGGCACTCACTGTACCCATAAAGAAGTCAAAACAAAAGTAGGGGTTTACAACAACCACACAATGGATATACAAAAACTGTTTTGGCATCCTGCATCCCTTCCTTTCAAGCATGCCTCCACTGTTATATGTAAACCCAGAAGACCCGTTAAGCAGGATTAGACATTCAAGCAAGATTTGACACTGTAATGTTAAAAAGGATAATCAGAGCCTAACACTGCATATTCTGTCAGGTTCAGAGGAGTCGTCCTCTGCCCAATCAGGTCAGTCTACTGATTGCTCTGGAAGAACTGCACAAATGCACATTTAGCCCCCAGGAACCCTGGCAGAGAAAAGTTAACTTTCTAAAAGTTACCTTTCCTGAATATTTAGTAAACGTCCACCATTACAATGGATTTTTAATAACTACTAAAAATAGATGTTTAATTATTTTTCTAGCTAGTCCCATTCATGAGATGCAGTAATAAATTTTTTAATCTGTATTCTGGTTTTCTA
This sequence comes from Pleurodeles waltl, assembly GCF_031143425.1. Classification (NCBI taxonomy): domain Eukaryota; kingdom Metazoa; phylum Chordata; class Amphibia; order Caudata; family Salamandridae; genus Pleurodeles; species Pleurodeles waltl. The sequence goes on along the minus strand of NC_090442.1, from coordinate 49,127,800 downwards.
CATAGGACAGCTAGACCTGCCACCATGAAAAATACATTTTGGGTGCTAATCACTGATTTAGAGTTTGGTGGATGGGCTACTCTGTCACAAACACGTTAGCTATCCCGTCTGCCGTATTTCAGGTGGCACTGGATATAGTGCACTTGTAATACAACGGGTGGGACTACCATAACGTCTGTGACGGAGTAACCTGTCCACCAAACTCTAAATCAAGTCAGAATTTTATACATGTCCTACTTTTAAATTCCATGCACCCTGCTTTGTAGGCAACAAAGCCTGAGTGGGAGGGACTTATTAATATTTAAAAGGGAGGTTCTGACCTGTCACAAGGGCTTATTTTGATAGGTTTAACTGCAGTGTTTAAACTACCACAGTTAGGCAACAATGGTAGGCCTGAAGCCATGTTTTACGCTGCCCCGTTATTGAATGGCACAACAGGTGCCGCAGTCCACAAGTGAATTTTAATTTGCCAAGCCCTGGGTACATTTTGTACCATATGCTAGTGACTTATCTGTATGTTACCTATTCCAATTAGGGATATGCTAATTCAACCTTGTTTAAAGGGGAGCAAATGCACTTTACTATTGGTTACAAGGGGTAAAGTGCATAAAGTTCTAAAATCAGCAAAAATATATAGTTCAGCAAAAGGTGAAAAATCCGGGGTGACCATGCAGAAAAGGCAGATTTCCTACAGGCAAAATTTCCAGCCTCTCTTAAGCTGACACCATGTTGAGCTTGCCAGCTTGCAAATCTATCACGCTAATGTCAAGGGTTGTACATGTTAACCATGACCCATGTACACTAATACACTCAGTAGGTGATCATGACTTAGAGAACCTGCCAGTAAGCTGAGTGCCTATTGCTCAAGTCTTAAGACCCAAAATCAAGTGTGTTTATCACAATGTTATAGTCAGCTGCAAACAAAATACTTGCCAAGCTAAAACCAAGCAATTTAATTGAACATCAGTAACAAATGAAATAAAACAAAGGACATCTTATAAACAGTTAGAAATCTTACCAGTCCATCTAGTTGTCACACTTCTGTCACCCCCTCGCAAATTCTATACTCCAATCCCTCATGCTTCTTCCATGAATAAAATTACTTACTCATCTCAGTTGTCTACCTCTCCTGAGGTTTCTTATGTGCCGGTAGAACAAGATGCTTCTGGTCCACTAAACCCCACTCTTGCGTTTTTAAATCCCTTGTCCACACTACTATCATAGTGAAACTCACTTCCACCAAGTCAGGGTCTCACCTTGACTACTATTAAAAATGGCTCTGGTGGTCCACCTCCTAATGAAACTGTGTGCCAACCCCACCATAGGCCAGAATCACTCCTCCTTTACGCTCCCTTCTAAAGTCCTCCACAGTGTGGTCAGCCACCAGCTATCCTAATTTAGCTAAACCAACTCTGGTCTGGATATACTGCAGGCCAGATTAATTTAGACGAGGCCATAGTACCAAAGACACCCTGCTCTCTGCTGTGGATGATAAACAAGGTTCACTTGATGAGGTAGCAGACAGTGCACTCATCCTATTAGCGGTTTCCACACCTTTTGATATGGTCTACCACTCAACCTTGCTATACAGCCAGTGGGAGATCATAATAAAACGTAAAGCATGGGTCAAGCAGAGGTCTGAGCCTAATAATAACATATATAAATATATACATACATACACACATGTGAAAGTGAGATAAAGAGAAAAAGAGAGAGAAAGACAAAGGTAAAAGGGCAACACACAAAAAATATGTTTAAGACAGAGGTCCTAACCTGGGTTTAACACATATCAAGAGGAAAGGGGCCTTAACTCACCTGTTGAGCACGCAATGATTTGTCTCTTTTCAGATTCTTCGTGTGCCACAGGAAGGGTCACCTTCTCTTCTTTGATGCTGGCTGGCATTACTGCTGTGACTTTCCCAAGTCCTAAGGCAACAGAAACATCGAAGTGTGATTATACTGTGAGCAATTCAGTAAAATCTGTTGATTTTGAATTTCGATGAACAGTGATGCATTCTTGTCTACAAACAGAATATATGGCTTTTACATTGAAATAGATGTTGAGCCAAGGACCTTGAAACAGAGTCCATGTTCTCTGTCCAAGATGTAATGCTTATGACCTATTTATACAAATGAGTAACACCTAGAAGCACAACATCATTCAATAACAATACTCACAAAAAATAAATAATGGTACATTTATAGTCGTCCCTTTCATAGTGTTAGGGTAAAGTGCGCTATAATCTCATTATTTACAGCAATTATAATTGTATCTGCTACATCGAGGATGAGATCAGACGGATTGCAATTGGTGAGCAAGTTGTCATTTGCAAGACTGTTGTGCGAGTTATGGATTTTGAATTCAGTTCACAATCATAAATGTACTTTAAATGTTTTTTTGAAGTGATTTTTTAAACATATGAAAAGATCTTATAACTAATCATAACCACAACTCCACTTTAACTGTACCTTTATATATAAGTACATATACAATTATAGGATAGTCCTCAAGGGACAGGTGGCACTACAGAGTCAGCAAAGCCCTTTATGTGCTCTTAAAAAAAATCATGTTTTGGCTTCACAGACATCTTTGTCAAGACGTGAAGCTGAAACATTTAGTTGTTTGAGAGCACAATTAACAAATTTGCAGACCCAGGACCCTTCCTTTAACTGAGAGGACAGGACCATATATATGCATATACATATCACCTACTGACGGTCGGCAGTAGGTAGTTATACTTAGGACAATGTTTCTATAGGAAAATCGTTTTTTGACTTGCTATATCTTTGGCACCGTTTGAGGAATCTTCATGAAATTTTCCAAAACTAGTGTTGTGGTGATTCTTGTTGCGCAAGGAACGTTTCAGGGTAATCAGTCACGCGGGGCGAGAAAATGGGGGGGCTCAAAAAGGTTCAATATCCCATGTCAATATCCAAAGAATTCAAACCACTGAACGGAATTACACCAAATTTGGCAGAAAGCTAGCTATCGGTACGCAGATTATGCTTTCATTTATTTGGAATAAATCTGCTCAGTAGTTTTTGAGAACTTTAGTTAAATTCAAATTTGTATGTCTCTGGCCGTGAAGTATTAGAGAACAAAGACGAGCTCGTGCAGGGAAATGCACAGCTCTGGTTGGTTGCCAACACTTCATACCTGGAAGTGTTGGCAGCCATCTTAGGACTCTGCTTGAGCCGAGTCCCAAAAAAAAAGTAAGAAAAAGAAAATGAAAGAGGGCAGGGTAGAGAGATCCTGGCCCATTAGCACTGTGGGGGCCCTAGATAAAAAAAAAGAAAACATTTTTTTAATTATTTTTTGCCGCGAGATTGCGATAGTCGTGAATTTGCATAAAAAAAAAAAAACACAAAACAAGCGTGGGCTGCCAGACTTGTGTTTTTTTATAGGCCCCTGGGTGGGCCAGGGCATTAAAATTTTTGCATGTAGGTGCCTCCAGTCCCCCACAGCTCCAGGGACCACCACCGCCCCAGAACTTTATTTATTAATCTGTGATCAAGACCTGTTTAGGTTGAAACGCGTTGGGTGGTGGATAGCACTGGTTTGTGGAATGAATTAAAGGCTGAGACAAGACCCTCCTGGAGTGCGATGTCTATTTTGTTGGAGATATATATATCCATGTAATATCTTTTTATAGATTTTCTTTCTCTTCTTATATGGTTATTTCATGTATATTTCTACACTGGTTTAAAATAAATCAATGTTCTAATTAAAAAAAAAAAATATTCCACAACTTTAATAAAACTGTGAATAAGGTTTACTGGTGTTAGGTTAAGAAAACATTTTGATTTAGACTGCTTCAAAGTTGATTTCTGTGCTTCCACTGTTTCTCTTGAAGTCACATCTTCTTGAACTTTTATATGTTCTGTTCCATGACAGCCTCTCATAGTATACATACATCGTCAGCTTAATCTGTGTCTCCATCATCGCCAGTCAAGCTACTTCTGTCAGCTAGATGCCTGGTGAAAGCCTCATAGGTACAACACTACTGACATCACTCTATTGTGCACTGCTTGTACTGTGAACATGAGGGCCTGAGAAATGCTAATATAAACAGCTAAGTACTACAGCAGGCCTTCGGTAAGTCTGGCTGCTCAAATTCTGAAGATGAAAGAAGCGAGAGGTGTGATGCAGTGAAGGTAGAGGGATGCAAGGTGGAAAATCAGAAAGAGCAGCTTAATTTGCATTTATTTTAGTTTCAGTTTTCACATCATACTAAATCATAGTCAGGGAATTTAAAATTACAAACATGCAAACACATTTCCTGTACATCCAGTGAATAATAATTTAATGTCAGTCCTTGTTAAATACTTCAAGGCTGACATGTCTCCTGAATAATTCCAATATACGAGTCCACTCTACTGTAGTTTCATAATTCCCAAATCAGACTCAAATGGCAATGTAGAAACAGATCTCAGTCTCAAAGATCCCTAATGAATTAATCGACATACATCATGTTATCTAGGATTAGAGAACTCCTCATAGTGTAATGGTCGATGTGCTACACCTCTTTCTTTAGGGCCTCATCAGGACATACAACAAGGACTTCAGGGACACGCAGATGTTACCATCTAGATGGAATAAAATGCCCACTGGATAAATGAAGGGAAGTTGTTTGAAGTCTCTGCACGCAAAGTTCTCCTAACAAATGAAAATGACCTATTCCGGACACTGATGTCCCCCCTCTGACAGAGAATACTTAATGTGCCAATCTGACCGAGGTGCCCAATTGGAAGGACTCCCTATTTATTCTACGGGCACACTTTCCCCTAAAATAAATGCAAATTAAGTTGCTCCTAAATGAAAATTACAATAGTGAGCTGCACCTCTAATGTTGAGCCCAGAATGAGGTATACTTTAATAATTACTATAGATAACTTTTTTTCTCTCGCTGCACAGGGAGTTACAGCACAAACCTGCTGCAAACAACAAAGCGCTGAATTGCCTTTGATCTGGAGCACTTCCAAACGCAAGATCATGACAAGTGAATATGGAGAGTAGAATCCAATCAGATCTCCCACATCAGTGTTCTATGGGCAGGTGGAAAGAAGGCTATGTGTATTTGTGTTTTTTGTGTGTTGCAGGGCTTTCCTGTTAATACACACATCTGTACAAGTCGATTGTATGCCAACATGAACACAATAATTCCTTAACTTAAAATCTATATGCGATAGCCTTAAATCCTAGAAAGCTAACTGAATGAATGTTAATACTAACAAATGTGTACTTGATTTCCATATTTTATTCTGAACTGCTTTCAACACCAGTTGCTTCAACACAACAGGAAGCTGGAAATGTTCCACTCTCTGAAAGCTCCAGAGCTACATCAGGAGACTACACCAACAAGGCCAACCTGCCTCGCACAGATCTGACTTTGGAAGGAAACAAAAAGTTACACTTGCTTGCCTTCCATACACTTCAGCAAAAGGACACTGTCAGTATTCCGAAGTGAGAAGATAGAAGTTGGGCAGCAGTGCTCACTTCCCTCTAACTAGAGAATCATTAAAGGCAAAGGTGTATAAAGGATGCTAGAATTACAGAGGGGTCAGACACATGGGGACTGGTTATTGAAGAGGCAGACAAATTAAAGAAACAGAATCCGAAAGCATACCCAAAAACTTTTTAAGGTTTGCAGGGAAACCTGCATGACTTGGCATAATAAAATCTAGCTAGATGCCATAACCAAACAAACCAAATAATAAAGAAAACATATATACACAATTTGGGGATTATTAACAGTTGTTTGCTCAGAGGAGTGCCAACCCCATGGGGGCAGTCGGACCGCCCACTCCTGGCGGTCCGACCAACAGATTATGATCATAGCAAGTTGGCAGTGGTCGGAGTCGTGGCCAACCATGGCGGTGCCAAATTTGTACCTCCGTACTGATCACGACTCCACTTTCTGCCGTCCTTTCCACAGTGTGGAGCCAGTCATGAAAAGGCTGGTGGAAAGGCAGTGCTGGGAGCAACAGGGAGGTCGCTGCACTGTCCACACCCATGCCACAGCCCCCCTTGCTCCCTGCCAGCACCCTCACCAGTACACCAGCATCCTTTGGTGTTGGTGTGCGATGGCACTGGCATCAGCTCCCTGATCAGCCCGGTGGAAATATCGTAATACGACAGGGGTGAGGCAGTCGATTTGACAGCAACCTCATCCCCACTGGTTTGGCGGTCCAACCATTGGACCACCAAACTTATAATCAGCCCCTTAGGTAGGAATTAGATTAACACATTTTCATTGTAATGATCATCATTCTGATATATATACCTTGTAGACAAGTAATATGTAATGCATAGCCATACGCTGTAAAATACTAGCTGTGCTGTGTGCCTACTGTTAACGACAACCAAAGTGAGGATCTCTATTTACTTTACCCACCGCTGATATGTGATCGTCTAAAAGGATTGTCTGATTCCTAACAACCCCTATCTAAAGAGCATAATTCATTGAGGAGAGAAAAACACCTATGTTTCGTTTTCTAAAAAAAGAGCGAGAGATGCATTTTATTTTTGGGGGCTTTGGAAATCTACCAAGATGTGCCCTCCCATCCCCCCACAACAAAAAAACAGAGGGGACTCAGCATGTTCATATCTATCCATTTGCATGCATTTCCTCAAGTAAGCGTGAATGCACATTTGTGTCTGTGAAAAGCAGTCCCTGTTCCACATATATCAAACAGCAGATTAAATCCATCATTAGTTTATTTGAACTTACTTCGGGGAAGACACCACTAATTTTATTCTCTGAATTCTTACAACCAAAAGGAGCACAATTCTTCCTTTTCTTTTTTCTATCAATGGATAGACAGGAGAGGCAATTGCAGAACCTGTTTGCAAAGTAAGAAACAAAACAAGTTAATTGATGATACTTTGTATGAAGACAAATTGAGCAACCATGTAAACATGGACAAAAATAACTGAATTAGGCAAAAATAACTGCATCATGTCTGAAGGGGAGAATTATGGCTTAGACAAAGGTTTGAAACCCAGAGACCTGGGTTCTATACTAGGCCTTCAAAGTCAAAGAAATTGTGGGATTCATATTAAATGTCTTCTATTCCCTGTGCTATGTTCTCTTTTCTTCAACAATCGGTAGAAATCAGAAATAAGGTAAATAACATTACGGAGAGCTGTATTACAAGAACTGCCCTATTATAATCTGTCTGCAAGCATGTAGAATCATGCAGCTATGGGAATCCCTAGGAGTTTAGCCTGGAGAATGTATTGGAAACCAGGGTATTACTACATTCTTCTGCTGAAAGTACAATTTAGCCACTGATGAAAGATCTGTATGACCACGTCGCAACACTGACTAGTTATTAGGAAGGACAAACTAGTCTAATAATGAAGCCTTTGTTCTAATACCCGTAAGGACAAATGGACCAGGCCCTTCGCTGTCTCAGGTGAATCTAATCAAAAGGCTAAAATGAAGGGCAAGCATTAGCAAAGCATTGGCAAAATAACAACAAGCATTTGCACTGCAATAGGTCTCGCATTAGCGAGAGTTACAGCTGTTGGCGTTGTAAATGATAATGACAACCTCGCATTTGGGACCTTATAAATAATTAGCCCTGCAGCACATGAAACCTTTATCAGAAATAAACTGTGTTTGTGCATTCCTTCATAAACTTGGCATTAGATTGTAATGGTCTGAGCAGCCCCTACAGAGCACCACAGTAAAAACAGAAAGAAGAAACATGGTCATGTAAACATATATTCAGCCCCTAGAGGACATAATCACATAAAAAAAGAATGATAAAGAATATTGCAGTGTAACGATATAATCAACCCCTTGAGGCCATAGTGTATTACACATTTTCAGGCATAGCAGGCCTTTTAAATAGAATTTGATTGTAGAGACAGTGGCACAAGGGTGCAGTGCCACGGGTCGTTACTAGATGTCCCTGTAGCATCAACAGCAGCAGGTGCAGTACCACTGGTTATGGCTAGATGTCTCTCTAGAGTCAACAGCAGAAGGTGCGATACCACTGGCTGTGGCTAGAAGTCCCTGTGTAGCCAAAAGCACTATCAGAAATAAACTGTGTTTGTGCATTACCAGAAGTGCCGTGCAATACCACCATTTGTGGCTAGATGTCCCTGTGGAGCCTACTGAGTTAGTAGTGCCTTGGGGCAATTATCATACTTGAGCCCTTGGAGAGCATAGTGCATTACACGTTTGCAGGCCGAGCAAGGCTGTCAGAATATTATTACAAACATAGCCCTTATAACACAAAGTCCTCTCAGCTGTAAAAACAAAAGTTCCAGCTATAAGAGTTTAAATATGCATTGAATGGTGGAAGAGGTTATGATTTTTGGTCCCCCTCTAACCTAGTGTGACCCACAAAATAGCCAGGACAGAAAGAGCTCATCGTTCTGAATGTTTTGGTGGTGGTCCCATTGCCCTAGGACCACCACAGGCCAAAAATGTGTTGTAAAAGGAAGGCCTGCAAAGCATTATGGGGTGAGTTTCCCCAAGTGCAGTGAATATTGATGAGGATTCATTCCTGCTATATAAAGCAACACAAAAATGTACAAAACACACGCATGACACAACTACCTTTGATTACTGTTTATGTAAAGTAAGGACCCAGTGAATGGCAAACATGGAAAACCAATTGCGCAGGTGAACAGGCTTACTGACAAACACGAGAGGCAGGAAACAAAGAAAAACAGTCCGTCTAAAACAACAGAAAAACATTCCAGGCATAATTAAATTGTACTTGGCTGGTGCTCCTCGGCCAAGTAGAGGAAGTGATTTATTGGCTGCCAAACCACTTAGGAGGCAGCAAAATAAGAGTGTCACTGCCTTTAACCTATTGTAAGCGGCAGGCAGCGACAGGTGGGAGCAAAGTCCTATACTCCGTACAACAGGTCTTGCAGACAGCGCATGCGCGCTGTCTAGACTCAACCTAAAAAATGGTAATTGTCAATGCTGGACAGCATTTCCAAAAAACTGAATAAAATAATTTAAAAAACAGCGCGATGACATCTACATACCCATGTGTCATCACACATGTGCATGTGTGTCACATGACTCTACAACTGCTACCAAGAATACAAAGGGGTTGGATCCTGTGAAGCCTTAGTGGGAGAGGGATCGGTCAAATATACAATACAAACAAATAGCCCGACTGGCTATTAGTCATTTCAAAGAACATAACACAAACAGGACATTAGTACGTTAGTCCAGTCTGTAGTATTAATTTCCCATTTTTCTCATTTATGTTGTTTTCCTTTTCCCACACAATCTACAGGTATACAAAGTTTAGAATCACTACTTTAAAATACAAAAAAAAGGTGATTCCCTACACCTCAAGAAAGAAAGAGCAGTGGTGGTGATCTGGAGTGGTGGGTAAGCAACGGCAGAGAACAGGATAATTACAAAAACAAACAAAAAAAAAAAGAGTGTGGCAGTGCATGGGGATGTGAAAGGAAAACAGCACATGGTAAAAGAGCACGAAAACATACGTACCCTCATGGAGTGCTGAAGCCAAGAAAAGAGCAGCCTTATGGTGTGAGCCGTGAAAGGATAGAAGTTAACCAATTTTAAAGGTGGTTAAGAGGCTAAGCTCCAGGTGAGGGCCAACACAAGAAGAACAAGCATTTGCCATGCAATGGGTCTCGCGTTTGCTCGAGTGAGAGCTATTAGCGTTGTAAATTCCAAAACTTTACTTTTCTTGTCACATAAATTGAAAATGAAAAGTAAAACAGTTGACATAAGTGAGCCGATTCAAAGTACCACAACCACCATGAACACGAAGGAGAGACTGAAAAAGAAAAAGAAGTTAGTTCGCAGTCAAACGTACCGACAAACGTGCAATTATCCATGTAACAGGGTCGATGGCCATGGCGGTAACAAAAATGCCCCAAAGAGGGACAAACGTAAAGCATTTACCAACGATAAAGGATTTTTGAAAGGCAAGCCCAAGAACGAGTGATAGTGATGAGCGTAAGGTGGGTGTGGTTAAAAGCCCACAGATAGATTACAATAGGCCAGAGCGCTAGTGTGCTCAACCTAAAAATGAAATACACGTGGGGACTTTCCGGTTGTTGTGGCTGCTGGTTAACGAATTTGTACGACATAGTTACTGAGTTCAGAGGTCGTTGGATGTCTGAATGAAAATGTAGTTGCGCACGCACGTCCTTCACGCACTCACGTGCCCCTTGTCAATTTCGCTTCAAGGGAATGTTTCACAATTTACAACATTCAGTTCAGTTAATAGCAGCCTCTGCAGACATATTTAGCTGTGTTTCAGAAATCAATGTGAATTGGCTCTTTTACGATCTAAGCTTATATGGCGGACTGGGACGTTTTATCCAAGAAATACAGCAAGTAGTTGGTAATAACAAGAAAGTGCAGATTTGGCACAAAGCACGTATTAGAAAGACAACCTGCCAAGAAGGCTTCAGTGCAGCACGCCTGTCCCGCAGGAGACCAGAAGAACACTTTAAATGTTTTCTAGGCACACTTCTATTCAGCAATAGGGTGCTTTATGTACAGTACTTCATCGCACTTCTATGGCTGTAAACAGATTTTAAAATCTCCTTTGCTGAAAGATACTCAATTTGCCGACCTAGGATGGATGAAAGGCCGGATCGCCCCTGTCTAAATTTGAGATTCTGCCCCACAGATTATCGCCGATGCCCGCGGTGAGGGTTCCACTCACAGCTGTTTATTTTTGCCGGGTGTACAGCCTGCGTTAGTTCCCAGGCGGGTGCTGATACAAGAGTGCCGCGACACCTCCATTTATGGTGTCAGGACTGCATCCAGTTTATCTCATTGTCTTTGCAGAAATAGGCCCGATACTGCAGCATTTTTGCGAAAATGAAGCAGTAATGACTGCATTACATCCTGAACTAGCGAGTAGCTTTTGCATGGTGAAAAGTCATGCTGCAGGACAAGTCCAATAATGGATTATAAAGACGGATGCTTATACAAAAAAAAAAAAAAAATAGTACAATTTCTGGGGGGAAATGTAAAACCTGGAGGTCTCCAATATATTAGCCACACAGTGGAGGGAATTCCGTCTATGCTTTATCCACCAAGTTTTTTATTTCCTTGTAAAAACTCATATTATAAAAAGTCTTTTAAATAAGGTCGCTCTAGACTATAACAATTTGGAAGTTTAATGCTGCTTTCTGTAGTGCGAAGATATCACTGTAACTACCTAATAGACACAGATGAGATCTCCTGAGTAAACAAGCATTCTTGCCTCGCATTTCAAGGAGCAGAGCAGCCTGAGAAGATTTCTGGCCCCAATAAAGGAGATAACTAATGCCCTGTGTGCAATGTTGTGAGTGCTGGCTGAGAGGGGCCCTGGAGAGAGAGACTCCGATGCAATGCGATGGCAAGCAAGTTTCACATCATTGCTTCTAGATTTAGCTGCACTCTATCAGAAAGGGCATATTGTGGCTTTTGTGAGCAGTGAGCTAGACCAGAGCTGATTCTCAGGCCTGTTCTCACTGAACGCAGGTTTGATATTAATGTGCAAGCACTAAAATGACATTAGTGATAGTCTTCCTGCTGCCACGGTCTCAACTAAAGGATGTCAGTAAAAGGTACAGGAATGAAGCAGGGTATTATTTACTAAGGCACTGGACCACAGTTGCACTGATGACTGAATCAGCCAAAACAGATCAATTGAATGGCGAAATGTCAAGAGAGCTCAGATGGGCTTGTGGAGGCTCTGAATTCAGCCCCAATTTTCCAATTCTCCAGCTGCTTCTATAGCAAAGATAATAGAAGGGTGTTGGTGTAATTTTGGCACAAAAGATTGACATGGGCAAAAACCATCTGGTGATTTTCATCAGTCAAAGAGCAGAACTTTACTTAAGGAAAGAGCATTAGGCCATAATATGGGCACTAAGGAGATTCAGTAAATACTTTTTCGGGACAATCTTCACCCTCTAGACAAACCATAAGCTTTTGTGGAGGCTAATGGCCAGGAAAGACGACACCCCAACGTTGCGTTGGTGGTCTATTATTTGTAAGATTTAACCACAGAGCGCAAGTCCAGGTTCTCCCATGGAAATGTTGATGGACTGGCCTAGAAGTTTACACCATCAGACACAAGATATGCCCCTGGACAATTTTAGTTTCTGGACAGCTGACTTGGGGAGCGCTGGCTCTAGGTTCAGAAGTCATAGTCCATGTGACAATCTGCTTCTCATTTTCCCACTCCGACTGAGTTACAGTTCTGCTGACAAGTGGTCCGGATGATGTTTGGTTTATATCTGTGTATTAGGAGCACATAAACAAAAACACAGGTAACAAACAAGTTTGCATGCACTGTTGGGGCTTCAATGAAAAATGTTAAAGCAAAGAAACCCCGGGGTCTTGTGAGTTCAATAGGTAGAAAGGGAAAGCGGGGATAAAAGAAGAACAAGGTAAACTTGTACAGCCCCACAAAATTCCAACCACCATTCCCTAAAAGAGCGTCAGCTGTTACTATTAAAATATACCTCCATCCCATCCGTCAAGAGGCACCCCGGATAACTCCAGCCCAGTCCACCCTGTAGATCAGGCTGTATTGTACATCTAGAAGTGCAAGGAAGGCCTAGCAGTCGGCCTGCACAAAAACAAGTCACTTCCTTTATGTCCGCCTCAGCTTCACTTGGAAACCTGCAGAGGATGCGAGATACCATAATGGCATCTCCTCTGTAGTTCCTTTGTGTTTGGGGTAGATCTAAAAATAAATAGAGGGCTTCTCCCGTATCGTCACTACTTTTTTCCATGTCAGCATCTGCTGACTGCAGCACAAAGATCACCATTCCACAAGCTTGTCAGCAAACATGTGAGGCCACTTCCTGCTTGACCCTCGGTTACTGTCAAGGATGAAGGTGCAACCACCGACCTGAAGTCCTGTGCACACATCTAGCAGGAGTGACATGAATCCCACCCCTCCTTCCCACTTGTACCGGTTCTTAGAGTTACATTACCAAGAAGGTGTATATTCGCATGTATGTACCTATGTGTGTTATAACTGGATAGCACACACCTAGCCAGAAGGCAGTGGAGCCCTATACAGTGACAAAGGCAAAGATAAGGTCAACAAATGACTTCAGAGTTAGCTGAGCTCCTTAAAATGCATGGTTGGCGGTGCATTACCCTCTATATTGCAGTAGGGTGTGACAAGATGCGGTGGGATATGGGGCTCTATGTCTATGGAGCTACTCCTTCCTTCTCCACTCGACCATCAAACGCATCCGCACATGACACAATAAGAGCAAACCACTGGTCATTGCACGACACCAAAACACGATCAATATAGGCCACATTATAAACATAACCAACAATAACCAATGAAGTATCATGCTTCTCAGCCAGTGAAATGCAGTTTGAATACCTGTTAAGGACATTAAACGATCCACAGATGCAACCCCAATCCAATACGTTTATTTCACGAATTTCACTCTTTAGGCATAAAATATCCGCGTTTTTAGGGGGTTGCTGGACAAGAAAAGACAATCAGCAAGATGTCAGGCTGAGACTTGCCACCAGGTATTATGAGGAATAAAGTACACCCAACCATATACGTAATAAGAACACAGCAGTCAGATAGGGGTTTCCTAGCCCTTGAGAATCCCTCTGGTGACAGAGCTTTTTAATGAGCCATAATACACCAATGGTGCGTGGTGGCCGGGGTTATATGTAACTCAGTGGGAGGTGCTGATGCGGCCATATTTGTAAAAGTTTGCAAAAAAAGTACTTTCTGACGCTTTAAGTTAAATACAATAATATGTATTGTGACTGTCATCGTACAACCGCATACATCATGTAGAACTACTTACTTCCCCCTGCTGGGGCATCTCCCGTCTGTATTTCATCGTGTGTCTGGCGGGCGAGGGGAGCCCAGGCAGCACGTCCACTGCTGTATCACTCAGGGTGGGGCGCAGGGCGTCTGAGATCAGTCTGTATCACTCTCCCACAGACACGGAGGGCCTGCCCTAGAGAGCAGAGTCCAGGGTGTCAGACCAGCCTCAAACCACTGCTCTATCACTGGCGGCACAGCTCCAACTGCCACTCCTGGCCCCACAACCGCGGTGACACCGAGCACAACCTCAGCAGACACTGCAGTCGGAGCCGGAAGGCGTCCCCTGGAATAAAACAGCGTAGTTTAAAAGCTGACCTAGGCATGCGCAGACAGCAGCTGGGACACTCCTCTAGGTCAGGCGACACCTTCATCGGTCAATTGAAGGTGCGCAGGAAATGGGCACGGGTCTTCTAACGAGGTCAGGGGGAGACCAAAAGACTACGTCCGCCTTCCGCAGTGAGGAGAAACAATTCACTAGAGCACGGCCAATAGCCTGCTTCCGCCCCGCGCAGTGAAGAGACACTACTCACCAGAGCAAGACCAAGTTACGGGAGTGTTGAGACATTTCTCTACTGCGCATGCGCAAGAAGCCGGTTTCTCTTGCGCGTGCGCAGTTGTAGTGTTGGCTTGGTTTCTATCTGATGGCAGTGCCGTCATTGACTAAGAGCGCCCACGAGCAGCTTGTAAAGGGAGCTCCAGGGTACCTGATCCTGGCCTCTTCTTTCCGAGTCCAGCTCCCAGGACAGACACCCGGGCCCGGGCAGGTAAGTGGTGTGTAATGACAACTTTTTTAGTACCAGAGTGGTAATTACCATACAATGGGAGCATGAGGTGTGGGCTCACAGTTTTGAGAGGAGTAGGGGAAATGTGGTATCATGTCAATAAACCATTCTTGAATTTAATGGCATTGCCCTGAACACTCCATTTAGCTTGAGGTTGAAGTTAGCTTCTTATTCGGCCAGCATCTTATTTGTAAGGAAGCATCATTTTATAAAGAATACAACCTTGAATAATTAAGCCAACTCCACTGTATTGGACTCTGCATTGCCATGCTATTAATATGTTGTTTTTGAATCACAACACAAGCCACTATTACGTCTATTAGGATCCACTCTAACAAGCAAGATTTCCAGCAAAACATGGGAAACTTTGTCACAATCAAAATTCCTACTCGTATTAAGAAATTGATCCCCCCTTTAGAATACCTGTATGTAAAGTGCCTGAGCCTGTCATAATTTGTGGCATCATATGGATCAGCCTGATTTCAGTGCATGCCTAGGCAGTCATCTCTGCGTAAGTAATCATATTTGTCCTATAGGAAATTTATATTGGCTTCCAAATATTTTTAAACACGCCACATTCCCCTACAAGCTCAATAAGGACTGGACATAGCAATGTTTCCACCTGTGCCAACTGTGCGACCCTCAAACCAATGCAGACAAATAAGCAGTCATCCTTTCCCCCCGATCAAGATCTACTTGGCTCACCAATTTTCATCTTGACCCTAACAAAGAGAGCGCCCTTCTACACTACCTATAGATAAATTGCCTCAGCCGAGCAAAATTTGCCACAACAGGTGGCACCAGACTGGTCTCCCTCGCCTCAATGCAATTACTATCGAGTTACATGCAAATAAGTAATTGTGATTCTCTTATAGGAAACATATAGAAGTATTGTGCACTCAAAATTTGGAGCTCAACAAAACATCTAGAAATTTCCAACAAATAACAATAATGTGGTGTGCAGTTCTGGAATGAATACTGCCCATATTTGTGTGAAGTACTTGTAAGAAAGCTAGTGCTCCAAGCTGGCGCAGCTGTCCCAGAATGCACTACAAACGTTTCTGGAAACTTACAATACAAGAAACAAAAATCAGCCACTTAATCAAAGTTCACAGTTTCTTAAAAAATATTGACACATTTAATGTATTTATCAAAACATAATACACAAATGTTACATCACATTTGAGCTTATACGTGTACAGGATTAACTCCTGGTAACAATTATGGTGTGTGAATTTTAGATTGAAACCCAATGCATTTCAGTTGTAAACCCTTCATTGGGCTAAGTGTAAACCAAAAATGCAATAACATGAAATCAGGTACAGAGCAGTGCTCAACCAAAAATTGTATACAGCAGAAGGAAACATACCTGAGGAATCATTGTCTGCACATGATTAAAAAATGCCAAAAGCTTTAAGGTGTGCTGTACTTAAGAATAAACATGCGTCATGCAAAATAAACTTTAGAGCCCTTAGAAAAAGGGAAGTGCCCTTATAACACTTGCATTGTTCAAAACCCCATGTGAAAACCAGTGCACCGGAGTGCCTTTGCCTCAATGCATGCCTATGGAGTTACATCCAAATAAGTAATTGTAGTTCTCTTATAGGAAATCTATAGAAGCATCGTGCGCTCAAAATTTGGAGCTCAACAAAACATTTTGCAATTTCCAACAAAAAATAACAATGTGGTGTGCACTTCTGGAACGAATATGGGCAGTATTCTTGTGAAGTACTCATAAGTAAATAAACTATAGAGCCCCAGGAAAAAGGGAAGAGCCATGATAACACTTGCAGTGTTCAAAACCCTATGTGGAAACCACTGCACATGTAAGTCTTTATTTGAAACTTCCATTATTCACTGTATGAGATAGGCTGCTACAAAATGCGCACAAAAGTTTAGAATAAAAATGTGGTTCCATAATATAGATTTTAGTTATAACCGGACTGCACACAGTGCAAATTGCTGTTAGCCTGCTCTGTTTTGTGTGGCACAATGGTTGGAGTGGCAGACCCTGATGCAGATATCTGGCCCGGGACCAGGGTTCAATTCCCACCTCAGTGGGTCTTGGGCTCAATTCCCTTGGACCGGATAATTCTCGCCTCGGTGCCTCATCTAATTAATGGGTCCCACTCTATAACTCTGGGCAATAGCTTGCTTAATCTCCACAACGGCCCTCACAGCGCTTGGATGCCTGCTTAACTCTGGGGCTGTCCAGGAGTGGGTGCCTTACAGGGAAAAGCCAGGAGGGGTTCCACAGCAGTGCGAAGTTTAAGTTAAAGTTTTAGTTAAAGTTAAAATTAAAGTTAAAGTTTTTGCAGCCGGTCTTGCATCACCTTTTTTCTTTCTCTCCGGGACCAGGTGGGGGGATCAAGGATTGGACTGACGTCTACATAGCTGTTAACCAGAAGAGTTAGATTAGTAAACTTGCTGACATTTCCTCCTCAAAAAATTTGTATTTTACCAATGTGTAATAGAAAGGCGTTAAAATAGTAAATTTTAGCATTGTTATATTTCTGGTATTTTTATTGCTTTATTCAACAACTCACAAAATACCAGTTTGTACAAAAACATCATGCCATTGACATTTAGGCCCTCAGAACATTGGCTGTATATATACCGCCTACCGCCGCGTCGACGGCCGCCAAAAGACCGTCGCCGCGGCTACCAGCCATCAACCATATTATGACCACGGCCAGATTTCCACCAGAAGGATGCCGGAAACATGGCTGTGGCCAAGCTGGCCGATGGCGGTAAGGTGGGGCTGTTGCCAGTAGACCGCCGCAGACCGTATCATGACCCATGATACGGCCTGGCAGTGTTCTGCTGGGGGACGCTGCTGCTGGCAGCAGCGCCCCGTCCTGTCTACTGCCGGAGGACCACCTCACAAAAGGTAACTCGGGTGCTCCAACAGGGCAGGGGTGTGGGGGGTGTTTTGTGTGTGTGTGTGTGTATGTCTGTGCGTGCATGAATGCGGATGTGTGTTGTGTCTTGTATGTGTGTGCATGTATGGATGTGTGAGTGTGTGTATGTTGTGTGAATGCGTGTGTGCTTGTATGCATGAAAGTGTGTGTGGATGTGTGTGTGAATGGATGTATGCATACATGGTTGAATGTGGGAATGAGTGTGTGAATGCATGTGTGAATGAAGGTGCATGAATGAAGGGGGGGATCTGGATGGGGGAAACCAGGGCAGGGGGCAGGGAAGACCCCTATCAGTGACAGGAAAGGGATTCCCTGTCACTGATAGTGCTACTGCCATGTTTTTTTTGGCGGTAAGGAAGCCACGAAAACCATGGTGGTAGGCGGGGTCATAATCCCGCAGGTGGACTAGTAAAGGCCGCCGGGCTGGAGACTGAAGTCTCCATCCCGGCGGTCGTTACAGCCGTGGTGGACAATGTGGTACATTTGTGGTTTGTCTTGACCCAAACCGCCAATTTCTTAATATGGAGAAAAGTACAGCCAGCCTGTTGGCAGTACTTTCCTCCATATTAACGCCATCTGCCGGGGTCATTATGACCCCATGAGTCTCTATATCGGGGTGGGATAAGTCCCACACATTACAAGTACTGGTGCTATCTCTTCCAGTAGTGTAGTTTCTCCTATTGCCTATCCCTTACTTCGCCTCAGGATTCAATTCTTCTGTCTCACAGTGTTTCCCCTCAACTTGCAAGTCTCCCATTCCCAAAGGCGTCTCAGGGGAACATCAGGACTCTCATTCTAGTCCCTAGAATTCCCTCCATGTTCTCCATGTTTTCAAAAACTTTCCTGGGCAGCTCCTTGCATCATAGAGCACCTTTTCTGCCTCCATGCAATGAGTCAGGTCAATTATCCACTGTTTTTAGCCAGGGGGGATTGGGCTTGCCACCCTCTAGCTATGTTGCGCTTTGCCAGAATGAAGCCCAGAGAGGAGTAAGTGCCACCTGGGTACCCCAGCATAAAGGTAAGCTTAGACAGCATGTATCAGTATGGCTGTATCTGGGGGCATTCCCAAATCATATGGAAGAAGGAGACTTCCCCCACAGCACAAACAATTAGGTGACTGTGCCCTGCTGATCTTGAATAATTTTCTTCTGTAGTAGCAAACCCTATGTAAGACCTTTAGTTGAATGAGCCACAGGCTCGTTTTGATTGCCACTTCATGGGGGTTCATTAGAGATGCCTCCCGATCTATACCCTCCATTAGACCCAAATCGTCCTCCCACCAGCCTCTGAGAACGGGAAGGGTATCCGGTCTATTATTTATAAGTGTGCTGTAGGTTTGGGAAGCAGCCTTAACAGGCTATTTCGTTTTGTAGTATGCTATGTTCAGTGGAGCTACTCTCTTCCACTCTATGGTTTCTGCTGGCAAGACATGCTTCACTTGTAAGTACCTGAATATTTGGGAAGGTTGTAGCTGGCATTCATCTTGTAGGTCCTGAAAGGACTGCATCCCTTCCTGCTAGCCATGTCCCTCAAGGTCCAGATCCCACTCAAATCCCAGAGCCTCATTCCTGTTAGTTTCTGCAGTTCACTCAGCTGGTTACCCAAACACAATGAAGTAAACAGGAAGAGACTGGCACACCACCCTACATAGTTTGTGGCCTTATCGCAGGGCTCCACTGAGCCTTGGGTGGGCCCCAACAGAGAGAATCCCAAAGATTTTCCCTATAGTAAACACGAGAGTTCCCTTCCATCAGGGATCTTTGCAGTTTCTTCACCAGGCCATTCCTGGGTGCAGACTCCTACTTGTTCACAGCTTGGAGATGGAAGACACAGTAATATGACCTAATATCTAGCATTGAAATGCCTTGTTGTATACAGATCTTTACAATGTCCGAAGTGCTATTCAAGGGACGCTGCCATCCCATAAAAGAATCCGAAGTGTGCTGTCAACCTTGTTAATTAAGTCTCTGGTACAGGCCAGCGAGTGTTCTGAAGTACATTGAATAGTTTGGGTAGATTGAATATTTTAAAATGGTCCTGCGCATGAGTGAAGACAGCAGCCCCCTCCAACATAGGATTGGAATTCCCAATATACCGCCTTGAGGTTCCCTACCAGGGACCAGGACTGACAGGATGTGATCTCAGTGCCCAGGTAATGGGAGCAGGTATGTGGAATTCCTATTGCCTGACACCAGGACATATAGTTTGGGGTCAAGGGCAACAAGTTTTCATGTTTATTTTGTCCTTGGGACAAGTAGGCCCAACCCCCTGCAGCACAAACCCTTTGGCTGCCAGATTACAGAGAAGGGAACTGTCTGCAGTTGAGGTAATATGTATGTCCATAGGTTAATGCTGTTCACACTTGTATTTATGGTTCATTAATGAAAAGCCTTCATTATTATGGTGAGCGCTGTAAATAAACCTTTTAAGGTTACACTGCACTACTGACAGTGGTTCTAATACAAAGGAAAAAAAGTGTACAAACATGTTTGAAAACTTTAATAATATGAGGCTAAGTATAATGCTCCCAGAATGCTCTCTGATTAGATGCTAATATTTGCAGAGGCTTGTAAGCAGGAGTGATGATTCTTTGCTTTCAAAATAAAATGTTCAGAAAAAAATGCAAGTAGGAAAAAAAAAGTTTCACTGCTATGAAATTTAGGTGCTATTTCTTTGAAGCGTCATTTAGTAAAATGTGTTGATGCATGTTAGTATTTCCCAAAAATATTCCTAATGGAAAATCAGTGTAACCATTTTCAACACGATTATGGGAAGCATGAAAATAAACAAGCACTGACAAAGCCAACCAATCTGACATGTTTTGTGAGTCTTTTGGTTTTGTCAATGCATGTCTTGTTTTGACATGGCTTTTGTAACACTTTGTTGTTGTGTGGAGTTGCCAGGCCTTCACCATTGTAAGAAACACTGTCAAAAAGAAAAAAAAGTTTTTGGTCTCAAAAACCACACACTGTCACCAGTGGTGTAACAAAGGCCCAGCAGCTGTCCTCCCCCGGGCCCCCCTCAGCACAGCACCTACCCCGAGTGAGCCTGGGGAGGGGGGCCTCCATGTTCTTTGCAGGGGGCCCCCTAAAGTTTCATTACACCACTGATTGCCACTGTAGTTCCTGGCACTGAACAAAACTACATTGTGTGCCAATATGCTGCTTGTGGAAGAGAGAATGTAATCACTCACAGTAAAGCCAGACGATAGTTAGAGAGAGAAATAGACGTTTAATAAAAACAACATGTCTTTGTTAATGCCAGACCTATTTAGGGACCCAATTCTTAAAGAAAGTCACAAAAGTGCACCCATGGTATATGTCTTTGAGTTAGTGGCTTTCATGAATTCACATGAGCTTACATCACTGGGGATCCACAATTAGAGATCAGAAATCTTTCATTTGATACCAAGTCAAAATACATTTCCATGCCCCTAGTCTACATTGTCCTTCCTGGTTTCACTGTGGGTGTGTGACCTATATAAATGTTAGAAATAATTTGCCATAATATTGGGAACGATGTGTTGATTGTGTTAGATTGTGTTAGCTAACCTGGCCTGTGTTATTAATTCTTTTGTAGTTCAAATTATTGCAAAATGACCGAAGAAGTCCACCATCTCCACCTTCACTTAATCATTCTTGTTTACTTGTTGTGATTGGGCTAATTTTTTTCCCTCCATTTTATTACATTGTACAGTGGAGAGCTCTCTTATAAATGTAGGGACTGATCTAGAGTTTTGAGGTAACTAAAAACTTCCCACTTTTCAGGGTAATATCTGAATACTGGCAAAATTCAACCACCCAGACTTCCTCCTCCATAGAGATAGTATTGTGGAGGAAAGTCAGCTGGTGGATTATAATTCATATGTGGAAATTCCTCTAGAATTGTAAGGGTTTTCCGTACCCTCCAAATTCTAAATAAAGCTATCATGTAGATTTTATCAAAAGATAAGTTTTATCATATGTTTTGACTGTGTGTTTTATATGCAGACTGCATTTTTAATGATATCAGTCTTTATTTTTAACAGAACGTGGACCTATATATGAAGATTACAAGCAAGAGAAAGTACTGCACTATTGGAATTATGCCAGAAGGCCAGCGAGAAACACCTCCAATATTCAGAAACAAAATAGGCCAATGGGAGGTTGAGGAACTCTGGCATGAATAGAAACCCCCCCCCCCAAAAAAAAAAGAGTACCTTTAGGAGACCCAAGAGTGTATGTCCTCGCCATGTGACTCATGAATGACCTTGACAAAATCAGTGCAAGACAGCAACGTGGGCACTTCACCTTCAACAGCCATTGTGCTGGGATGAACGTGAGTTAGTCACAGAAGCTCTCACTGCTCTAAATTGATAGCATCCATGCTGTGGTGTTAGCACATTGCAATCCTTTTTGTAGGGGACCCCCCCCACAACAACCAAGAACATTGTCCAGAGGTGTAGAGCACAACGTATGACACCTGGGCATCTGAGAGATAAAAGAAAGCAGAATTTTGCCATTTACCCTGCAGATCTCATTTGGAGCATAACCTAATACTTCTATCCAGCAATGAGACTAATTATTTTCTCTTGCATATCCAACATTGTAATCTAACTTGTGAATAAAAAGCCGGAGCTAGAAGTCATATACAAGTTGTGAGTAAAGCAGGAACTCTGTTGACAAATCAGCCTCCATGCTAAATATGCAAAATTGCAATTGACACTGTATACTGATGTTGGGCATAAGTAACTTCAGTGTTTTATAAGCAATGATGGCCTATAAGCAAAAAGAACAAACAGATGTATGCAAAGACATCCCCAGCCCAGAAACAATAACTCCAAATGAAAAACCCTACACATGTACTGTTTGTAAGAAGAACTACACCTTCTCGTCACAACTAAAGAACCACCAAAAAACTCACACAGGAGAAAAAACGTATGAGTGCAATGAATGTGGAAAAGCTGTCAGTGGCCCATCAGCCCTAATACACCATCAGCGAATACACACAGGTGAAAAACCGTACACATGTGGTGAATGTGGAAAGAGCTTCATTCAGTCCTCAAGCCTAATATTGCATCAGCGAATACATACTGAAGAAAAACCATACAAGTGCAACAAATGTGGCAAGGGGTTTAATCAGTCAATACATCTATTGATCCACCAGCGAATACACACAGGTGAAAAACCATATTTGTGCAGTGAATGTGGGAATAGTTTCTCTGATTCTTCAAAACTAAGGAGACATGAACTAACACACACAGGGGAAAAACCATACATGTGCACTGAATGTGGGAAGACTTTCACTCGATCATCGAATCTAGCAACTCATCAGCAAATGCACACAGGCGAAGATCCCTTTTGTTGCAATGAATGTGGTAAGAGCTTCACTGAATCATCAAAGCTACGGAGACATCAACTAACACACACAGGAGAAAAACCATATGTGTGCAGTGAATGTGGCAGGAGCTTTACTCACTTATCATCCTTAACATTCCATCAGAAAACACACAGGGGTGAAAAAATATACAAATGCACTGAATGTGATAAAAGCTTCTACCGATCATCACATCTAAGGACCCACCAGCGAACTCATACAGGAGAAAAACCATATGTATGCCCTGAATGTGGGAAGAGTTTCAGTGACTCATCAGCCTGTAAGCGACATCAGCAAATACATACAGGAGGAAAATCATACCTATGCTCTGAATGTGGAAAGAGCTTTAATTATGCATCACCCTTAACATGCCATCAGCACATACATGCAGGAGGAAAACCATACAAGTGCACTGAATGCGGAAAGAGCTTTTACCGACCATCACATCTAAAGACCCATCAGTGTGTCCACAGAGGACAAAAAACATACATTTATTGACTGTACAAAGAACTTCAGTGACCCATAGCCCCATAAAAACATTCAAAGAACACACTCAGGGACACAAACGTGGATATCGGCCATCAAATCCAAGTCTCCATCGGCAAATACACAGATGTCACAAACTTGGTGCTATATATGTAAAAAGAGCTTCAGTGATGCATGTGCCTTATTGAACATTGTATGTCCTCATCAAACAGGTACTTGAGACAAATTAGAAATAAACAGATGCAGGGAGCACTTTAATCAGTCACTAAGTTGTACATCAGTATTAAGGGCCATATGTACGAACTCTTTTTCCCATAGACACAGAATGGGTAAAAACCTTTGCTACATCTGGCCCTTAGTACCTTATTTCCATTTACTCATTTACTCACTCACTGTACCAATCCCCAAAGTGGAAATATTTATGGTCGAATGTCCTCTAAAAGAGAACCTATGACTTTTCAAAAAAGTACTGCCCCGTTTGGGGTACACAAACAGGCCCAGCTCCCCCTGTGCTGCTGCATCGCTGTTGCTCCTGTCTTCTCCTTGCTTTTTCCTTTATTTTTCAGTGCCTTCTCCTTGCTTTTCCCTTGTTCACACTGCTTGCACCTTACTTTCCCTGTGTTTTGTGTGCCTTCTCCTTACTTTTCCCTCGTTTTTAGAGCTTTCTCTGTTTCTTTTCCACCATTTGTGTATCTTTTTCTTGCTTTTCCCTCATTTTCCCTTCTTCTCGCTGCTTTCTCCTTGCTTTTCCCCTGTTTTTTGCGTGCCTTCTTCTTACTTTTCCTTCAGATTCACTGCTTTCTCCTTGTTTTTTCACCATTTGTGTGCCTTCTCCTTGCTTTTTGCACGTTTTCACTGTTTTCACCTTGCTTTTTCCCCTTTTGATTTCCTTCATTTTCACTGCTTTCTCCTTGCCTGTTTTTTGTGTACCTTCTCTTTGCTTTGCCCTCATTTTCACTGCTTTCTTTAGATCCTGCAAGCACCTTGGTCCCCTGTCGGGTGATTAACCGTGCTTTACAAATCTTGATTGATTGAAACAACATACAAATTATTTATATAATTACATACCAGTAAAAAACAAACAAACACTAACACCCAAACACTGATGTACTAAACAATATGAGTTTTTTCATAACTTGCATTTGAACAAATATTGGTAAATTTACTGAAGTTGTTATGTGCTCTAGCTTTGTCAAAAAATGGTATGAATTTCAGACTGTTAAAGATCTTGCAATGCTAATATATGTCTGAACCATACTCTTGGTATTCATTTATTCTGTATTGCAATACTGAAATATACAATCACTATGTGACATTTAGAGTTTACTAAAACTTTAAAACCACATGTTTTCTGATTCAGTACCTTCTATAGTTTTTCCACACATACTTTCTGAACAATCATTTCAGTTGTAGAATCTGATGCTTTCCTATTTCATTTTTGATCTTTTGTTCTCTCTGTCTGATACCTCAGTTTAGTTGTTCATTCTTTTCATAATCAAGATGTGAATCCATTGTGTTGCTCTTTCTCTCACCTACGTATCTTTATAATTTGCAGAATTCATTGCATTTTCTCTTTTCTGTTGTTGGCTTTGAAATCTCTTCTGCTGGTATATTTGTCCCTAGATATTTTCATTTTATTGTGTGAATTGCTCATTAGTCTGGATTCACAACGTTTTTGTTTTCAACGTATCCAGATCGTTTTCATTAGTTCTCGGCATTGTCATATCGCTTGATTGCAGCTTATTTAAAACTCCTTTCTTTTTTGGGGTTTTAAATCCTTATTATTATTGCTATATTAGTTATATCCATTGCATTTTCTCTTGCATATAGTTGGTATTCCGTGATCTTTTCACTAATTCAGATTTTTGTATATTAATGTAATTACGTGTGCGTATTACCCTATCTCTTCAACTACGTTGTAATTCACACTTTTCTGCTTCATTAGGTGCGTACTTTGCTGTGTGTTTAATATTTCCCTACATGTCATGCAATTGGCTGTGTGCACTGCTCAGTCTCATCCTTGATCTCTCATTAAAATTATATTCATGGTTGCATACATCCTCTGATACTCCAAACATGCGTCACTAACCAGAACGGGTGCCATACTGAAACTCCAAAGGAAACCACCAAACAACATCTATTTTGTTGATTATTTGATTTGATGCATGGCTATTTACTCTTGAACAATACATACACTAGGTCAGTAAACCTATGTAAGTGTTTATCACTTTTGGCTTTAGAGCACAGTTAAAAAAGGCAGGATTCAGTAGTGGAAGATAGTGGATGACTGGCCAAATCTTATGTTGTGGCTGTTATCTCATGCCAGATGCGTTGCGGGGGGGCACTCCCACACCATATGAAGAACCCTGCTTTCAATAATCCACATCTTGGACATTCCGGTGTTGTTGCTGGGACCATGTGCTTGATGCGCTGAGGGATAAGTATGCCTGGTGGAGATATTTGAATTGGGTAAATCAAAATCTAGGATTACAAGATACAGCCTTCACTTGTTGAAGGCCATTCGTCAATTTCTTTGGGGTCAGTGGGTGTGGCATTCCAGGAGTCAAGCGCCTTCACAATGCCTGTAGAGAGGGGTGCATGTAAGACGTCATAGAGAAGGGAAATACCACGTCTCTGACTAACCCCAAGCAGTAGTTCATGCAGGATGTCAGAAGTCGGTGGTTTTACGTCATCTGCTCCCCAAGTGTCGTGCACCATCTGACATATGGTGCGGCATGTCAAAAAGTGTCCTGGTCCCATCAAGTAAGTGTCCATGATGTCCTCCTCATAAGTCATAAAAGCCTCATCTTTAAAAGTCTCCCACCTTCACCAGCTCGGCTGCAGTTCCGGGGGTCATGTCATGATGCGTGGTCAGGGTGACACCTGTTGACAACTGGGCCACCGGTATGAAGGGGGAATGCAGGAGGGATATGAATTTGCCATGGACAAAACGGCACCAACACACAAGGGTCATCAGGTTAGACCCTTTCAGCGGAGGTCACATGTGGTCTGTCAGCCAGGTGTACACATCTGTTGAGCCTGGTCTCGTGCACAAGGACGTTTTTTTCCACGCTGGGGGATTTTCCAAACCAGCATAGGAGTGACTGCAGTTGAGCAACAGCATAGTAGAACTCAAAATCGGGCGTGCTCAATCTCCCTTCAGTAAATGGTTGTTGTGCCACAGTCAAGGCTACGTGGCATCAGTCTTCCCCCACTACAATTCTAGGTGCAGCCTATTCAGTTTGTGAAAGAAAAACCTAGGCTACACAATTAGAAGGTCTGCAAAATAGTACAGGAACCAGGAAGAATTATCATCTTGACTCTCGCCACTCTCCCCAGCAGTGTTAACAGTAGGGAGGTCCAGAAAGGAATCAAGCCCTGTATGGAGTACAAAGCACAGCCTACGTTGCTCTCTTTTGTGGCAGCGTTAGAATGATATATATGTATCCCAAAGTGCTTAAAGGAGCTATGGCACCATCGTAAGCAATGGTTCGGGAGCTCAGTTCTGAGAGGAACTGGTATCTGCGGGAAAAAGCAGGACTTCTCCCAGTTCACCGAGTTCCAGATATAGCCCCAGAGGTGTCTAAAAGGGAAATCACTTCTGGTAGAACGGCCCCTCCATTACGCAGAAATATCAGTGCGTCATCAGTGTAAAGAGACACAATATGATAGGTGTTTAGTTCATGAATCCTCCAGTGCTGGGTGTGCAGTCATAGTTGACAGGCAAGGGGTTCCATAGCTCTTCCAAACAGCACTATCGTAAAGGAACACTCCTGCCTAGTGCTCCTCCCAAGTGGGAAAGCACTGGATATCACTCGGCCCATCATGACTCTGGGCAATGAATTTGAATACAAGGCTCAGATCCACTGCATGAATCCCAGGCTGAAACCCATGTAGTGGAGGGTCACGAGCAGGAACTCCAAACTAAGAGTATCAATGTATCAATGTCTAGGGAGACTGCTACCCTATCATATTCGGTTCCCGGTGTATCATGGAGGATTCCCCAAGAGGCATCTGATGTTGAATGTACTGCATCCCGGAATTAATCTTGATTGATCTTCGTATATTAAGGTGCTTATCAGGGGAAGGAACTTATTAGCGAGTACTTTGCAGTCAAGATTAAGGAGAGGTAGAAGTTTAAAGGGGTGCATGTCTAGTTGCAGCGTATAGCTTGCTATAATAGGTGCAGAAGACCTCATTGATGACTGCTTGTGTGGTAGCCAAGACTCCGTCGCATAGTGTTATGACTCCAATCGGGTTATTATGACACTCATCCCTGGTGACCCAGGCCAGCAGTCTGCCTGAGCAGTCTCCCTCAGCGTGTAATATGCTCATATAGTGCTTGTAGTCATGCTTGCTTAGGCGTGTCTCTGCCTCCCTGTGTTTGCTCTGACGTTCTCAGAGGCAGATGGGCTCGGCAGTTCCGACTGTTACCTCTTTCTCCCGTGGACAGAGTTCTGACTCCAGTGTCACGAGTTCCTTGTGCATTAGGTAACTGTTAGAAATGGGGTCTCTAGCTGGCAGTCGGTTTGCACCCTGTCTAAGTAGGGACCCTCACTCTAGTCAGGATAAGGGAGATACCCGCTCAGATAACCCCTGCTTAGCCCCTTCGTAGCTTGGCACAAGCAGTCAGGCTTATCTCAGAAGCAATGTGTAAACTATTTGCACATAACACACAGTAACACAGTGAAAATACTACAAAAGAACACCACACCAGTTTTAGAAAAATAGCCAACGTATATCTATTTAAAACAAGACCAAATACAATAAAAATCCAACATACAGTAATAAAAATATGAATTCTGCAACTTTTACTCAAAAATACAGTTCCTTGAAGTCAGTAGCTTCCCCTGAGGCTATCACGGCGATTTCGGCTCTTCCTGCTCCCCTGTTCCCACCGCTGCTTCCCCTGCGGCCTCGTCCCCCTCGCGCCCTCATTCGCCCACCGCTCTCCACCTCCCAGCTGCTCCTCCCTCCCACCTCCCCTTCTTAATGGCGGCCGCTGCAAGCCCATCTGCGCCAGTACGCGCCTGGACAGCACCCAGCGTCAGTCCCCGCCCCTCACACGCCGACAGACGCTGCTACACTGCAGAAGAACTCCACGCGCTCAACCCCGGCCGCCCCACCGCCTGCGTCCAGACCTCCCCTAGGCACACCCACGGACCCTTCGCATGCCAAACGTGCCACTTCACCTGCGCTCTAGCCACCAAGCACCACGACAACGCCTCCCACCTTAACCACCTCAGCTGCATCCTCCTCAACACCCGCTTCGTCCACAAGCACGCCGTCGAACTCTGGGACCTGCCCTCCCCAGACATCACCTTCCTCACTGAAACCTGGATGAACCCCTCATCGGAACCCAGCATCGCCATAGCCATCCCTGAGGGCTACAAAATCACCCGAAGAGACCGCACCAACAAACCAGGAGGTGGAATCGCCATAGTTCACAGGAGCTCCATCAGGATCTCAACCGACACCCACGACGCCCTAGATGCTGCTGAACACCTGCACTTCCAGTTATACGTCAATGCCAACACCACCCTGAGAGGAACCCTCATCTACAGACCCATGGGCCCCCGCCCATAATTCTATGATGCCATTGCCGACACAATCAGCACCCACGCCCTCGCCTCCACAGACTACATGCTCCTCGGCGACCTGAATTTCCAGGACCAACTGATCTCCAACCTCGCCCACGCCCCACCACCCAACACCAGCGACCCCAACACCGCCGCCCTCAACCTCAAGCAATGGCTCGACGACTGCGCCAACACCCTCGCTCTACTCAGGAAAACCACAAACACCCGCACCAACAAGAAAGCTCCCTGGTTCACCGCAGACCTTCAGGCCTCCAAGCGGGAATGCCCAAAAGCCGAGAAGATCTGGCGCCAAGAACAAACCGAAAGCAACCACGCCGCCCTCAAATCCGCCATCCACAAACATCACCAACTCATCCAGACCACCAAAAGATCTTTCTACGGAGAACGAATTGACAACAACGCACACAACAGCAAGGAGCTCTTCAGCATCATCAAGAAACTCACCAACCCCAAGTCCTGCTCTGCTGACCCCCCCACTCTCAAGACCTCTGCGACTCCCTTGCCACCTTGTTTCACCGCAAGATCACGGACATCCATGGCCGCTTCGCACGACTGTCCCCCACCACCACCACCACTGCCAAGGCCGACCCCAATGCACTCATCAACACCAACATCCTGAGTGCCTGGACCCCCACCAATGACGAGAAAACCACCAAGACCATGAGCACCATCTACTCCGGTTCACCCGCCGACCCCTGCCCTCACCACGTCTTCAATAAAGCCAGCCAAATCATTGCTCCCCAGCTCTGGACCATCATCAACAGCTCCTTCGAGACCGCCATCTTCCCAGAGAGCTGGAAACACGCCAAAGTCAACGCCCTGCTCAAAAAGCACAAAGCCGACCCCAAAGACCTTAAAAACTACCGGCCCATCTCCCTACTCCTCTTCCCTGCGAAGGTCATCGAGGAGATAGTCAACAACCAACTATCTCACTTCTTGGAGGACAACAGCCTACTCAACATCTCCCAGTCCAGCTTCCACAAGAACCACAGCACTGAGGCGGCCCTTATCGCTTGCACCAACGATATCAGGAGCAGGCTCGACAAAGGTGAAAACTTTGCCCTCATCCTCCTTGACCTTTCCGCAGCCTTCGACACCATCTGTCACCACACCCTTCGCACACGCCTCCACGACGCCGGAATCCACCACAGAGCCCTGGATTGGCTCACATCCTTCCTCTCTGGCAGAAACCAAAGAGTCCGCCTCCCCCGTTCCTGTCAAAAGCCACCAAGACCATCTGCGGAGTCTCCCAGGGATCCTAACTCAGCCCCACCCTCTTCAATGTCTACATGGTACTGCTCGCCAACATCGTCCAATCCCACGGCCTCAATATCGTCTCCTACGCTGACGACACTCAGCTTATCCTCCCTCTCACAAAGGACCCCGCAACCACCAAGACCAACCTCCACACCGGATTTCACGCCATCGCCAACTGGATGGAGGCAAGCCACCTCAAAGTGAACTCGGAGAAGACCGAGATCATCATCATCTTCGGCTACAACAGATCAGCATGGGACGACTCCTAGTGGCCTGCCATTCTGGGATCTGCCCCAACGCCCACCACCCACGCACGCAACCTTAGCTTCATACTGGACTCATCGCTCTCTATGACCCAGCAAGTCAATGCCATCTCATCCTCGTGTTTCAACACCCTTCGCATGCTTCGCAAGACCTTCAGATGGATCCCCGTGGAAACCAGAAGAACGGTCACCCACAGCAGCAGACTGGACTACGGCAATGCTCTCTACGCGGGAAAAACGGCCAAGCTCCAGAGGAAACCTCAGTGCATCCAGAACGCCTCAGTACAACTCATCCTCAACCTCCCTTGCCACAAACACATCTCAGCCCACCTCAGAGACCTCCACTGGCTCCCCGTCAACAAAAGGATCATCTTCAAACTCCTGATCCACGCTCACAAGGCTCTCCACGACGCCGGACCTGACTACCTCAACAAGCGTCTCAACTTCCACATCCCGACACGCCAGCTGCGCTCCGCCAACCTCGCTCTAACAACCGCCCCCTGCATCCACCGGACCACAACCGGTGGCAGATCCTTCTCCCACCTTGTCGCCAAAACCTTGAATTCCCTCCCCGTCAACCTACATGTGACCTTCAGGAAGCGCCTCAAGACCTGGCTCTTCAAGCAGCAGTAGCACCCCTACCCCCCCCAGCACTTTGAGACACTACTAGGTGAGTAGCGCGCTTAACAAATTACTGATTGATTGATTGATTGATTGGTGACGACACTGGAGTCGTTGGTGCTGGAGTCGGTGGACCGGGGCTGCGGTGGGGGAAGGGACAGTGCTTTGTGCTCCTCACGAGCGTTGTCCAAAGGACACAGTGCAGGGAGCAGCGACGGTATCAGCAGGAGCGTCGTCGTCGGGGAGGCCCAGGCTGTGGTGTGAGCAGGCGAAGCTGTAGTGCAGGCCCACAGGTTGTGGTGCGAGCAGCGGCTCGGTGAAGTCATCTGATTATGCCGTCGGTAAGACCAGGGTCATGTGTGAAGCTGGGCAATGCGACTCTGTGTGGCGTTGGCAGGTCACGGTGCAGGCCAGCGGCTTCGTTGGCGGCAGCGCAGTGCTTTTTCTTTTTGTAGAGCACAGAACACACAGTTCCCAGTGCTGCAGGTAAAGAAAACTGAAGTCTTTGGTGTCCCTGAGACTTCCAACAGGAGGCAAGCTCTACTCCAAGCCCTTGGAGAACTTTCTCAAGCAGGACACACAGAAAAGTTCAACCTTTGTACTCTTTTCAGGCAGAAGCAGCAACTGCAGGCCAGTCCAGCAAAGCAACACAGCAAATGGGGCAGCACTCCTCCTTCAGCTCTTCAGCCATTCTCCTGGGCAGAGGTTCCGCTTGATTCCAGAAAGTCTGTGGTTTTGGGTCTTATTCTCATACCCCTTTCTGCCTTTGAAGTTGGCAAAATTCAAAGCAAAGTCTCAAGTGTTTGCAAGATCCTTCCTTGTCCAGGCCAGGCCCCAGGCACTCACCACGGGGTCGGAGAGTGCATTGTGTGAGGGCAGGCACAGTCCTTTCAAGTGTGAGTGACCACTCCTCCCCTCCCTTCCAGCACAGATGGCTCATCAGGATATGCAGGCCACATCCCAGTCCCCTTGGTGTCACTGTCTAGAGGACAGCCCAACTGTCAAATTGACCCACATAGGGAATCCCCAAACAGGCAGAGTCACAGAATGGATTAAGCAAGAAAATGCCTACTTTTTAGATGTGGCATTTTCAAACTGACAGTAAAAAAAAACAACTCCACTAAAAGATGTATTTTTAAATTTTGAGTTCAGAGACCCTAAACTCCATATTTCTATCTGCTCCCAAAGGGAATCTATGCTTTAAAGTAAAACACACCAGTACATGTCCTACCTTAAACATACACTGCACCCTGCCCATGGGGCTATCTATGGCCTACCTTAGGGGTGCCTTACATGTATAAAAAGGGAAGGTTTAGGCCTGGCAAGTGGGTACCCTTGTCAAGTCAAATTGGCAGTTTACAGCTTCACACACAGACACTGCAGTGGCAAGTCTGAGCCATGGTTACAGGGCTACTAATGTGGGTGGCTCAAGCAGTGCTGCAGGCCCATTAGTGGCATTTGATTTACAGGCCCTGGGCACCTCTAGTGCACTTTATTAGGGACTTACCGTAAATCAAATATGCCAATCATGGATAAACCAATCAACAGTACAAGTTCTATAGGAAGCAATTGCACTTTAGCCCCAATTAGCAGTGGTAAAGTGCGCAGAGACAATAAATCAGCAAAAAAAGACCGTAAAAAATAGTAGGAAGAAAGCAAAAAGTTTGGGGATAACCCTGCAAAAAGGGCCATTTCCACCAGTGACACAATCCCCAGGTTGCGGACAAGCAATGGCCCCTCAACACCACCTTATGGGCATCCCAGTCCATGGCGGTAGGTGGTGCCTTTATTGTGTTCAAAATATTGCCCAATACATGTCGAGAGGTGCTCCTGAAATGGAGGATCAGATAGTACTTCAGTCTGCAGTCGCCATGAGGGGATGCCATGATGTGAACTACCCTGTTGTAATTCCACCTAGAGGGGGACAATGATCGGACAGAGTGTGCGCCAGATACTCCGCCCACACTACCATTCGCACCAGAGACACTGTACTTAGGATTAGGTCTATCCTAGTGTGGAGGACGTGGACCAGGGAGTAAAATAAATATTCATGCTCCAATGGATTACTGATTCACCACCTATCATGAACCTTCTGTTTGTGAGCCATGGGCCAAAGCCCTGGGACACTCTCACACTTGATGCCCCAGGCAGTGACTGGCAAGATCGGTCAAGGCCAACATCCGTGACGCAGTTGAAGTCCCCCCCCCCCCCACACAGACACACACAAATGGGGCCACCTAATAGAGCTGGTGTCTATTGAGTTAAGGAGTTAAGCGCGTATATGGAGTTGTAGTTAGGGGTGTATACTGAATTGAAGTTAGGGGTGTACATTCTCACCAATGGCAAAGGTGCACCGTCCAGTTGGCCCTCATACCTGTCCCCACGCATCTGTGTTAAAGCACTCTACTGTGTAGAGGACCCCTGGTGCTACCTATATAAGAATACCCTGGGCGAATGCTGAAGAGGCTGTGCCATAGACCTTCCTGCACCACTTAGATG
Source organism: Pleurodeles waltl (assembly GCF_031143425.1). NCBI lineage: Eukaryota > Metazoa > Chordata > Amphibia > Caudata > Salamandridae > Pleurodeles > Pleurodeles waltl. The sequence goes on along the minus strand of NC_090442.1, from coordinate 49,094,186 downwards.
TGAGTTCCATCTCCGTTAGGTGGGTTTCCTGCAATATGGCAAAATGTGCATGGTGGCGACTGAGGTATGCATGGATTCTTTGTCACTTAGCAGAGGTTACCATACCTTGCATGTTCCATGTGAGCACACTGTAGTATTGAATTATTGTGAATTATTGTGTCAGTGTGTGTGCTCATTAGAAACAGTATAAACAAAACATTCTATCACTTGGGCATTCCCCCATAGTGGATGCCCCCCCATCACCATCCCACGAATCCGCCAGAACAAATATGTAATGTATAGAACAGTGTGACATCAACCCCTCCCAAACAGGTACTACTCAGACCGTTTGCCAGACCCCTTAAAACAGTAATGTGTATACCTAAAACGATACAAGGGGTTGAACTTATCCATGTGGAAGTCTTTCTGCGTGACGCATGAACTTTAGGGTGTATTTTATCTCTCAGTGCCGGACCTGGATAAATAACACCACATCCAGACCTTTTGCTGGAAAGCATCATCTCACTCCCTGGTGAGTGCCTCCCAGTGTCTGGCTCCCCTATTCCAAGTTACAGCACCGGATACCTCTGTGTGGCTCAGCGGAATATGGTTGCAGGACCCTCAGAATCTTACAACAGAGTCTTGCAGTCAGTGTACTGGCAAGGCATGAGCTGGTCACACTCAACAGCCGGGCTGCAAAGTATCTTTCGGAGAGCATGGATCCAGTTACAAATCAGAGAGTTAAGGTAAAGGAAGTTGGGTGTTCCCTTAAGAGGTCATCGGATGTGCATGGGATGATCGCCGGTCCTTTGGTGGTGTCCGCAGATGAAGAGTAAGAGCTTCCTGCATCAGAGACAGAATCGGACAGCTGTTCCTCCACGAGTATTGTGAAGGAGTTTGTAGTCTATTGTGTGGCCTCCCGTATCGCCTCGACTCGCCCCTCCACCACATGGGTTTTAGTGGGGTTAGCCCTGTACAATAAGCGCCATCTTCGTCAACTGGGGTGAGGAGTGAGCCAGTCAAAATCCGGCTTATCCTCCAGTAGAGGTTGAGCCAAGCCCTTGACATGCAGCCACGTCCAGACATCCTCTGAGGAGGCAAATATGTGGGTCTTCCAATCATCGACAACCCTGAGCTTCACTGGAAACAAGAGTGTATAGTTAATATTCAGGTCATTTAGGCGTTGCTTAACTTTGGCATAATAATTCCACCGTTGTTGCACCTCTGCTTTGAAATCAGGGAATGCAGTGACAGAGGCATTTTTGAGTTTCTAGGGCACCTGTGCTTGAAACTGCTGGAGGATTAAGTCCCAGTAATTTAGTAGCAGGGTACCCAGTGGAGGCGACCTGCCAGGAATCCTGTGTCTCCGTTCAATTGCAGTCATTTGGCACCATGCTCGCCAATACAGTGCCCATCAGCCATTTCTCAAGGAATCGTTCCAAGCTTGGACCCGCCACATGCTCAGGGAAACCCAGGAAGCAAATATTGTTTTGTCTCAGTCGCCCCTCCGCATCTTCCGCTCAGCGGTGTAGCGTTTCCACTTCTGCACTCAGAAGCTTCATCTGCGCTTGCAATTCATGGGCGGTAGGTCTCAAAGCACCTAGGAGCGACACACTATCTTCCACTGTCAGTAAGTTTACGATGATCAGTGTGAAGGAAGTTCACATCTTAGGAGACTGTCGATTTCAGTTTCTAAGGATGTTTTAGTGTCCATGATTGCCTGCAGGACTCGTTCAAACTGCAAAGTAGTCTCCAGTTGCAAAATGGTTTTCCAGTTGCTGGAGAGCACTCAAGGTGCAATCTGCAGTTACCAAGGAGAACATCTGTCTCAAATGCTCAGGAAAAGTAGGTTTGGAGACTTTAGGCTTCACCATCTTCACACCAGGATGCCGGGTATTACTGCGCAGTATGGATTGTGTGTGTGGGGGGAGGACGCCCCAGTGAGCCCTGACGCTAGTGATCCTGACTGCAGATCAGGCATCTCTATTACTACAGCACGCCCCCTGGGCACTCTGCGATCTGGTTGTCTGTAGGTCAGGTTCAGAGTGTTCAGGCAGTCGGTGCAGCAGTCCAGGGGAGGGAGCTCCGCATGCGTTGCTCAGTTTAGGCAGGTGCACAGTTAAGGCATCGCAAAATCCTCCACACCTCATGCGATTGTTAAGTGACTTATTCAAGTCTGTACTCTCTGGGGCCCCACAGCAGGAACAAGGGTGGGCGTTTCACCCAGCCTGGTGAACACCAGAATTCAGTGATGAGCTTCTGCTTCAGGGGTCCAGGCAGCAGTCACGCCGTCAGCCAGTTGACCGCAGGCTTTAGACATCATAGGAGCCCGCGGCGGGAGCCGCTTTGTTTGTACTCGATTTGGTGGCAGAAGGGCCAGGCACTCCACCCCACTTGATGGTCTTGCTGCAGATGTCGATGGACCGGTTGCACCGCCACTGGGGAGGCGCAAGGCCGCAGTGCAGCAGATCATGCCATAGGCCTGCCTCATCGGCCCTCACCGTACCTCCTCTGCATCGAGAGCCGCACGGGCAAGTTGTTGTTCGCGATACAGATGTCCCATTGCATTGGGAAGTTAGGTAGAAGTCCCAAGTGGTGCAGGCGCTGGATGGGCATTTAATTGGGCCAGGTGCGGAGCTCTTTAGAAAGCGTCCCAGGCAGCTGCCATCTTGGCCACACACACCTTTTTGTAGTTCTTTAAGGATGATTTAGCCCCTTCTGTGCCCAAGACATAATGGTTACGTCCTGAGGCACAGTGCTCGTGTGCCCAGGACTTAACCATTACGTCCTGTGCACAGTGCCCAGAGGGAGCGCTAGCGCTTCCTCTGTGGGGTTCCCCCCACCCCACCAAGGCACCCCCGACCCACCCACCTCCCCTGTGACAGCGCGCGATCGCAAGCTTCCAGCGCAATCGGAAGAGAAGTGGAGGAGGCCAAGAGAGGCTTCAAAGGGAAGGAAATATATTTCCTTCCCTTTGAAGTCTCTCTCTGCGTTTCAAAAGCCGGATTGTAAAGCAATCCGACTTTTGAAACGCCCACTAGACACCAGGGATTTCGTTTTTAAATTAAATTGGCATGAGGGAGCGACCCCTTGGGCAAGGGTCGCTCCCAGGGGGGGCATTTTTTTTTAAGGCCTTTTCTGCCCCCTATTATTAGGCTGATCTGCCTCTAGGCACCAGGGATATTTTTGTTTTTTCTGTTTTGTTTTTGTTTTCTTTTTGATTTTAGAGGTGGGGAGCGACCCCTTAGGCAAGGGTCTCTCCCATAGGGGGCAAATTATATTTAGGCCATTTCTGCCCGCTTTGGGGGCAGATCGGCCGATTTTAGGTCAATCTGCCCCCAAAGGGGGCAGAAACCACTAGGCAACAGGGATCTTTTTTTGTTTGCGCCGTCACGCAAGGGGAGCGACCCCGTAGGCAAGGGTCGCTCCCCGGGGGGGGGGGGCACATTTATTTTAGGCCATTTCTGGCCCCCTGGGGGCAAATCGGCCTATTATTAGGCCGATCTGCCCCCAGGGGGGCAGAAACCTCTAGGCGCCAGGGCTAATTTTTTTGTGTGTTTTTTTTGTTTGTTTGTTTTTTTTAGAGATGGGGAGCGACCCATTAGGCAAGGGTCGCTCCCCTGGGGGGCAAATTGTATTTAGACCATTTTTGCCCCCCTTGGGGGCAGATCGGCCGATTTTAGGTCAATCTGCCGTGCCAATCTCACGCAGGAGGAGGCAAGGGTCGCTCCCCGGGGGGGTTGGGGGGGGGGCAAATTTATTTTAGGCCATTTCTGCCCCCCCTGGGGCCGGCTGAGATAGAGGCCAAAATCCACAGGTAGGCACTTTGCAAAAAACACCTCTGTTTTGTGTGAAAAAATGTGATGTGTCCACGTTGTGTTCTGGGACATTTCCTTTCGTGGGCGCTAGGCCTACCCACACAAATGAGGTACCATTTTTATCGGGAGACTTGGAGGAACGTTGGGTGGAAGGAAATTTGTGGCTCCTCTCAGATTCCAGAACTTTCTGTCACCAAAATGAGAGGAAAAAGTGTTTTTTTGGTCAGATTTTGAGGTTTGCAAAGGATTCTTGGTACCAGAACCTGGTCAGAGCCCCACAAGTCACCCCATCTTGGATTCCCCTAGGTGTCTAGTTTTCAAAAATGCGCTGGTTTGCTAGGTTTCCCCAGGTGCTGGCTGAGCTAGAGGCCAAATCCACAGGTAGGCACTCTGTAAAAAACACCTCTGTTTTCTGTGAAAAAAATGTGATGTGTCCACGTTGTGTTTTGGGCCATTTCCTTTCATGGGCGCTAGGCCTACCCACACAAATGAGGTACCATTTTTATCAGGAGACTTGGGGGAACGCTGGGTGGAAGGAAATTTGTGGCTCCTTCCAGATTCCAGAACTTTCTGTCACCGAAATGAGAGGAAAAAGTGTTTTTTTGGTCACATTTTGAGGTTTGCAAAGGATTCTTGGTAACAGAACCTGGTAAGATCCCCACAAGTCACCCATCTTGGATTCCCCTCGGTGTCTAGTTTTAAAAAATGCGCTGGTTTGCTAGGTTTCCCCAGGTGCCGACTGAGCTAGAGGCCAAAATCCACAGGTAGGCACTGTTTTCTGTGAAAAAATGTGGTGTCCACGTTGTGTTTTGAGCCATTTCCTTTCGTGGGTGCTAGGCCTACCCACACAAGTGAGGTACCATTTTTAATGGGGAGACTTGGGGGGAACACAGAATAGCAAAACTAGTGTTATTGCCCCTTGTCTTTCCCACATTACCCACAAACCCTTACAACGACTTTTTTGGAAGAAGCCCAGAGAGAGAGAGATTAGCAAACACAACACCAGCATCCGCAGACACACAACACCATCACCCATACTACATCCACGAACCTCAAACACACACCAACACATCCCCCCACACATCACAACAGGCAGCACCTCACACATCACCCACACCACATAATGGCACCTCAAATACACACAAGGTTTTCAGAGGAGGAGCTCAGGGGCATGGTGGAGGAAATCATCTGGGTAGAGCCACAGCTTTTCGGATCACAGATGCAGCACACCTCCATTGCAAGGAAGATGGAGCTATGGCGGAGAATCGTCGACAGGGTCAATGCAGTGGGACAGCATCCAAGAACACGGGATGACATCAGGAAGAGGTGGAACGATCTGCAGGGGAAGGTGCGTTCCGTGGTATCAAGACACCAGATTGCTGTACAGAGGACTGGTGGTGGACCTCCAACAACATGGGAGGAGCAAGTCCTGGCAATACTGCATCCTGAGGGCCTCGCAGGAGTAGCAGGAGGACTGGACTCTGGTAAGTCATTTCTTTATTACCATATCCCCCCACCCCACCTGCATGCCATCACATACCCTCACCCTTACCCTCACTTCCATCACTCCATCACCTCACATATGTCCCACTATCACAACCCACAAATCTCAATACCAAGGCCCTGCATGCAACACCTATGCATGGACCACCGTCACCAAAGCATGTCCAGTACAGATACCCACACAGACCCCAAACCAACTATCACAAAAGGGCAAACACAATTATGCAAACACAGGAGTAGAGGGTACCTCACCGAATGCAAAAGATGGCACACACAGATACTAAAACTATCTATTTACACCCCAACGGGACCCATACCCAACGTCACCGGACAGGAGGTGCTAGACTTATCCAGTCCCCCCACAGAAGAGACCCACAGTGATGACAACAGCTCTGCACGCCTGGATCAAGATGACCAGCCCGGCCCATCAGGGACCTCTGGACAGTCGGTTCCCCTGCCACTGTCACAAGCCACCACAGACCCTCCCCCTCAGGAAACACCAGCACAGCACCCACCCAGCGGGCCCATCCCTCTGTCCCCAGGAAACGTCAATCAGCCGTGTGACCACCGCTACAGGGAACCTAGGCAAACCCACCAACCCAAGAAAATCAGGGACCTGGGGACAGTGGCAGTGGGCACAGGGTTCAGGGGACAGAGGCACAGGATAACAGGGAAGATGGGAGGAGTGCTGTGCGACAGGGGGAGGACAGGCCCAGGGAACCGACACTCCACGAGGCACTCTCCAACATCATGGGAGCATACCACCATTCCCTGGAGACCATGGGCACGGTACTGGCCAAGTTTCAGGAGTCCCAGTGGCTGCAGGAGGAACACTACCTGGGGATTAGGGAGGAATTGAAGTCCCTTAACAACACCCTGTTCACCATTGCCGGGGTGCTGGCAGACAATGTCAACACCATGAGGGACACAGTGGGACACGAACGGGCCCCTGACACTAGCCTGGACGATGAACAGCCTTCCACCTCCGCCGGCGCTAGTGGACAGGAGGCACCGCCACAGGACCAACAGCCCACCAGCACCCCAACCCCTGCAGGAGGAGAACCACCCCGCAAACAGTCCCTGAGATCCAGGAACAAGACAGAAAACATTGCCAAGACCCCGCCAGGAAATAAGACCCTCCTGAAAGTCACCCTTCTGTCCCACTTTGTCACCCTTACCACATTAAACTGCCATTGCTCCCCTTCCTATGCCCCATTGGACAATGCACCTGTGAGACCAAGAGACTGGACTCTGCCATGGACATTCCTCCACCATCACCCCAGCCCATTGCACACCCCTCCACTTATTAGCACAGAAATAAACACCCTTGAACAATAAAACAATCTGGAGTCAGTCTGTGCTTTCACAAATGTGTAATTGTAACATCTCTGAAATATAGCAATGTCAATGTACTTGTTCACATACCAATGTTACACAGCTGTAGGCCAGCAGTAAACATAGCAGAGGGCACAAATTGGGACCCAGATCTGTGAAATGGAAAGCCAAAGTGACAAGTCAGGGTCCATACAAAGAGGTAAAAGGCAGATTTATGCTAGGTCCTACAACAGTATGAGATGTGGGATGCAGTTCCATCCTCTTACCTGTGTCTCACTGGAAGTATTGCATGATGATGTTGTTTCGGTTGTGTACATCTTCTTCTTCTGCCTCCTCTTCTTCACTGTCCACAGGCTCCATAGCAGCCACAAGACCAGCATCAGTCCCATCCTCCTGCAGGAAAAGGCACCTGGGATCGCAAAGCGAGGTTGTGCAACATACAGCAGGCCACGATGATCTGGCACACCTTCTTCGGTGAGTAGTATAGGGATCCACCTGTCAGATGGAGGCACCAAAATCTGGCCTTCAGGAGGCCGAAGGTGCACTCTATTATTCTCCTAGTTCGCCCATGTGCCTCATTTTAGCGCTCCTCTGCCCTTGTCCTGGGATTCCTCACTGAGGTCAGTAGCCATGACAGGTTGGGGTAACCAGAGTCACCTGCAAATATCGAGGGACAACTGTGAGACATCCTCCAAACATTAGGGAATCTCCCATACCCAGACAGCAAATGAAACTGTGTGGGGACTTTAGGCTCACCTATTAGCCACACACAGGGGGTCATTCCAACCCTGGCGGTCATCGACCGCCAGGGTGGATGACCACGGAAGCACCGCCAACAGGCTGGCGGTGCTTCCCTGCCCATTCTGACCGCAGCGGTAAAGCCGCGGTCAGAAAAGGGGATCTGGCGGTTTCCCGCCGGATTTCCCCTATCTGGGCTGAATCTCCACGGCGGTGCTGCAAGCAGCGCCGCCATGGAGATTCCGACCCCCTTCCCGCCACCCTGTTTCTGGCGGTTTTTACTGCCAGGAACAGGATGGCGGGAACAGGTGTCGTGGGGCCCCTGGGGGCCCTGCACTGCCCATGCCACTGGCATGGGCAGTGCAGGGGCCCCCTAACAGGGCCCCAGCATGATTTTCACTGTCTGCTTAGCAGACAGTGAAAATCGCGACGGGTGCAACTGCACCCGTCGCACCCCTGCAACACCGCCGGCTCCATTCGGAGCCGGCTTCTGGGTTGCAGGGCCTTTCCCGCTGGGCCGGCGGGCGCTCCCTTGGCGGGCGCCCGCCGGCCCAGCGGGAAAGCCAGAATGGCCTCCGCGGTCTTTTGACCGCGGAGCGGCCAATTGGCGGTTTCCGCTTGACCCCCACAGTGCCTCTGGAGTTGCCCCATCACATAAGGGATGCTGCCATTCCTCAAAATGTAGGCGTCACGCACTGAGCCAGGAAATTTGGCATTCACATGGGAGATGTACTGGTCTACCAAACACACCATCTGCACATTCATAGAATGGTAGCTCTTCCGGTTTCTGTACACCTGTTTACTCCTGCGGGGGGACAAATGCCACATGTGTACCATCAATGGCACCAGTTATGTTGGGGATATGTCCCAGGGCATAAAAGTCACCTTTCACTGTGGGCAAATCCTCCACCTGAGGGAACACGATGTAGCTGCGCATGTGTTTCAGCAGGGCAGACAACACTCTGGACAACACATTAGAGAACATTGGCTGGGACATCCCTGATGCAATGGCCACTGTTGTTTGAACCACTTGCCAGGAAATGGAGTACTGACAGGACCTGCACGAGAGCGGGTATTCCTGTGGGATGGCGGATAGCTGACATCGGGTCTGGCTCCAACTGAGCACAGAGTTCATGGATTGTTGCATGATCAAGTCTGTAGGTGACTATTATGTGTCTCTCTTCCATTGTCGACAGGTCCACCAGCGGCCTGTACACCGGAGGATGCCGCCATCTCATCACCTGCCCCAGAAGACGTGCCCTATGGAGGAGAACAGCGAGCAGAGAGTCAGCCAACACTGAGGTATCACAAAATGTCATTTGCACACATTTATTAATCCACAATGTGCCTGTAACTGTGTGTATTCAAGGCCTACATTGGTGTGACGCAGTAAATATTAATGCCATGTGGCCCCCTGAAATGGCGGCTGCCTGACCTGTAAGGTGGGACAAGGGGCTATGAGGTAACTGCGCTGGCGTTGTACACCGTCGCGGTGGGCGGTTGAAGACCGAGGCGCAAGCCAGCATTGGTTAACATGAGACCCTATGGGTCCGAGGAGCCAATCATGATGTACGCCGGCGGTGACAGTACGCACCGCCGCGGACGTGACCGCCATTTTCTGTCTGTTCACTCACTTGAAACCTGACCTTCAACAGGAGAGGACCTACACTGCAAGTGCTGCTGTGACCTGTGTCTGGAAGCGACGATGGCTACAGTTTCTGGGGAAAGGGCCCGTGCCTTCACTTCGTAGGTGTTGGAGAAACTAGTGAATGGGGTCCTCCCCCAGTACACACAACTGTACGGTCCTCCAGTCAAACAGGTGAGTACACTGTGAGCATGCTGCATGGGCAATGCCTGTTGGGAGTGGTGTGGATGGAAGATAAATGGGGGGGGCTGAGGCCTCCATGTGCGGATGGTGAGTGTATGTGCATCAGGGCAAGGGTGGGAACGTGGGTCAATGAGTATGATGGTCCGGACGGGTAATGATTTTCCTTTCCCCCTGGACTATTCCTATAGGTCAGCGCACACCAGAAGAAGGCTATTTGGTGTGCCATCGCCAAGGACGTCCGGACCCTGGGGGTCCACCACAGACGGAGCACCCACTGCCATAAAAGATGGGAGTACCTACGCCGCTGGAGCAAGAAGACGGCGGAGGCCCAGCTGGGGATGGCCTCCCAACGTGGGAGAGGTGCCTGTGGCACCATGACCCCCCTGATGTTCTGGATCCTGGCGGTGGCTTATCCGGAGTTGGAAGGGCGCTTGAGGGCATCACAGCAACCACAAGGCGGTGGGTACACTCTCATTCAGCTGACTCTGCGCGCATTACGAGGTGTCTGGGTGGGGGAGGTGGGCAGTGGGTTCCCCTAGGCCAGAGTGATGTTGGTAGGCAAGGTCCATTGTTTGCAGGCTCTGTGGCACCCCAACCCCACTAGTGGTTAGTGCCATCTACACCTAGTCAGGCCCCTGTGACTTCCAGGTGTGCAGCAATCGGGCTTAGGCCTTGTACCCCATGGGCATGCGATTAAGCTAAGAACTATAAGTGCATGGCGTAGTGCAGAGGGCTGCTGTGTCTGTGGTGTCCGCCAACGGTAGTGGTGTTGCATGCACTGAACATGTCTTTCTCCTGTCTCCCTCCCCCTTGTTGTGGTCTCCCTGTTCTTGTCTGCAATAGCATCATCAGGCAGAGGAGCATTGGCACTGGAGCAGGAGGGAGCTGCATCCCACTTGGTCCTGGAGGGCGAAACAACGGAGTCTGAAGCCACCAGTGGGACAGAGGGTGAGGGGAGCTCCACGGCGGGACAGGAGCAGAGACCAGCAACAGCGACTCCTCCTCTGATGGGAGCTCCCTTGCGGTGGTGGGCCCCTCTGTGCCCAATGCATCAACAGGGACAGCTGCCACCCCCCCTACCAGCACCGCCCTCCCAGCAGCCCCTCAGCGTGTGTCCCGTGTCCGCTCACCTAGGAGGGTGGCTATCTCCTTCGCCCCAGGCACCTCAGGCCCTGCCCCAGTCAGCCCTGCTGCCCTCAGTGAGGAGGCTATTGACCTCCTGAGATCCCTCACTGTTGGGCAGTCTTCCATTGTGAATGCCATCCAGGGTTTTGAGAGGCATTTGCAACAAACAAATGCATACCTGGAGGAAATTCATTCTGGCCAGGCAGCCCAACAGAGAGCATTTCAGGCTCTGGCCTAAGCACTGATGGCAGCCATTGTCCCTGTGTCCAGCCTCCCCCCTCCAACTTCCTCCACCCAGACCCAATCCCCTGTACCTCAGCCTATCCCAAGCACACCATCAGACCAGCATGCACACACATCAACACACAAGAGTGGCTCAGGCAAACATAAGCACCACACATCTCACAGGCACTCACACAAGCATCATACCCATGTACACGTACCAACATCCACTGCCTCCACTGTGCCCCCCCTCCTCCACATCTCCCTCCCTGTCTCGTCTCCACTCACATCTGCATGCACTACATCCTCAGCCACTACCTCCATCACCAGCATGCCCATCACCACACACCGCTCACGTGCACTCACCACCCCCACTACCATTCACACATCCCCAGTGTCCTCTCCCCGTGTGTCTGTGAGCCCTCCCAAAGTACACAAACGCAGGCACACACCCCCCAACAGCCATCCACCTCACAACAGCCTCCAGCCCATGCACCTTCACCCAAATTCAGCAGATGTACACCTCCTACAACCACTACCTCTACCTCCACTCCCAAACCCCCTCCATCTACCCGTCCTAGTGTGTCTAAAAAACTTTTCCTGGCTAACATTGACCTCTTCCCTACACCTCCCCCCGTCTTTCCCCTAGGGCCAGACTTTCCAGGTCCCAGCCCAGCACCTCAGTCACCGCATCCCCAGGCACAGTGGTGCCAGCAACTGCGGGATCATGGAGTGCGCCAACCATCAATGCTGCCAGTGTGCCACGGAGCGAGGGCAAGGACATTCCGCCACCTGCCAAGGTGAAAAAGGTTCCCACATCCCAGAGGGAGAAGCCGAAAACACCTGCCACCAAGGGGTCAGGGAAAACGAAAGGGGATAGTGGCAAGACAGCTGCACCACCGTCAAAGGTGGGGAAGGGCCAAAAACTGAAGGGCAGGTCGGGAGAGGGCATGGTGGCACCGACCGAGGGACCAGTGTCACACCTTCTGTCCACATCCACGCCAACCTGTACGGCGGTAGTACACCGCCACCTGCACCGCCACAGACCCCGCAGCCAGCAGCGCCGCCACAGACCCCGCCGCCAGAACCGCTGCCACAGACCCCGCAGCCAGCACCGCCGCCACAGACCCCACTGCAAGCACCGCCGCCACAGACCCCGCCGCGACTGACACCGCCGCAAGCACCGCCGCGACTGACACCGCCGCAAGCACTGCCAGCGGCCCTGCGGCATCCTCAGACAGTGGCACCACCGCTGACATGGCTACCATCCCCAGTGGTCAGTCGTCCGAGGCTGGTGGTGAGTTCCAAGACCCTGGGCAGCTTCCATGAATCATCACTGTCATCACAGTTGTCACCTGCATATGGAATGCGAAGCCGTAGCAGTGTGGGGTATGTCTCTGCCTCCATGGCGTATCATGCTACCTGTACCTTGGCAATTTCGTGGCACACACACCCAGGTGAGTGTATTGTTCCGGCCAAACTGCACGTGGAGCACTCTGGGCACCAAGCCCCCTCCAGAACCAGTGGAGAGATACATCCACTACCTCAGTTCTTGGCAGGATGAAGCACTCTGGGCACCAAGCCCCCTCCAGAACCAGTGGAGAGATACATCCACTACCTTTGTCCTTGGCAGGATGAAGCACTGTTGGCACCAAGCCCCCTCCAGAACCAATGGAGAGATACATTCACTACCTCAGTCCTTGGCAGGATGAACCACTCTGGGCACCATGCCCTCTCCAGAACCAGTGGAGAGGTACATCCACCACCTCAGTCCTTGGCAGGATGAAGCACTCTGGGCACCATGCCCCCTCCAGAACCAGTGGTGAGATATATCCACTACCTCAGTCCTTGGCAAGATGAAGCACTCTGGGCACAAAGCCCCCTCCAGAACCAGTGGAGACTGTTATCCACTAGAGAGACTGAGGCTTTGCACTCCCCAGGATAAAGTGGTGGGCAAACCACCCACTGTAAAGACTTGAGAGACTGTGGCTTTGCACTCCCCAGGATAAAGCAGTGGGCAAACCACCCACTGTAAAGACTTGAGAGACTGTGGCTTTGCACTCCCCAGGACCAAACTGTGGGCATGGAGCCCCCTCGTGGAGCAGTGGCGTTGTGCGTTCATCAGGCTGAGATGCCTACCCTCCCCCTCCCCCTGAGGTGCCTATATATATTCTGTGTGATGCCCCTCCAGCGTTCTCTCCGTTTGGAGTCAGGTATCTAGTGTGGGCCATGCATTTTGGGTTCAGTGGTCCACAGACAATGATTGGTGCACTATCCGGACTTGTGTATTTGGTGTACATAATTGTATATACTGGATTTTGCATTTTGATAATGATATTTCACATGATTACATGCGCTCAAATCATTTCCTTTTGTCCTTGCATTCTTCCAGGGGGTTGGGGGGGTGTATATGTGATGTTGCTGCATGTGTTTGTGTGTATGGTGTTGTGGGTGAGGGTGGGGGTGGGGGTATTACGTGTTGCGTGTGTGTGTGTGTCACTCTCTTCCCCCCCTCCCCTGTGTTGTAAGTGCAGTACTCACCGTGGTCGTCGCCGCCGTTGTTGGAGCTCCTGATAGAGGAGCAGGAAGACCATCACCGGCAGTATCTGCAAATCGGGCTCCATGGTGTCCTGGTTCCTCATGGGGTGTGGAGAGGTGAGTGTTTTCCCTTCTGTGTACTGGTTCCCCCGTGTTTTTATTTGCGTTGGTTCCGCCCCGGAAAAGGTGGCGGATAGGCATGTTGTGATAGGGTGGGCGGTACATTGTCTCCCGTCTGTCTGTTGGCGGTGTCCGCTGCGCTGTGTTTTTGTACCGCTCTGGCGGTCGGAGTGTTAAAGTGGCTGTCTATGTTGGTGGTTTCCGCCACGGTCGTAATCCCATTTTTTTTCCGCCGGCCTGTTGGCGGTATTACCACCGCTTTAACACTGGCCGCCAGGGTTGTAATGAGGGCCAAAGTACCTTTATTTATTTTTAGTAGCTCTGAGTATTGTTATTCTTATGACATAGTGCTATATGATATTTGTGGTATGGTAGGAGCTTTCCATGTCTCCTAGTTCAGCCTAAGATGCTCTGCTATAGCTATCTCTATCAGCCTAAGCTGCTAGATCACTACTAATCTACTAATAAGGGACCTGGCACAAGGTGTAAGTACCATCAGGTACCCACTGTAAGCCAGGCCAGCCTCCTACATTGGTGGTGCAGTGGTGCGATAAGTTCTTGTATACTGCTTTACCACTTTGTCATTGGTGCTTTTCATAAGAAATACATATTTCAAATACGTAAAAATATACACAGTTAACCTAAACAGTTTAACTCTCTCTCTAAAAACTTTCTAAAAAGTTTTCAAAAGTTTTGAAAAGTTTGAAAAGTTTCTCTCTTTTCCCTAAAAGTTTCTAAAACTTTTTTCTCTCTGTCCTAAACCCTTTCTTAACAACTATGTCTGCAGTAGAGCTTACTCCCACAGTTGTCCAGACAACCTATGGTAGTTTAAACTTTAAAAGTTTGAGGAGTCTCTGCATAGAAAGAGGTTTAAGCATTGGTAAGAACCCTACCAAAGATCTTCTCCTTAGCCTTCTCCTGGAAAGTGACCAGAACCAGTGTGGCCCATCCCAGGACCAGGAGGTAGAGGAGGGGGGTACCCAGCAAGAATTAGGGGAGGGCCCTGAGGACTCTGGGGAGGGTTCAGCCAAAGACCTGCCAGCTAACAGGCCACCCAGCGACACTGGTAGTGGGAGGGGGTCACACACTAGTAGGGCACCTTTCACTCCAAATGGCCAGGTAACTAGTGTCCAGCCAGTTAGAGACAGGTCCAATTCTGCCAATTCCCATATTTCCTCTGTCTCAGAATTCCCAAGCCTCCCACCCTGAGGATAACACCCTAGAGTGGGAACTCAGAAAGCTGAGGTTGGAAGAGGCCAGACTGAAGCTAAGTCCACAATAGTTGGCCTTAGTCAGGGAATCTCTAGATGTAGAGAGGGAAAGGCAGAGGTTGGGGTTAGTTCCCCATGGTAGCAGCAGCAGTGTCCTTGATAGTAATCCTGTAAGAGAACAAGATTCTGGGAACCTGCATAAGATAGTCCCCCCTTACAAGGAGAGGGATGACATTAACAAGTGGTTTGCTGCATTTGAGAGGGCCTGTATGGTACAGTTGGTCCCTCAAGGGCAGTGGGCTGCTATCTTGTGGCTATCTTTCACTGGTAAGGGTAGGGATAGGCTCCTTACTGTCAGAGAAAGCAATGCTAATAATTACAGAGTTTTGAAGGATGCACTCTAGATGGATTTGGCTTAACCACTGAACAATACAGGATAAAGTTCAGAGAGACCAGAAAAGAGTCCTCTCAAGACTGGACAGACTTTGTAGACTGTTCAGTGAAGGCCTTGGAGGGATGGTTACATGGCAGTAAGGTGACTGACTATGAAAGCCTGTATAATCTAATCCTGAGAGAGCATATTTTGAATAATTGTGTGTCTGACTTGTTGCATCAGTACTTGGTAGACTCAGATCTGACCTCTCCCCAAGAATTGGGAAAGAAGGCAGACAAATGGGTCAGAACAAGAGTGAACAGAAAAGTTCATACAGGTGGTGACAAGGATGGTAAGTCTTCTGACAAGGGTGGGGACAAAGATAGAAAACATTCTGAGTCTTCATCAGGCCCACAAAAATCCTCCGGGGGTGGTGGGTCCAAGTCCTCTTCCAACAAGCAGAAGAAGCCATGGTGCTATTTATGTAAAAGTAAAGGCCATTGGGCAAGTGATTCCACCTGCCCAAAGAAAAAACACCAAGGCTCCCACTACCACAACCCCAACTGCGTCCTATAATGCCCTAGTAATAGCAGTGGTGGTGGGAAGTTTACTACAAATAGCCAAACAAAGGGTGTAGCTGGGCTCACCATTGGTAATGTAGTTGGGGTTGGTCTTGTTAGGGAGACCACAGAGGCTACTTTAGTCTCTGATGGTGGTATTGACTTTGCCACCTTGGTTGCTTGTCCCCTTAATATGGGTAAGTACAAGCAACTTCCCCTAATAAATGCTGTTGAGGCTGAGGCCTACAGGGATACAGGAGCCAGTGTCACTATGGTGATTGAGAAACTGGTTCACCCTGATCAACACCTACTTGGTCAGCAGTACCAAGTGACTGATTCTCATAACAACACTCTTAGCCACCCCATGGCTGTTGTGAATCTCAACTGGGGGGCGGGGGGGTTACTGGTCTAAAGAAAGTTGTGGTAGCCACTGTTCCATTGTTTC
The DNA here is from genome assembly GCF_031143425.1 of Pleurodeles waltl. NCBI lineage: Eukaryota > Metazoa > Chordata > Amphibia > Caudata > Salamandridae > Pleurodeles > Pleurodeles waltl. Next base: position 49,078,391 of record NC_090442.1, on the reverse strand, counting down.
ACTGTCCTCACATGTCAGAGGACACTAAGTTTTGTTGCTCCTGTGTGACCTGCCAAGCCAGTGGCAAGACTGGTAGCACACCTAATGCCCCCTTAATTCCACTCCCTATGGTTGGGGTGCCCTTTGAAAGGGTAGGGGTTGACATAGTTGGCCCCCTTGACCCTCCAACATCTTCAGGCAATTGATTCATCCTTGTGGTAGTGGACCATGCCACTAGGTATCCTGAAGCAATTCCCTTAAGGACCACTACAGCTCCTGCAGTGGCAAAAACCCTCCTGGGAATATTTTCCAGAGTGGGTTTCCCTAAGGAAGTGGTGTCAGACAGAGGTGGTAACTTCGTGTCTGCATACCTCAAAGCTTTGCGGAAGGAGTGTGGTGTAACTTATAAATTCACTACTCCTTATCATACACAGACTGGTTGAGAGGTTTAATAAAACTCTCAAAGGTATGATTATGGGACTCCTTGAAAAACTCAGGAGATGGGATGTCCTGTTGCCATGCCTCCTTTTTGCTTACAGGGAGGTACCCCAAAAAGGAGTGGGCTTTAGCCCCTTTGAACTTCTCTTTGGGCACCCTGTAAGAGGTCCCCTTGCACTTGTGAAGGAGGTTTGGGAACAACCCTTAAAAGCTCCAAAGCAAGACATTGTAGACTATGTACTTGGCCTAAGATCCAGAATGGCTGAGTACATGAAAAAGGCCAGTAAAAACCTTCACACCAGCCAAGAGCTCCAAAAGCAATGACATGACCAGAAGGCTGTTCTGATCCAGTACCACCCAGGACAGAAGGTGTAGGTATTGAAGCCTGTGGCCCCAAGAGCACTCCAGGACAAATGGAGTGGACCCCATCTCATTGTTGAAAAGAAGGGTGAGGTTACCTATTTGGTAGACCTGGGCACTGCCAGGAGTCCCCTTAGGGTACTCCATGTCCATCGCCTAAAACCCTACTATGACAGGGGTGACTTAACCCTGCTCATGGCAACTGATGAGGGGCAGGAAGAAGAGAGTGACCTCTTCTCCACCACTGAAGCTGATGGCTTAGTGGAGGGAGTGGTGCTTGCAGATTGCCTTACTGCTGAGCAGAAGGACAACTGTATAAATCTCCTAGGCCAATTCTCTGACCTCTTCTCTCTTTTACCAGATACAGCTACCTGGTGTGAACACACAATCAACACTGGAGACAGTTTACCTGTCAAAAGTAAGATTTATAAGCAGCCTGACCATGTCAGAGATTGCATAAAACAAGAGGTACAGAAAATGCTGGACTTAGGAGTGATTGAACCTTCAGAAAACCCGTGGGCTAGCCCAGTGGTGCTTGGCCCAAAACCTCACAGTAAAGATGGTAAAAGAGAAATTAGGTTTTGTGTTAACTACAGAGGTCTCAATCAGGTAACCAAAACTGATGCTCACCCTATACCCAGGGTCAGATGAGCTAACAGATACACTGGCTTCTGCCCAGTATCTAAGCACTTTTGACTTAACTGCAGGGTATTGGCAGATGAAATTATCAGAAGATGCTAAACCTAAAACTGCATGTTCCAGCATTGGAGGGCACTATCAGTTCACTGTTATGCCCTTTGGTTTGAAAAATGCACCTGCCACTTTTCAGAGGTTGGTGAACACAGTCCTGCAAGGTTTGGAAGCTTTTAGTGCAGCATATCTAGATGATATAGCTGTCTTTAGCTCCACCTGGGATGAGCCCCTGGTCCACCTATGGAAAGTTTTGGAGGCCCTGCAAAAGGCAGGCCTCACTATCAAGGCTTCAAAGTGCCAGATAGGACAGGGGAAAGTGGTTTATTTGGGCCACCTAGTAGGTGGAAAACAGATTGCACCACTGCAGGGGAAGATCCACATCATTATGGAATGGGCTCCCCCTACAACTCAAACCCAGGTGAGGGCCTTCTTAGGTCTCACAGGGTTCTATAGGAGGTTGTTTAAGAACTATGGCTCCCTTGCAGCTCCTCTTAATGACCTCACTATTAAGAAGATGTCTAAAAATGTATTGTGGACAGCTAGCTGTCAAAAGGCTTTTGATGAGCTAAAACAGGCCATGTGCTCTGCACCTGTCCTAAAAAGCCCTTGCTAGTCCAAAAAATTAATAGTCCATACTGATGCTTCTGAATTAGGGGTAGGGGCAGTGCTATCACAACTTAACACTGAGGGCCAGGATCAACCTGTTGCTTTTATCAGCAGGAGGTTGACCCCTAGAGAAAGGCATTGGTCTGCCATAGAGAGGAAGGCCTTTGCTGTGGTCCGGACACTGAAAAAGTTGAGGCCATACCTGTTTGGTACTCACTTTATTGTTCAGACAGACCACAAACCTCTATTATGGCTTAAACAAATGAAAGGTGAAAACCCTAAATTGTTGAGGTGGTCCATCTCCCTACACGGAATGGACTATACAGTGGAACATAGATCTTGGAGTACCCACTCCAATGCAGATGGACTCTCCAGATATTTCCACTTAGACAATGAAGACTCATCTGGGCAAGGTTAGCCTTACTGCCCTCGTTTGGGGGGGGGTGGGCGTTGTGTAGGAAAGTACCATCTTGCCTGGCATGTTACCCCATTTTTTACTTGTGTGTCAGTTTGTTTTTGCCTGTCTCACTGGGATCCTGCTAGCCAGGACCCCAGTGCTCATAGTTGTGGCCTGAATGTGTTCCCTGTGTGGTGCCTAACTGTGTCACTGAGGCTGTGCTAATCAGAACCTCAGTGCTTATGCTGTCTCTGCCTTTAAAATTGTCACTGCAGGCTAGTGACCATTTTTACCAATTCTAATTGGCACACCGTTATAATTCCCTAGTATATGGTACCTAGGTACCCAGGGTATTGGGGTTCCGGGAGATCCCTATGGGCTGCAGCATTTCTTTTGCCACCCATAGGGAGCTCAGACAATTCTTACACAGGACTGCCACTGCAGCCTGAGTGAAATAACGTCCACGTTATTTCACAGCCATTTTACACTGCACTTAAGTAACTTATAAGTCACCTATATGTCTAACCCTTACTTGGTGAAGGTAAGGTGCAAAGTTACTAAGTGTGAGGGCACCCTGGCACTAGACAAGGTGCCCCCACATAGTTCAGGGCAATTTCCCCGGACTTTGTGAGTGCGGGGACACCATTACACGCGTGCACTACATATAGGTCAATACCTATATGTAGCTTCACAACAATAACTCTGAATATGGCCATGTAACATGTCTAAGATCATGGAATTGTCACGCCATGCCAAATCTGGTATTGGGGTGCCAATCCCATGCATCCTTGGGGCTCCAGCATGGACCCTGGGTACTGCCAAACCAGCTCTCTGGGGTTTTCACTGCAGCTACCGCTGCTGCCAACCCACAGACAGGCTTCTGCCCTCCTGGTGTCTGGGCAGCACAGTCCCAGGAAGGCAGAACATAGAATTTCCTCTGAGAGAGGGTGTTACACCCGCTCCCTTTGGAAATAGGTGTTAAGGGCTGAGGAGGAGAAGCCTCCCCCAGCCTCTTGAAATGCTTTGAAGGGCACAGATGGTGCCCTCCTTGCATAAGCCAGTCTACACTGGTTCAGGGACCCCCCAGCCCCTGTTCTGGTGTGAAACTGGACAAAGGAAAGGGGAGTGACCACTCCCTGTCCATCACCACCCCAGGAGTGGTGCCCAGAGCTCCTCCATTGTGTCCCAGACCTTTGCTATCTTGAATCCAGAGGTCTGAGGGCACATTGGAGGCCTCTGAGTGGCCAGTGCCAGCAGGTGATGTCAGAGACCCCTCCTGATAGGTGCTTACCTGACTAGCTAGCCAATCCTCCTCTGAGGGCTATTTAGGGTCTCTCCTGTGGGCTTCTCTTCAGATAACGAATGCAAGAATTCACCAGAGTAAATGTTCTGCAGCCAAGCCTTAGAGTAAGGTCAACACCACACATGGCCACTGAAAGGAACTGCAACACACTCCCACTGAAAATAATCAAGGCACCAAATAACATTAGAAATAGATAGGGAAATAGTGTATTTCTTTTTATTTTAAGGTCCAATAAATGTCTATTTTAGAGTAACTAATTGTACATCTTGTAATGAAGGTTACAACACTTGCAGCACACCTGATAATCAGGTGATGGTTCGGGACTCCATCACCCATCTACAGGTGAAACATTACAAAATCAGACAATCCCATACAGGCCGACCACATAATACATTTACACACCTTACACTTTTTCCACTTTCAGTACATTGTTGACCGTGTTTGTTGCTTTTGTGGAAGTTTTGATGTGATTTTCAGAATTGTGCATTATGAACATCATGCTGAGCAGTAATCTGCTTTCACATTCACTTGATATGACACTGTTGCCTTTGAAACAACTTCAATATGACCTGTTAAAGTATATTCTTCTGCCTTATGCTAATTATACCTCAGCTAGGCCTGTATGTCTTTGCCAACACTATGATGATTTTGCACTTTCAAGTAATTCTATGAGGAAAAATCCTGTGTAAAAAACCTTTAATTTGGGGTTGAGTCATGATACCTATCCTATGCTCCTAGGGATGCTGTCCGATTTCTAACTGGTTGTGCTGCATAGTGTGGACTTAGGGCCAGATGTATCATGATAGGGCCCTGCAAATCGCAAATAGCGTTTTTTAAGAAATCACTATTTCCGAGTCGCAATAGGCCATGTATCACTATTGCGATTCGGAATTAGCGATTTCTTAAAAAACGATATTTGTGGTTTGCGAGGCCCAAATACTGAATTGCAATTTGCGAGAATGCAAACTGCGATTCGGTAATTGAAAATCGCAAATTGCGAGAACGCACACCTGGAGGAGCCTGATGACATCACAAGCAGGAAGTGAGTCATCCCAGGCAATTTGCAGGTGCCACACCCAAAGTAGTACTCAGAGAGAGACAGCCCAGCCACAGTGAGCAACTCTGTGAAGAAGGCAGGACTGCAGAACCACCATGGACACCTCTGCACAGGGAGAGGAGAAGGGAGAAAGGAAAAGGAAACTAAAGTTTAGTGAGCAAGAGCTGGAGGTGCTCACAGAGGAGGTTGTGAGGAGCCATGACCGTTTGTTTGGGAAAAGCTCACTCCAGGTGCCTGAGAGTGAAAAGCGCAGACTCTGGGCAGACATTCAGACCAAAATCTGTGCTGTTGGAGTAGCGCAGCGCTCTGTGGAGGAAATAAAGAAGAGGTGGTACGACCTGCGGTCCCGTGCCAAGGAGAGGGTGGCAAGACGACTGCAGGAGGCCAGGAGCACAGGAGGCGGTCCACCCACAGAGACACCCTCCACCCCGATAAAAGACCTAGTGGAGTCGACACTTTTCCCAGAAGCAGTCAGTGGGGTCACTGACATCTACATATCCGGCACACCAAGTACCAGTAAAGGTAAGTGCAATATTGAAATGTAACCCCATATGTGTATGTACAAAAGCCCCTTAGGAATTAGCAAGTAGGGCAAAGCATTGTGATAAGTAGTCCATTCCACATCCTAGAAGCAGCACAACAATGCCTTATGGGAGTGGTAGTCCACAAGCCAGAGCTGAAAGTAGCACATAGAATGTAATTAGGCAGAGCGACACCTAGAAGAACACAACACCCACTACATTGTGATGAGAAGTAACTGTACATTTATTACCATTGTGTGACCTTTGTTGATACATACATTACTGACATGCTGCATATTGTCGTTGCAGGTGGCCCTGGCCCAGCAGCTACTGCAAGTGCCGTTGCGGGGGATACAGAAACCCACCCTCCTTCTGACTCAAACACCAGCGAGTCACAGAATATAGCGCCCATCCGACGCAGGGCCAGGGCAGTACCACTACCCGAACTTAGCCAGGACTCTGATGACCTGCAGGATGACTCCCACACACCTTCCCCAAGTGGCAGATGCACTGGTATGCAGGAGACCCGGCCACAGCGTAGCACAACACCCCGCAGGATGCCTACGTATGTAGGTGCACAGGCTTTTGAAGCAGGTGAGAGACCATCAGTGTTCGGTGGCCTGGAATCTGCTTTACAAAGGCAGATGCAGGCACACAATACAAACATGGGTGGCTGTATCGCTAGCTGGAATGTCTCAATGCGAACCTCAATAAGCTGCATGAGGGACAGATCCAAGCAACTATGTCATGAGCTGCTCCACAACAGAGTTAGCCACCGCAGGCAGGAGAGATGTTTTATGGGGATGTTTGGCACTTTTTGTCGCTCTGTCAATCGGCTGGCAAATTCAACAGCCCTCATATCACGGCGTGCTGTGGCCGCACAGGTGGAGGCAGCGCACAGCAGTAGGGATGTGGCACAAGGACTGGTGCAGATCACAAATGTGATAGACAATATGATGGGTAACCGCTCCGCCACACCAAGTGAACTGGGACTGGGGGACACTGAGGACACATCTAGCCTCAGCAGCTTAGCTGTGCCCACAACTGGTGCTAGACGTCGCAGTGCCAGGCACAGAACTGTCACTGAGGTGGAAAACAGAGGTGCCATTGAGGCAACTGCGCACTCGAGTGGCTTGCATGGCCGGAGGAAATGAGAGTATTGGCCAGAGGGGACTGTTAATGTTTGTGCCATACAGGAAACTATGAAGGAATAGTGAAAATCTGTTACCTGCTTTTGTTTATTGTTTCATTTACATATTGTTGCTACTAGTGAAACTGATATTACCTGACATTAAGGTAATAAATGTACTTAATACAAGTACAATTGTCAGTGGATTTGTGTTGTTGATACTTACATCGGAAATGGTTGTGCGTGATGTCAGCACGCCTTTGCCTGCCCTCTACTGCACTGGTCCTGTCTGCTGGCTGTAGGGGGGGTATGGGATCATCATCCTCATCAGATTCAGAATCACTTATTTCCACAGGTATGCCCCTGGTGGTAGCTATATTGTGCAAGATTGCACAAGTAGCCACTATTCTACATGTTGTCTCTGGGCTGTACTGTAGTGCCCCTCCACTTTGGTGGAGGCACCGGAAGCGACTCGTCAGCAGCCCAAAGGTGCGCTCCACCACATTGCGGGTTGCTCTGTGTGCTGCATTGTATCTCTGTTCAGCAGGTGTTGTAGGATTTAGGTAGGGCGTCATCATGTAGGTGCGCACTGTGTAGGCACTGTCTCCTGGAAGGAACAGAGGGTATAATGAGTAACTGAGCCATCTGACATCAGCACGCCATCAATGCACCAGTGTACAGAGGGTCAATATCTAGTAGATATCCTTCACCAAACTCCCCAGCTAGCAGTCTTGTGTGAGTCCCGCTGTGGCGAAAGATGTACGAATCATGTGTGCTCCCTGAGTACCTGGCTACGAGATCAGTTATGATATAGGAGGCATTGCATATCACCTGTATATTCATGGAATGTTTGTATTTACGGTTGCGGTACACATACTCTGTGGCTGATGGTGGACATATTGCAACATGTGTCCCATCTATGGCACCTAGGACGTGGGGGAACTGTGCTATCTGGTAGAACTCAATTTTTGTCTGCTGTATTTCCTCTGGGGTGTGGGGGAATCGGATGTACTGGTGTATTCTGCTCAGCATGGCGTTGATAAATGCATTGAAAAATCTGGAGAGGGTACTCTATGAGACCCCTCCAGCTGCTGCTATGACCCCTTGATTGTTCCCTGAGGCAAGTAAGTGGAGGGAGCATAATACCTGCACATGGGTGGGTATGCTATGAGTCCTATGTGTTGTGCGCTGCAGTATGGGTTGTAGCTCAGCTATCAGGTCAAGTATCATGGCTGAGTTCAACCTGTACTTCTCAAATATTTCCTCCTCAGTCTGGTCAAAAAGTTTAATGCGCACTCTGAAAATGCGCTCCTGTCTCCTCCTCCCTCTCCTCAGAACTGGCAAGATACTCATTCTCTTCACCATGACGTAGAGTGCAGCCATTGTAGAAAAGGGTCTGAGGCATTCTGGGCCTCTTTATATAGGTTGCACCTGGTTACCACCTGGTTTCACTTAGTGGTAAATTTCATGTGCAAAATGCCATTCTGCGAAAAATCGCAATTTGCGATTGTTTGGTGCATCGAATTGCGATTTGGTTTTGCAAGTCACATTTTGCGTCTCGCAGTTTCCTACTTGAAATACCGAATCGCTAATTGCGATTCAGTATTTCATGTCACAAATTGCGAGTCGCAAAATGCAACTCGCAAAACCAAGTCGCAACGCAAAAATCGCTATTTTTGCGATTTCGTATTTTTAGTCTGCGAATGCCTTTCATGCATCGCAGACCACGTTTTTGCATTCACAAACGGCCAAATTTTGCGATTCACACCATTTGCGAATGCAAAAACGTTTGATACATCTGGCCCATAGACTGTTTTTGATTTTGCCTATTCCATATTGAGAGCCTTCATGGCAATGATTTTATGTATTTAACTGAGACTTGCTGCATCGGCACTGTAATTGTTTGTATTGTACCCTTTACATTTGTGTAATATTTCGTTATACATTTAGAATTGTGCCCTTGAACTCATTTAGTCATTCTTTTTTTTTTTTATTGACTTCATGTTTGCTGTGCTGATTTGTACTCTGTCTTAGGACACATCACCTCTTTGGGGGCGCTTTTAAGGTGTAAGATTTTAGGGGTACAGAACATCCACACTTTGCCCCTCATTACAATTCTCGTTGGAATTTTCAAGGAAACAACCTTTCCCGATACCACTCCTCATCTGAATTGATCGTTGAGATGGAGACTAGAACAGGACCTTTTATCGCCTACAGCCGACCGCTCCAGGGCTCTGCATGCCTACATCGCGCTACTGGTTGCACTCCGTTTAATGTCCACTGGATCTTTTCAGAAGGTCAGCACTGACAACATAGGCTTCTCACAGGCAAGCCAGTCTTGATGCTTGTGTCAGGCAATGAAAACGCATTAACAGAACAGTACACCACTTTATCACCATGCCACAGTCACTGATGGAATTTTATGCGTCTGCCCACTTCCCTCATTTAGTTGGGGTCATCCCCCCACACAACAAGCCTTTCCCGCATCAGGCATCTTTTCCCATCATTGTACAAGTTGTTTGTGCTGACAGGGGCTGCTTGACTGTAGTGTACATGGCCTTTCCTGGAAGCGTGCACAACAGCTACATCGTCCTTCGGTCAACTTTTGCATGTCTGTTGGTTTTTGGGGATTCTGGTGACGTGCTTCATTAATAGGTACGAACATTTCACATGGTGCTACATGTACATCTGGGGTTTGGCATCCTTGAACATACTCCAACACAATACACGCATGTTACCCTGACACTCACTAGGGTAGACATGCTGTAATACATTTAGAAGAGAACGCAGTTTTAAGAAATAGCACGTCTTTGTGGGAGGTGATACCAGGCATGCTCTCTCGCCCCATCTCCTCACACCCTACAGACCTCTAACCACACAACCACAAAGGAGGCAAAATAGTGCATGCACATCAGCTATCAATAGATGGAATTTTGGTGTCCTAAAGTCACAATTCAGATGTCTTGACAGTACAGGGGTGGGTGGTGGCGGTAGACTCCCCAGAAGTTGTGTAGAAGATTGTTGTAGCTTATTGTGTATCACCATGCGACTGCACTTACATATCAATATTACAACATATCTGCACTCTATCCCTGTACCTGAAGTGTGATACAGAACAGAGGTTTGGGTATACTGGTGCACAATTGACAAGTTAACTAACTTTTCACTTGAGCTGCTAGTTTGCTTGCTGCATTTATTGAATTGTTACTGTGCTCTCAAGGAACTCAGGAGAGGCATCTGAGTCCTTGTCAACAGCAAGTGGCTCAGTAATAACCTTCGATTACGAAATATCCCCCAGGAGAGTTTGTTGAATGTTCAATTTTTGTAGAGAAGTATGCTGATTGAGCAGATATTATGGTAACATCTGATAGAGATCCTTTACCTCAATTTACTTGCATCATCATGTTTTCCACCAACCTGTCTCCAGCTGTTTACACGCCTTTTGTAAGAGGCTTGAATCTAACCAAGGGGACTTCTTTTAATTTGCATAGCCTCGACACTAGTAGCAAGCAAAACCTGATATAAGGAGGTTGCCACCCAATCATTAAAACAGCAGGTGGAAAAGGTGATCAAGTCAATTAGATCAGGGTGGGTGGACTGACCAGGCTTTCAACTTGAGCCTGAACCAATGGCTTTCCCGCCTCCCAGTAGGCAACAGTGTACACGGGCCTAGTGGTAATGCTAGAGAAACTAGCACTAAGAAGTGATCCAACCAAGATAATGGAGTAGTCATCTGGACTTGGAGAGAGACCAGGTTACTGTACACCAAGTCTAGGGTGTAACCTTTTCCATAAGTGGGTTCTGTTACAAGTTGCTTTAATTGTAAAGAAGCCAAGTCCAATACTAGACATTTGGCAGTCCCATTTTTATGGTCACATCTAGATGTAAGTCTCCCAACATGGTGAAGTTTGCCTTGTTTATTTATACTTAACAAGACCTGTGCAGAACTTGCACACCACAACAAAATTATGAGAACTTGGGGCACTACTTGTCGGAGAATGCACAGACCTCATTACTATAGTACTCACAGTGCAATACTTGTCACCGGCGCCCGGTATGGTTGGCTTCGATATAATAAATAAATAATTAGAGATGGGCGAGCCAACAAATTAGCCCAGCGAGCCAAGCCAATGATCGCTCTGCCTCTAAGAGCCGGCGCACGAGCTGAACCTTGGAAAAATTGGTATACTAGTCATGCAACAAACCTCATGTTGAATATGATATTTAAAAGGGGGTCTTCAACATTCAACAAGCACTGGCAATACCAATTTGTCATGCTGATGAATGAAAGTGCCTGTTGTGCCATTGATTAATTTTATGTTTACTATGTCACGTTTGTTGGATGGCACATTCTTGTCATGGTTGCCTGCCCTTTTTAGGTCGAGCTTAAGCGTACGGCCTCTTGTATACTTTAGTCTACTTTACTTCTTGTGGACTTAAAGTGATTTAATTTGTTTGTTTCAGTGTCCTTTATAAAAACCTTGCTTACTACAGGTCAATCCTGCCTCTTTGTCCCTCCTTTTTCCTCTTTCAAAGCAGGGACTAACTACTGTATAATTCCACTTAGGTTCTTTATTGCTTGCTTTTTTTGACTGACTACTTTATCATTTCTTTGTTGCTCGTGTTACACTGTGGGTGTTTCAGGCCCATAGTTGCTTGAATTTCATTGCAGCATTCTCCTCCCAGCGTTGATCCTTTTTGTTGGCCACCTCTGGCCATCTGTTACCTCCTTGCTCGCACCCCCTCCCTCTTGTCATTGCTGCCATCCTTCCTGCACCACTGCTTGTTTCTTTTGTCTCGGCTCGTTTTTTTCTGAAAGTTGTAGTCGTTAATTGCACTCAGCTGACAGCATTTTTATTTTCCCCCACACATGACATTTACCTTTTTGCATTGTTCTGCATGTCTCAGGGAGGCTCTTGGTGGTGTTTACAGTTTTGCGATCATTGCTGTTTTTTCACCCCTCACCCTTTTCAGCAGAAATTATCCTTGTCCCCACAGCTGGCAGTCACGTTTTCTCAGTGGAGGGCTGATTGAAATAGATCGAAACAAAATGTTGCCATACATTCCCATGCAGCAACGCTTTTTTTTTTTTGCATGATATGTGAGTTTACAACTTTGCCAAAGTTTTGCCCCAGGTGACATCCCCATGCAGCGGCTGCAACCCATTAAGGACGGGTCCTTATGAAGTGAGTGTACAGCTGAAAATGTATCTTGTTGCAAGAGAACAATTGACTTAGTTTCTCGCATTCCCACGTGTTTACTTTGGATGCTTTAAAGCTTTTCTTCTTTGGTTTTTATTGGGTCATATTTTTCTTTCCCAACAGCTGCAGAAAACATGCATCTCTGATGCCTACTTCTCGGATAGGGCCAGAGAAGGGCCTCGCTCGCCCCTCTCCCCCATTACAGAAGATGCACAGGGTAGCTTTGCCGGGTTTCCACTTCTCTTTATTGTTTCATCAGACATTTATGTTTACTAAGCCTGTTCCAGGTAGTTGTTTGTGTACTTGTATGTCACACCGATGTACGGTTGAATGTTGGGTTTGTGGTTTCTGTTCTTCAAGACACAATCCTGCTTTTTTTCAAAATCTTTTTTTACTGTCTCACACAGCAACTTTATATTAGCATATTTGGTACATTATGATCTGCAGTGCAACTTGTAGGAACATTTTTCTTATGGTGCTCATGCCAATGTTTAAAAAGACCGTGATTTGGCACAAACATGCTTTTGATAGAAACACAGGGCTAAATGCGCTATTAAAGAACCCCTAACTCAACACCCTATTGCTCGTTTTCTCTGTTTTACAAGAATATTGCTAGTGGTTCGCTAGGGAGGCATTACAAAATGATTCCAGATGTAACTCATTGATTTGTGTCCTAATTAAATGTCAAAAAGCTTAAAGTAATGTTTTTTACTTCACTTCAGAGTTTGCGATGTGCAAAAGCCTTTGCAAATATTTAAGGCTTCCGTGAAAATAGTATCTCAAAGTTATCTGTGTTCACGCAGACAGTGTAAAGATTATCTAAACCCACTGCAGATGTCCAGGGATTGGGTAGCATCTTTAGTCAAAAGATGGGCATGTTGATGAAAGCCGTTGGAAACATTTATCTGCTTGTTTGTTTTGAGGGCCCGTGGCTCAACACTAGCACTGCCAGCTGCTCCCAAAGCCAGTGAGGCCTGCTGCCCCCATGGTCACCCTGACCGCCATTAATCATGCACAAAGACTGTCAGCTTGTGCTCTTCCTGCAGACCACCACCCTGGGCAGTCTCAGCAGTGCATGGCTGCCTTTCCTGCTCTACCTGGCCCTATAAATAGTTTAAACTTGACATTAAATATTTTCCCCAGCCGTGGTCATGTAAAGCTAGCAATATTCAGGTGTGAAGTTTGAAAATAACTATTTTAATAGAGGTAGGTACAGGTCCAGAGAGAAACAACTTTAAACGCCTGGGACTCTTGAAGGGGAGTAGGAGTTAGAACAGCTAGTAAAAAAGCTGGACACTATGTATGATATTTGAGTTCTGCACGAGGGGGTGGCAGCATATTAGAAGGAATCGCTGTTTGATGGAGGTGCACCTGCGATTACTGTGATGCACACTGTCAGTCTATGGTCGTCCCTAAAACTTTGATGCACAAGGCATCCTCAATGTGCTGCCTCAGTATTTTCTGAATTCTGCTCTAGCTTTTGTGTGCTTAAAGAGGGTCAGTACGTTTTCATGGTCCCAATGCTTCCCTAATATCCATAGTCTCTTTCACATAATCATATAGTCCTGGGTAACAGGGTTATATACTCTCGGGTGGGCCTCATTCAGTTTTGGATACTTCTATACATTGGAAAAATCCACTGTGAATAAACCATACTGAGCTCCAAACTTTCTATTAAAATTACATTTTTGTGTTTATATGTCTTTGCAAATTAAATAAAATGTGTCATCATTTGTGTATTTTTTTTATAAATGTTTTTTACTAGATGTTTTGTGTATTGTTTTGCAGTTCAAATGTTCGATAATGCTTAGGATGGGATCTGTGGCTTCCAATAATGACTAGTGAGGCATCCCTGGATTCCAATAATGATTCAGAGGGGGTCCTGGGCTTCCAGTAATGATTAAGTGGGGGTCCGCAAAAGTCTTGCATTGTACCTTACCTATTAGGGAACCTTGCATTGTACCTTCTTTGTGAGGGAAGCTTGCATTATACCTTCTCTGTAAGAGAAGCTTGAATGGTACCTTCTCTGTGAGGGAAGCTTGCATTGTACCTTCTGCGTGAGGGTAGCTTGCATTGTATCTTCTCTGTGAGGGAAGCTTGCACTGCTGCCTGCACTGTATCAGTTCCTTGTGTAAGAGAAGCTTGCATTGTATATTCTCTGAAAGAGAAGCTTGTACTGCTGCTGCATTTGCTGTGTCTGCTGTGTGTGAGGGAAGCTTGCACTGCTGCTGTGCTGTATCTATGCTGTGTGTGAGGGACGCTTGCAGTGCTGCTGCCTTTGCTTTATCTGCTCTGAGTGTGGAGGAAACCTGCATTGCTTCTGTGCTGTATCTGCTGTGTGAGGGAAGCTTGTATTGCTGCTGTGTTATATCTGCTGTGTGTGAGGGAAGCTTGCACGGCTGCTGTCTGTGCTGTATCTGCTGTGTATGAAAGAAGCTTGCACGGTTGCTGTGCTGTATCTGTGCTGAGTGTGAGGGAAGCTTGCACTGCTGCTGCCTGTGCTGTATTTTCTCTCTGTGTGAGGGAAACTTGCAGTGCTGCTGTGCTATATCTGCTGTGTGTGAGGGAAGCTTGCACTGCTGCTGCCTGCGCTGTATCTCCTCTGTGTGTGAGTGAAGCTTGCACTGCTGCCTGTGCTGTATCTACTGTGTGTGAGGGAAGCTTGCACTGCTGCTGTGCTGTATCTGCTGTGTGCGAGGGACGCTTGCATAGCTGCTGTGCTGTATCTCCTCTGTGTGTCAGGGAAGCTTGCACTGCTGCCTGTGCTGTATCTTCTCTGTGTATGAGTGAAGCTTGCACTGCTGCCTGTGCTGTATCTACTGTGTGTGAGGGAAGCTTGCACTGGTTCCTAAATAAACTACCTATTCCTCTATATCTTCCTTTTTATCTATTCTGTGCGGCTCTCACTCATATATAGTCACCATGCCACATAATTCCACTAGACAAATACACTCCGTACCTCACAAGTAACAATAAAAATACAAACCATGAATTTCCACTCCATGCCACATACATCCACTACACTCCAAACCAAAACACATAAATAAAAAATATTGGCCCTCATTATGACATTGGTGGTAAGTACCACTTACCGCCATGCTGACTGCCGCCAACATACCGCGGCGGCGGCGGATCACCGCTACCCATATTATGACACACACATAGCAATCCTTGACTATACAGCCTCACACACAAGTCTGCCAGCCCAAAGGTCGGTGATAAACTGGCGGTAGCAAAACCCACACCGTTACGCCAACAGAACTACACCCACAGCATTATGACCCACGAATCACCACAGCGGACATTCAATGGTGGTAAACCATTGGCAGCACATACCACCGCGCTCAAAATACACACACACATACAAAATAACACCACATTGGACAATTCAAACAACACACACCTGGCACCCATTCACACACCACACCCACACACCCACACCACTATAAAACACACACCCACATTACCCACAACCCTTTACTATTACAAACAAGTGCCACAAGAAAGATAGCAAGACCACAGACAAGACCACAGCCACACACCACCATCACCTATATACCATCCATGCACCTTACATCACACACCCCCAACACATCACCCTACACACCCTTTCCCACACCACTCACACTACACCCATGGCACCACAACGACACCCCAGGTTCTAAGAGGAGGAGCTAAGTGTCTTGGAGGAGGAAATCATCCGGGTAGAGCCACATCTGTTCAGATCACAGGTGCAGCAGACATCCATTGCAAGGAAGATGGAGCTATGGCGGAGAATCGTGGACAGGGTCAACGCCATGGGACAGCACCCCAGAACAAGGGATGACATTAGGAAGAGGTGGAACGACCTATGGGGGAAGGTGCGTTCCACAGCAGCAAGACACCAACTAGCTGTACAGAGGACTGGCAGTGGACCCCCACCTCCCCCCCCACAACTAACAACATGGGAGGAGCAAGGCCTGGCAATCATGCATCCTGAGGGCCTTGCAGGAGTAGGAGGAGGACTGGACTCTGGTAAGTCAAATCTCTATTACTATCACCCCCCTACCTGCATACCATCACATACCCCTACCGTTACCCTCACTCCCATCACTCCACGACCTCCCACACACCCCACCATCACAACCCACCCATCCCAATACCAAGCCCTGCATGCAACACCAATGCATGGACACCCATCACAGACCTCCATGGACACCTATCACTAAAGCATGCACACTAGAGAGAAACAGCTAGCCCACCAAATAACAACTCACACAAGGCAAAGCTGCCAGGGCAAAATCAACCTTAGAGGGCAACACACCCATGCACAAGATGTCACACGCAGAAACAATAACACTGCCTTTACATCTCCACAGGTCCCCCACACAACGTCACCGGAGAGGAGGTGCCAGCAGTATCCAGTTCCCCCCCCAGAAGAGGCCCACATTGGTGACAGCAGCTCTGAATGCCTGGATCTGGATGACCAACCTGGCCCATCAGGGATCTCCGGACAGTCGGTTACCCAGGCACAGTCCCATACCACCACAGAGCCTCCCCCTCAGGAAACACCAGCACAGTACCCACCCAGTGGGCCCATACGTCTGTCCCCAGGACATGTCAGTCAGCAGTGTGTCCACCACTACAGGGACCCCAGGGCACCCCACAAACACAGGACGATCAGGGACCTGGGGTCAGTGGCAGTGGGCACACTGTTCAGGGAACAGAGGCACAGGACAACAGGGAAGCTGGGAGGACTGCTGTGCAACAGGGGGAGGACAGGCCCAGGAAACCGAATCTCCAGGAGGCACTCACCAAGATCCTGGGAGCATACCACCATTCCCAGGAGACGATGGACCAGATACTGGACAAAATGCAGGAGAAGCAGCAGCTGCAGGAGGGACAGTACCTGGGGATCAGGGAGGACTTGAAGCACATAAACATCACCCTGGTCACCATTGCAGGGGTGCTGGTAGACATGGCCAACACTATGAGGGAGGCAGTGGCACACCACCGGGCCCCTACCACTAGCCAAACCGATGAACAGCCCTCCACCTCCACTGCCGCTAGTGGACAGGAGGCCGTGCCACAACACCAACAGGCCACCAACACCCCTCCCCCTGCAGAAGGAGAACCACCCCGCAAACATTCCCTGTGATCCAGGCAGAAGCCAGAGACTATTGCCAAGACCCCCACCAGGAAATACGACTCTCCTGAATGTCACCCTTATGTCCCACCCTGTCACCCTGTCCACCTTGAACTGCCATTGCTCCCCTTCCTATGCCCCTTTGGGCAATGCACCTGTGATCCACATAGACTGGACTCTATCCTGGACTTTCCTCCACCATCAACCCAGCCCATTGCACATCCCCTCTACTTATTTGCACTTAAATAAACACCCTTTGAAAAAAATAGAAGAATGGAGTATGTCAAATGATTTAACTATGTATTCTTTTTACAAGGTATAAACACTGCAATACAACTGCATAGTAATATATACATAAGAATGACCTGTGGTTGGCTGCAGTCAACACACCAGGAGCGATAGTGGGGCACAGATATCTGCAAATAGAGATGCCAAAGGCTACAGTGAGTGGCCATAGAAGTGGGAAAATCAGCCTGCCAGTGACAATGTCAAACACAAAACTGTCAATTATAAGTGAAGTTACACTGTCTTACCTGTGTGTCATTGGAAGTATTGACAAATTATTGCACTTCTGTTGTCCTCATCCTCATCCTCTGCCTCCTCATCTTCACTGTCCACAGGGTCCACTGCTGCCACACAGTCATCTCCAGCCTCATCCTCCTGCAGAGAAGGCACCTGGCGACGTAAGACAAGGTTGTGCAACATACAGCATGCCATGATGATCTGGCAAACCTTCTTGGGTGAGTAGCACAGTGAACCACCTGTGAGATGGAAGCAACAAAACCTAGCCTTCAGGAGGCCAAATGTCCTATCTATAATTCTTCTTGTTCGCCCATGTGCCTCATTGTAACGTTCCTCTGCCCTTGTCCTGGTATTCCTCAGAGGGGTCAGTAGCCATGAGAGGTTGGGGTAACCAGAGTCACCTGCAAATATCGAGGGACAACTGTTAGCCACACACCAACCCTTAGGGCCCACACCATACCCATACACCAACATCCACTGGCTGGGTACCAGGGCTCACCTATTAGCCACACCCAGTGCCTCTGGAGTTGAGCCATCACATATGGGATGCTGCTATTCCTCAGGATAAAGGCATCATGCACAGACCCAGGATACTTTGCATTGACATGGGAGAAGTACTGGTCCGCCAGGCACACTATCTGCACATTCATTGAGTGAAAGCTCTTTCGATTTCTGAACACCTGTTTATTTCTCTGGGGGGGGGGAACAAATGCAATATGTAAACCATCAATTTCCCCAATAATGTTGGGGATATGTCCCATTGCATAGAAATCAGTTTTCACTGTGGCCAAATCCTCCACCTGGGGGAAAACGATATAGCTGCGCATGTGTTTAATCAAGGCAGACAACACTCTGGTCAGCCCTATTGAGAACATTGGCTGTGACATTCCTGCTGCCAAGCCCACTGTTACTTGGAAGGAGCCAGTTGCCAGGAAATGGAGCACTGATAGCACTTGCACAAGAGGGGGTATCCCGGTGGGGTGACGGATAGCAGATACTTACAGTAAATACTTGCTGACAGCGTATATTAGAATCTTAGAGTGGTGACTTTTTAAAATCCTCAAAGCAGAAGCGCAGTCTCTTATCCCTATTTCACGACAGATGTTACAGATCCACTTGGACCTGGGAAGAGAGTAAGCGGGGCAAAAGAACATAAAATGTTCAACTGTTTCAGATGTTACGCCACAGACAGAGCATATATCTGTGGCTATTTTTATGCCCCATCTGCACATCAATGACTTCAGCGGTAGCGATCCAAAGCGGAATCTGGCATATAAGCTTCTACCTAGAATATCGGGAATAGTATCTAAGTATGGTTCGAATTGTGGATACCATTTAAAATCTGTGAAAAGATTTGTTAAGCAGCCATAGGCTCTGTGGGTAATGTTATCATTGCATACATAGGAACAGTATACGCGCTTCAATACATTGGAGTGGGCTTTTTCCAGTTTATGGGGATTTTCCCAAAAATCTCTGAGTCCTAGTTTATTGAACCATCTAGATACGTGTTTAACCCAGGGAATAGTGGTTGAGTTAGAACACTTTAGCAGATCTTGGAGTGAGGTTTTATAAACATCCAATTCTGGTACAGTCCATAGCCTTATCCAATATAAAAGTGGTTTTAAAATGACTAAGTCAGCTATACGTCTCAAACCCAAGTCTAAAAACAACGGTATCAGTGGAGTGCTTGGAGGACAAGCACATAGGGACCTTGCAAAGCTATTCTCGCCAATGGTTAGCTTATTGCAGTCCGAAAAGCCCCAAACCTCCGCGCCGTAGGCAGCAGCACCCTGTGCTCTGGCAATATAAATCTTGATTGCCGGGGAGGCTGTTTTTGCTGTAGTACCCTTATAAAAACGTAGGATAGATGCTGCACCATGCTGCAAACGGCCCACGCTGTTATTAACCTGTTCTGCCCAATTCAAATTATCGGTGAGTCTTACGCCCAAATAATCTATGGAACAAACCTTATCCAGAAGGTTCCCTTCTAAGTGAATGGTGCATTTCTTCTGCGCTCCTGAACGGAGTGCCATTAACGTAGTTTTCCTAAGATTCAACTCTGAGCCGTAATCTCGACAGAAAGAGTTGAATCTATTAATGAGAGTTTGGAGGCCCATAGGAGATTTAGAAATAAGAAGGGAATCGTCAGCAAAAAGGAGAATGGGGATTTTTTGAGCGCATAGGGTTGGGGCGTCGTTCTGGCATGTCATTAAAACCTGTACCACCTCATTAATAAAAATAGAGAATAAAAAAGGTGCCAACACACAACCCTGGCGAACCCCCCTGTTTATGGGGATTTTGTCTGTTAATTCGCCTAGGTTGCCCCATCTCACTTGCGCATATGTATCCTCATGCAGCCGCTTCAAAAGTTGAATTAGATTGACTGGAGTCCCTATTTTGTGTAACACCTCCCACAGCTTTTCCCTCAGAACTAAGTCGAAAGCTGATCTCAGATCAACAAAAGCAATATACAGCGGTTGTTTTGCAAGGGCTGTGTATTTCCAGTACAGCACGGCCAGTCTGAAAACCTGGTCTACTGTACTGATCCTTGATCGAAATCCAGCTTGGAGGGGAGAAAGAATCTGCTGGTCTGTGGCCCAATAAGTTAGTCTGCCTAGAAGTTGCTTGGCAAATATTTTTTGGAGATTGTCAATCAGGCTAATTGGTCTGAGTTTGTCGGGAGGTTTGCGTTACCCTTTTTATGAATAGGTATAATTTCAGCACCCTTCCATGTCGTGGGGATCTGCCCCCCTTCAGTAATTTTATTAGATAGTGTATTGATGTACCAGGTCCAAACTGCTGGTTCAGAGGAGTAAAGGTCCCCCGGGATTTTATCTGGGTCTGGGGCTTTCCCAGGTTTTAATGAACGGATAGCCTCAGCAGTTTCTTTAATAGTGAAATTAAAGTTAAAGTGGTTTTCTTTGGGCCCTATGGTTTACAGTAGCCAATGGTGATGTATACCGGCGGTGACGGTACGCACCGCTGCGGACGTGACCGCCATTTTCAATCTGTTCACTCACTTGCTACCTGACCTTCAACAGGAGAGGACCTACACTGCATGTGCTGCTATGACCTGTGTCTGGAATCGACCATGGTTCGTGTCACTGGGGAAAGGGCCCCTGCCTTCACCGCTGCGGAGTTGGAGGGACTGGTGGATGGGGTCCTACCCCAGTACCGAATGCTGTATGGGCCTCCAGACCAACAGATGAGTACACTGTGAGCACGATGAATGGGTCATGAATGCATGGAGTGCTGTATGTGAAGGGCCTCATGTGGGGGGGGTTGGTGGAAGGGCCCTGGGCAGCATGCTGCATGTATGTGTGGCCATGTCTGTGCGTAAGGGGATGTGAAGGGCCATGGTGGGCCATGAGTGTAACAGGCAGGACGGTAGGACTAATATCTTTCCCTGTGTCCATTTCCCTGCATGTCAGCGCCCATCAGAAAAAGGGTATATGACGTGCCATCGACAAGGACGTGCGGACACTTGGGGTCTATGGCAGACGGAGCACCCACTGTCGCAAACGGTGGGAGGACCTGAGACGCTGGGCACAGAAAACGGCGAAGGCCCAGCTGGGGATGGCCTCCCAATGAGGAAGGGGTGCCTGTCGAACCTTGACCCCCCTGATGACCTGCATACTGGCGGTCGCCTATCCGGAGCTTGATGGGCGCTTAGGGACATCACAGCAGCCACAAGGGGGTGAGTACAGTGCCACAATATACTACTTGCGTGTGGTGGGATGGTATCCAGGTGGGGGATGTGGGCCTGTGGGTGCCCCTAGGCCAGGCCGGACATTGCAGGGTAGGTCCCATGTTGGGCAGGGTCTGATGTATACTTCCTCCAACGAAGCTAGTAGGCATCCACTACTGGGCAGGGGTCTGTGGGTCTCAGGTATGCTGCAATTGGCGTTAGGTGTCCATGTCCATGGGCTGGTGACTAGCATTGTGACTGGTAGTGCATTGCCTAGTGCGTTGGACTGTTCCCTGTGTGTGTGTGTTATGTAAGCCAACGGTGGTGTTGTTGGCGCCATTGACCAAGTGTACCCTTTGTCTGTTCCCCCCCCTTTTTTTTTTGTCACCCTGTCCTTATGTGCATTAGCATAATCTGGCGGAGGAGCAGAGGCACCGGCGACTGAGGGAGCTACATCCAACAGGGCCCAAGAAGTCGAACCTACAGACGGTGAGGGCACCAATGGGACAGAGGGCGAGGGGAGCACCACGGCGGAGACTTCGAATGGACAGTTCGGACAGTGATACCTCCTCCGATGGAAGATCCCTGGTGGTGACAGACACCTCTGTGCCCACCCCAACTACAGGTACAGCCGCCACCCCCGTACCAGCACTGCCCTCCCAGCAGCCCCTCAGCGAGTTTCCCGTGCCCGCTCACCCAGGAGGGTGGGCATCTCCTTCGCCCCAGGCCACTCAGGACCTGCCCCAGTTAGCTCTGCTGCCCTGAGTGAGGAGGCTATTGACCTCCTGCAATCCATCTCTGTTGGGCAGTCAACCATTGTGAATGCCATCCAGGGGCTGGCAGCCCAAATGCAACAGACCAATGCATTCCTGGAGGGCATTCACACTGGCATGGCGGCCCCACAGAGATCAATCCAGGCTCTGGCCTCCTCTCTGATGACAGCCATTGTCCCTGTTTCTAGCCTCCCCCCTCCATCTTCCTCTACCCAATTCCATTCCCCTCAACCCCAACCTATCCCAAGCACACAGGCAGACCAGCATGCCCACAAGACAACACACAGGAGTGGTTCAGGCAAACACAAGCACCACACATCATCCCACAGGCACTCACACAAACACCATCCAGACTCAGACATACCAACATCTACTGCCTCCACTGTGTCCCCCTCCTCCTCGTTGTCCACCTCCCTCCCAGTTGTGTCTACACTCACACCTGCATGCACTACATCCTCATCCACAACCACCATCACGCCTATCACTACAGCCCTTCCCTGGCAGTCACCACCCCCACATCCATGCACCCGTCCCCTGTGTCCTCTACCACTGTGTCTGTGCCCCCTCCTCCCAAATTACACAAACGCAAGCACTCAGACACCCAACAGCCATCCACCTCACAACAGCATCCAGCCCATGCACATGCACCCAAACACAGCAGACTGACACCTCCTACAACCAATTCTTCTTCCTCCACTCCCAAACCTTCACCCTCTTCCCGCCCCAATGTCCCTAAGAAGCTTTTCCTCTCCACCGTTGACCTCTTTTTTTCGACCACTCCCCCCCATCCTTCACATCGGGCCAGGGTGGTCAGAACCCAGGCGAACACCTCAGCCACCCAGTCCACGGCCACAGTAGTGTTGACAGCTACTCCAGGTGGGAGAGGATACCGGGCACTAGGCAGCCACACAGAAAGGATGCCTGCACCAGGTGGTGCAAGGAAGGCTAAGGAGGCACCCCAGCTGTGTCAAGGAGGCACCCTCAGCTGCGTCAAGGAAGGGCAAGGAGGCACCCCCAACTGCTTCAAGGAAGGGCAGAAGGCACCCCCAGCTGCTTCAAGGAAGGGCAAGGAGGCAACCCCAGCTGTTACAGGGAAGGGCAAGGAGCAATCCCGGCTGCTGACAAGAAGGGCAAGGGGCCTGCACCAGCAGGCAGGAAGAACAGGAGGCCTGGTGCTGGGACTCATTCGGAGCCCCCACCACCAAACATGGTTGTTCAGCCATCTGAGGCTGCTGGGGAAGGGCTGTAGCCTCCCCCCACCACTGGCAGCACCACCACCAGCACCACTGCCAGCAGCAGCAGCCCCAGTGGGCAGCCGTCCGAGGCTGCAGGAGAAGGGCTGGAGCCTCCCCCCATCACTGCCAGCACCGCCACCAACACCACTGCCAGCAGCCCTAGTGGGCAGCCGTCCGAGGCTGCAGGGAAAGGGCTGGAGCCTCCACCCACCACTGCCAGCACCGCCACCAGCACCACTGCCAGAAGCAACAGCCCCAGTGGGTAGCCGTCCGAGGCTTCAGGGGAAAGGCTGGAGCCTCCCCCCACCACTGCCAGCACCGCCACCAGCACCATTGCCAGCAGCAGCAGCCCCAGTGGGCAGACATCCGAGGCTGCAGGGGAAGGGCTGTAGCCTCGCCCCACCACTGACAGCACAGCCACCAGCACCACTGCCACCACTGAGCAGCCATCACCGCCGGCGGACAGTGTGTAGTCATGCATCCATGGGCTGTTGTGCGGCCTGGCCCCTGCAAATCCTGTGGGTCTGACACCCAGGTGCGAGACTGTGACCTTGCACTCCCAAAGATCTGCATCACAGGGCACAATGCCCCTTCCAGAACCAGTGGAAGAAGCCATCCACTCACCCCATCCTCAACAGGATGAAGCTCACTGGGCACAATGCCCCCTCCAGAACCAGTGGAAGAAGCCATCCACTCACCCCATCCTCCACAGGAAGAAGCACATTGGGCACAATGCTTCCTCCAGAACCAGTGGAAGAAGTCAACCACTCACGCCGTCATCCATAGGAAGAAGCACACTGGGCACAATGCCCCCTCCAGAACCAGTGGAAGAAGCCATCCACTCACTCTGTCCTCCACAGGAAGAAGCACACTGGGCACGATGCCCCCTCCAGAGCTAGTGGAAGAAGTCATCCACTCACCCCATCCTCCACAGGATGAAGCACACTGGGCACAATGCCCCCTCCAGAACCAGTGGAAGAAGCCATCCACTAGATACACTGTGGTCTTGCACTCCCCAGGACCAAGCAATGGGCAAACCACCCACTTGAGAGACTGTGGCCTTGCACTCCCCAGGCCCAAGCAGTGGGCAAATCACCCACTTGTGAGACTGTGGCCTTGCACTCTCCAGGACCAAACAGTGGGCAAACCACCCACTTGTGAGACTGTGACCTTGCACTCCCCAGGACCAAACATTGGGCAAACCACCCACTTGAGAGACTCTGGCCTTGCACTCTCCAGGACAGCGCACAGGGCACACCCTCCAGGACCAGTAGTGTTGTACCATCATTCGGCTGAGGTGCTCCCCCATTCCCCATCCCCCTGAGGTGCCTGTGTATTTTCGACCTGATGCCCCTGCAGTGTTCTCTCCATGTTGTTGCAGGAGTGAGGTGGGGCCTTGGCCTATGTGTTGTGGCCCTGTGGCCCACGGACGTTGAGGACTTGGCAGTGTCCCTACATTTGTAAATATGTATATACGTTTGGATTTTGATGCACTTATTTATAGTATTTTATCGTATTACACTCACTTTCTTCCAATCATTTTGTCCTTGCATTATTCCTGAGGGGTATAGGGTAGATATGTTATGTTGCTGCTTCTGGTTGTGTCTATGGTGTTGGGGGTGGGGGTGTGTTGTGTGTGTGTGTGTCACTCTCTTTTCCCTCTCCCCTCACTTGTGTGCTAGGCGGAAGCACTCACCGTGGTCGTCTTCGCCGGCATTGGTGTTCATAATGTAGCAGAAGGTAGACGAGCATGGGAACTATTTGCAGCTCGGGCTCCATGGCGTCGTGGTTGTTCCCTGAGTCTCCACAGGTGAGTCCTTTGACTTTTGAGTTCTGTTTCCGCCAGGCTTTTGATGTCTTTAGTACCACCGCGGAAAACGTGGCGGATAGGCCGGTCATAATACAGTGGGCGGTACATTGTCTTCCGCCTGGCTGTTGGCGATTACCACTGTGGTGCCTGTTGATTTCGCCCTGGCAGTCGGTGTGTTAAAGTGTCTCTCTGTCCGAGCAGTTTCCGCTGTGATCATAATTTCATATTTATTACCGCCGGCCTGTTGGTGGTATTACCGCTGCTTTATCACCGACCGCCAGGGTTGTAATGAGGGCCTTTGTCATTTACAACTCCAATAGCTCTAACTCTCACAAATACAACACCTATTACACTACAAATGCTTGTTACTCTTATCACCCCCCCATTTCATTAGCATTTGGTTTGTTCGTTGACTAACGACAGTTAACAGTTTAAGTTACGATCGTTTCTGGATCTGCGGTCCTTGCTTGCAAAGCTTCAATAAAAAGTTCTTACTTATCTACCTTACAATTTCTCCTCAGGACACTACAAGATTCACTTGCGAGTGTGAAAGAGCTGTCCCACATACTAAACACCTGCCCTGGGGGACTTCACACAGGGCTGTATCACAACTGTACTCCCATTATTTAAATCCTAGAAAAACAGAAAGACATGCTGGCTACATCTGAATATTAAATACACCTGTTGTTGGCCGTTCTGCATAATGGAGCTTCAGACCACAGTTAAACTTAGGCTAACAAGCACCTCGATAAGATCGCATACCACCTCTGCCGAGTCCATCCAGAAACCTGGTGATGTGGGACTGCGCAGAGAGCACCTCAGGGCTGTGGATGGCTGCTTGTGAGTGTAGTGTTGTCTAGGGGGAGCTGAAGAGAGAAGGAACTTGTCAGCACCCTGCTTGACCAACCAAGCAAGCACTTTCCTGAATTTATCCCTTTTGGCCTGTGTTTTGGCCGTGTGTGCTTTGTACTCGTTACAGTGCAGTGACTCAATCAACTGGGCTTGACGCTTTCCGGCTGCAAGCAGTGCGCCATCAGTCAGGGTAGCCCACTCCAAGGCCAGATGTAGCAAAAAAAAATTTTGCTACTTGCAAATTGCGAGTCATAGCGACTCGCAATTTGCAACTCGCAAAATATTATGCAGAAAGGTGTCTCAGACTCGCTATGGGGTCGCAAAGACCCACCTCATGAATATTAATGAGGTGGGTCGCAGTTTGCGACCCCATGCACTCACAGGGATGGTGGCCTTTCGTTAAAAGAAAACGAGCTGCAAAAAGAAAAACTTCCGAAACCATTTGTTTTTGTTTTTTTCAGAGTAGGCAGTGGGCCATAGGACCACTGCCTGCTCTGAAAAATATTTTTTTGGGCATTCACAAAGGGGAAGGGGTCCCATAGGGACCCCTTCCCTTTTGCGAATGAGTTACCATCCACTTCAAGTGGATGGTAACTGCGAGTTGGTTTGCGACCGCATTCGTGGTCACAAAGCAACTCAGCATGGCTATGCGGTCGCAAATAGGAAGGGAACACCCCTTCCTATTTGTCAGTTGCAGCCTCAAATTGCGAGTCGGTACCGACTCACAATTTGTGATTGTGCATCGCGTTTGGCCTTTTTCACGTCGCAAACTGCGTTTTTCACAGTTTGCGGTGTGCAAAAGGCTACCTACATCTGGCCCTCAGTCCCAGAGGGTGGACTAAAGTTTCCCCAGGTTCAGTTTCATTGTTCTACAGGCCCCTTTCACTGATCCTAGGTAGTGCCCCCTCAACACTGCCTTAAATGCATCCCACTCAGCAAACTCATAGATATGGAGTAAGGCAAGGCAGCGCAAATCGCATTCCACAGGTCCACGGGTTTCACACGGCACCTATGGATTCCAACGCATCCCCAGATTTACTCAAGCTTGTAAACCTGGTTTTGCACCAAAACCTTACTCCTCCCCAGGGGAGGCGCAACGAGGAGAAATATCACTATAGTTTATTCTTGTTTTCTTCCTCTTTCTAAGTGTGCTGCAGAATGCAGCACACATAGAGGGAGGAAAACGCCTACCATAATTGTTTTTGTGAAGAAGGTGCCCCTTCCTGCACAAAAACAATCCTGCCTACAATGCAGGCACCCTTGCACCATGGTGCAAGGATGCCTGGTTGGTGCTAGGATGCCAAAAGGGTGCCAGCGCAGCAGAAAAGGACAGGAATGTGCCATATTGCCTAAATACGGAGCATTCCTGCCCTTTCCGTTTGATGCTGCCCTGTGTCAAAAAACCCATAAATATGGGCCTTAGTGTCCAACTCTGACTCTTGGGAGTGAGCGTTCCCACTGCAGGCTGCAGACTAAATTACAGGGGAATATAAGCTCCAGATCTTGCATCACTACAAACTTTGTAAATCATTCTGTGAAAAGCACATAAAATAAGACAAAGGAGTGATGGGGCAAAGTAATACCTGGTCTGAAAGTTTATATTATATTATTAATAAAGAAGCTGTGTCTAGGATGCCTGAACTCACGTTATGCCATCTGTGGTTTGGGGGTAATCAAAGAAGGGACCGCAGAGCTGGCACTAAGCAGGAAGCTCCTCAAGCCCTTAGGTGAGCAGAGTCTGAGTCATTGGATATATTGTCTGCCACTCTTTCCCTCGGCTGTAGGGTACAAAACAAAACTGAGATCCTTTCTGTCAGTGATTTGGCTGGTGTAGGAGCCCAAGAGAAGCCACAGCATGTAGAGGCCTGCTGATGGGTTCGCCAGCCCAGGTGAATGGGCATGTCCTGGGGTCAGGGATGGGGGCATCATGGCATGCCTGCGTAGTTTAACCGGACTGCTCTGACACGAATGGCAGTGTTGATGACGTCCAGAGCTCTCAATTGTCTGTCCATGAGGTTACAGTGCACCTGGGCACAGTTGGTCCTGTCTCACCTGGTCTCACTGTGTTGGAGTTTACTTACAAAGTCAGTAAGCAGTGGTAGAGGCTATTTACATAGTTCAATGTATCAGGAGCTGTGGGGGAGTGCACTGCAGAGATCTCTTTGAAGGCGTTCAGGCTCCATGTACGGCAAACCTGCAAAGACTGTGGACAACATTGATGAATGTGCATCTTCCTTGAAGACTATAATGCTTCCCAGCGCCCAATGGCAGAGCAGCGTCAGACTTCCCTCTCGTACCAAGACCACTCACATAGGAATCCCTCCTTTTGCCGGCTGTGTGGACTGTGCGGGCCTCTTGTAGGTCACACTAAGGCATCACTGAGGGACTGCCAACAGGACCAAATTCAAATCGCTCATGCAGCAACAAAGGGTGGTTGTCTCAGAGTCTGTGTGCTCTGGCCATCAGGAATCAGGTGCACGGGCCGTCATCTGATAGTCTTTGGGTGACCAGTCTCTGTCTGTGACCTCAGTGCTTCCTGGGGCCTGTTGTGGAGCAGCTCCTGACACATCTCTCTTGTCTGGATTCCCCTCTCACAGCAGTTCCCTTGAGGCCCTTGCCACGGGACTGTGTATGCTGTGTGGGGCCTCCTATAGGCTGCGCCAGGGTTTCTGTGGAGCTCCCAAGCCTTGTGCAACCCCATGGGTAGATGGTTCAGTGGTCGAGTATGCTTACTTCGGTGGGTCTCCGGTTCAGGGGGGTGCACAGTAGATTTTGGGGTGGCCAGCCTCCCACGGTGCCAGGGAAGCCTTGTTAATCTCTGGTTGTTTTGTAAACATACGGCTACACTCTGGTGGTGCGATGCTTCTTAGGTGGTACTGGTGATGCACCTGGTAACGATGACAATTTACCATCTAACAACTTGAGCAACAAGTGGTGTTCTTGCTTGGAGTAAGGATGATTGGAGGGACTTCAGAACCACTTGCGGTTCTTCTTCGGCATGTGCAGGTACCTACAGGGGTGCGATCCAGGTCTGGCAGCCAATGACAGGTGGCTCGACGGTCGCAATGTGAAGCATGGGGCCTGGACGTGGTTTGCACTTGCTGGCGACTTACAGTTGGTCCACCCTCGGAGCTGTCTCCAGTGACGTCTCTGCACCCTGGTGGCTGACTTGTGTTGATGGACGCCCTCTCTGTTAGTGGCACGAGTCCTCTGTCTTGTCACTCCTCTTCCTTCCTTTCTTGCGCACCTGTGCTGGTTGCTGTTCATGCTGTAGCCCTGTGCCACTCTCTTCTCCATCTTCTCGATTTGGCATAGTGGCATTTTGCCATGCTCTTCTCCTTGACTTCCACGATGTGGCATCATGCCATCCTCTTCTCCCCGACTCTCCTGACCAGACCTCTCGCTGTGAGGTTCCTTCACAGGGACCTCCCTGGCTGCGTCCTGTCCCATCTGTAGGGCTTCACTCTTGTCCTGTCAATAGGACATGATTTTTCTGGGGGACCTCTCATGGGTCCCGTCCCTTCCTCTGGGATCTTCTTGGTGCTCTGCTCCCTGACTGGAAAGTCATATTTTTTTCTTCTTCTTGTCTTTACTCGAGGGCGTAGCGCTTGTGCCTCAAGACTGCACAGTCGCAGCTCTTGCTCCTGCCTCCGTTCAGGTTTGCTTGGCAGAGCCAGATACTCTACACAACATACACCATGACAGGTCAACGGTGGCTATACTGTGCTGCAGGTGGCCGGCTGGTGCGGCCTCTTCATGTGCAGTGGCAGCGGCTGGGGGGTCCACGCTGCACATGTCCTTCTCATGCTTTACGTGGGGCTTGCTGACTTCCCAAGCATGGCATTGGCTTTCCCTGGAATCTTGGCAGCTTTCCTCGCTAGGGCAGCTTTTGGCTTCTTGGAGATCTTTGTGGGGTTAGCAGTCTCTTCCCTCAGTGAATGACAGGAAGGCAACGCAGGATCGTGTGGGGGATTCTGGATTAGTCTGTTGCTGTAGCGGCAGATCAGTAGTGGCCTCTTGCCACTATGGGGCGTGTGGTGCCCACCACATGTGTCTTAACTTAACTCTGCCTGCCATATGCTGATGAAGGTATGCGGGGCACTGAAGGTCATTATTCCATTTACTAATTCAGAGATGGTGCAGTGCGGACTACGTGCATGTGAGGCAGGGGGCTGTTCAGGGCAGATGCAAACTACTCTTCTCCCCTTCTAGTGGGCAAACTGAAAAGATAGGAAGTGCTGTGTGGTTGCCCGGGAGGCAAATAGTCTCCTGTCCTGCCAACAGTGCCAGCAGATGGTCATCTGGGGGCGCACAGCACTAAAGGCGCTCGTTGCTATTGCCGGGCAGCATGGTGGCTTGTCACCTGCATAAATGTTCGCTCTGTCGGGGCCTCTCAACTCATGAGTCACTTCCTTCGTCTCTCGTGGTGCTGTGTGGTGCGGGACGCCACTGCTAGGGGGTGCTGTGGCCCCTTCACAGATGTAGGAGGCTGGCCCTCTATGTAGTGTGCAAAGCTATTCACACTGTGTAGGGGGTCCAGGCAATCACATGTTGGTTTACAGAAGTAAAAACTAGATCGCCTAATGCTCTAATTTTTATGGTAGCTTGGTCGGGCGGGTAGGCCAATCCCGGAGAAGTGCAAAGCATTTGTTGTCCTCACAGTATCTATCATGCAACTCACACATTCAAAGGAATAACTCAAGACCAATTTATAGAACTACTTCAGATTTCTATATAAATTTTAAGATCAAGATTATCAAAACTGGTTAAGTACTTTTGAAGATATGGAGTTTTGATGTTTTAATAAATGCAGTCTTTCTGTGCGTAATTACACACTATGGGAATCAATAGGAAGACACATTTAAAAATTCCTATAAAATCAGACAGTTGCTTTACCAAGCTCCTCATTTGCAGGTTGGTTGAGGTCATCGATGGGCACACTGTGCCAGCTGGAGAAGTTTAGGCGGCTCCTGGTTCCGGCGGGAGCAGCGGTAGAAAGTCTCTTGGAGCTGGTGCAGGACCACTGAGGGGGACCACTTGGAAAAGCTCTACTCTGGTCAAGTTAAAGGTGGTTTTCTTGGGGTCCCCTTGGAATGTCGAGGTTGCAAGGGGTGAGGTATCCTTGGGGCACAGCAGGTTCTTTTTTGCAGGGCACAGGGCGGCCGGATGCAGAGCGAATTGGTGATCCAGAAGCTGTGCGCAAAGGTGCCCTTTGGATCTGGAGGTAAGTCTTTTTAAGGGTCACTTGCAGGACAACGGGGAACTCTGGTAGGAGGTCCAGGGTGTTCCTGAAGTCCCTTGACTGGGGCTTCCTCCTGGCTTGCTGAGAAGAGCTGATACATAATGACATTTTCAACGCACATTGGGCTCAGGAGGTATAAACGCCTCAGCTTCGGGGTCTCGTCAGCTGCGGAAATATTTAAAGACTCCATCCTCAAGACTCTATCCGGGTTACAGGGTGTCATGAATGTCAGCGTTGACATCCTAATCTATTCCACCACTGCAGAGGAGCACTACCGTCATCTCAGAGCTACCCTCTGGCGACTGGCAGAGAAGAGACTCACCCTACACAAAGAGAAATGCTCTTTCTTCCAAAAGTCAATTGAATTTTTGGGATATGTGCTCAACCAAAAAGGCATCAAAGTTGATCCAAGGAAATCACATGCCAGTAAACAAGTGCAAGCTACAAGAAACGTCACAGAAGTGAGAAGCTTCCTAGGGATGGCCACATAATGTGGCAGATTCATACCGAACTCAGCAGCCCTGTCAAAACCTCTACGAGCACTCATAAAGACTGAAACTCTGTGGACATGGGGAGACCGGAAAGAGGAGGCATTCCAAGCACTCAAGACAGCACTCCTGTGCAACACTACCATGGCATACTTTGATCCGACGAAAAGGACGGAGCGGATTGTACATGCCAGCCAAGTAGGGCTAGCAGCAGTGTTGACCCAAGAAACTGACCCAGGCGATGGCCCCCCTTTGTGTATGCCAGCAAAGCCCTAATGCCAGTGGAACAGCGTTACCCCCAGATGGAAAGGGAAGCGCTGGCGATAAAGTGGGCATGTGGACAATTCCATCTGTACCTCTTTGGGAGGCCGTTCAGAGTCGTCGCTGACCACCAGCCACTTGTACCACTGTTCAATGAAAGTGCTCCACACACCCCTCCAAGGATAGAACCATAGGCAGTGCAGCTGCAACACTATCAAGCGGAAGTCGTATACCAACCAGGAGCAAGGAATCCAGCCAACTTCCTCTCTCATCACCCGCCGGAGCCGGCTGATGAACACCAAGGACAGGAAGAGGAGGCAACGGAACTACATGTGCAAATGCTGGTCACTGGCAGCTGCCCCAAGTCAATGAACTTGAAGGAGATCACCAAGGCCATTGTTGAGTATGCTGTACAGGATAGGGTGAAGCAAGCATTTGAAGCCGGATCGTGGCAAGACTTCTTGCAGAACACAAACCAGTGGGCAATTGTGGAGAGAAACCAGCTGGTGAAGATCTGGAGGGTTTTCAGCGAGCTGAGCACAGCCAAAGATGGCATCCTACTACGTGGGCATCAATTAGTCATCCCAAAAATCCTGTAGCACAGAGTGACCATGTTAGCCCTTGGTGGTCATCAGGGCACGGCAAAAATGAAAGCCCACATGATGGAGAAGGTATAGTTTCTGAGGCTAGAAGGGGCAGTCGAGGACTTGGTGAAACAATGCCCTGGCTGACAACTAACGAGTACTGGGGATGTACCTGCACCAGTCATTACTGAGCGTTGACTTTGGGAGGTTCCCTGATGGCGGGATCACCGTATTGCTAATGAACTGCCACTCTAAATTCCCCATGTGGAGGTCGTCGAGTTCACCTCTTTCAGCAACGTGGCGCCAGTACTGGAAAATACATTTGCCATGTTTGGGCTCCCGGAGGATGTCAAAACGGGTAATGGTCCCCTGCTCCAAGGGGCCGAGTTCCAAGAAATGATGAAGAACTTAGGCATCCACCACCGGCGAGCCACCCCACAATGGCTATAAGCCAATGGGGAGGTTGAGCGCTTCATGCATACACTTAACAAAATCCTCCCCATTGCCATGCTGGAGGCAGGAGACCCGGAGCTCCACCTGCATTGGTTCCTTCTGAAGTACTGGGTACTCCGCACTGTACAACTGGACAAGCACCATGGTCCTTGATGCTGAAGGGAGGATGACGTAGTACTCTCCCCACCATTGTAGGGTGACAACCGATGGGCAGGGCTTGTCCTATTTGGTCTTTCAGCTTCCGCTCAGATTCTCCTGCATTCCCCTGCTTTCTCCCTGCGGCCCGGCTTGGTTTACGGGCTCCCCCTGACCCGTATATTCACTGGGTGCCATTTCTGACTTCCATGAGCAGCCTAGGCAGACAGGATGCCTAATCCCCAAGCTACATACTGGGGCCCCAGCGCACAAGCCCAGCAAGCTACTAGCACAGCATACAGGCAAGGACACCAGGGAGTCGAGAGCTGGCCTCCTCTGCCTTCCAGGCTGGTGGCGGGAAACACTGGAACAAGGGAAAAGGGATTACGAGCAGGATAAGTGCAAGCCAAGGGGTGAGTTAAAGTTGAGTTAAGGGCAAGTTAAGGTGAGAGTCAGCAGTATTAGGCACTGATGGTGGTTGAGCGACGTGATGTTGCGGAAACAGCCGGCCTAGGAGCCGCTGTGGCTTGCACTGCCACCGCTCCCCCACGCCATTGCTCCCCCACCCCTCCGCACTCCGTGTATGCTGTGTGGAGCCATGGTGCCACAGGTACCGGGTACCTGCCCTGCCTCTTGCAGATAACCGGTAGACAGTTGGCTGCTGTTCATTAATTCTGGCTCCTGGCTTCCGCCCTTGTACCCTCACCGCATCCCAGCATGAGGGCAGGGAGTGGAGCAGAGTGCAGAGAGCAAGAGCAGACCTGAGGAAGGTGTGATTGGGGGTCCACAACGTACAGCCGGCTGGCACAGGGGCGGTGAGCATGAGGCCGGTGCGGCTTGTGCCCACCAACGTCAGGCTGTGTTCCACAGTAAGGGTTGAAACCCATTCATGGCATGTGACACGTGTCACGCTTGCTTGTGGCATATGCCACAACTCATTTGACACGTGTCACAGATTTCTGACATGCTGCTTTATGCCTAACTGCAAATCGGGCTTGTGGGTGATCCAGATATTGCTTGGGAGTGATTTCCAAATGATCCTCTTTCGTTTGGATAAAATAAAAAAAATAAACATAGAAAAACATTGCAAGTAAAAAATTCTTAAGAAGGGGAATTGAACTCTTCATGTAAGGAAACACAAACTCAACGGCGTTACCCACTAGACTAATCAACATACAGCCGACTCTAGGTTTGCTAAAAGGCATTTTATCATGGACGTATTGTGGCTGTCCCTCTTCTATTTCTATTGTCATTTATCTGTTGCATGCCACAAATTCACACCTGCTTTCCACACTTAATAAACAAATAACTCGTCCTCTATTTCACCCTGACACAGACCCCAGGCATTTATTTTTACTATACAAGCTTCCTCTTTCTCTCATTCCACAAATTAAGGGATTTCTTTCAATGCAAACCCTGCTCTCCTTCCACATGCTACAGGATGTCACAAATTTCTAGCATGCACTGCCATGACTAAATAGGCCACAAATCGTCCAGACAGTGCCAGGGGGTGATTTACAATGGGACCTCTTTCATTTGCCTTACATAAAAAAAAAAAAAATCTTCAAAAACTATTTTTCTCCAGGTGAGGTTTGAACCCTGGTCAAAAAGGAATGATAACCCATGTGGCTATCCACTAAACTATGCAGTGTCACAATACTTATAGCTGGCAAAAGGTGTTGTAATCAGAGAGAAAGTGAGGAC
This sequence comes from Pleurodeles waltl, assembly GCF_031143425.1. Taxonomy (NCBI): domain Eukaryota; kingdom Metazoa; phylum Chordata; class Amphibia; order Caudata; family Salamandridae; genus Pleurodeles; species Pleurodeles waltl. The sequence goes on along the minus strand of NC_090442.1, from coordinate 49,043,835 downwards.
GTCCTTCTTTTACGTCCATGGCAATTTTTTTAGCTTATATGCCACAAATTCACAGTTGCTTTTCACACTTCAGAAACAAATAACCCTTACTCTCTTTCACCCTGAAACTGGCCCCATGCATTTATTTTTACTATACAAGCTTCCTCTCTCTCTCAATCCACAGATAAAGGGATTTCTTTCACTTGAAACCTTGCTCCTCATTCTACATGACACAGCATGTCACAAATTTCTAGCATGCACTGCCATGACTAAATAGGCCACAAATCGTACAGACAGGGCCAGAGGTAGATTTACAATGGGAACTCTTTCATTTGGCTAACATTTAAAAAAAAAAGAAAAACAACTTCAAAAACGATTTTTCTGCAGGTGAGGTTTGAACCCTGGCCAGAAGCAATGCTAATCAAAGCTGCGTATCACTAAACCAAGCACTGTAGAAGTGACTTATACTGGCAAAAGATTTTGTAATCAGTGAGGCAGTGATGAAGACCGTCTTTTATTTCTATGGTAATTGTTAGCTTACATGCCATAAATGTAGATTTTCCTAGTCTATGACGGAAAGTCTTAATTTTATTAAGGACACGGAGGCGAGTATTATACGTTTCTTTTCTTACTTTAATCAATAGCAGCAGTCAAGAACGTACTACAAATCCCATGAGACAAACAATGAAGAGCCAATGGGATTGAAAACGTAGTACTAAGACATGAACCAATAAGGATGAACACAGGGTATTTTATGTCAAGCAAGGAGGCTCCTATTATGCTTCTCTAACTTGCTTTAATCAGAATAGCAGCAGTCAAGAACTACAACTCCCATCAGGCCTTAGAGAAAAAAGACCAATGGGAGCAAAACACGTAATCAACAACACACCAATCAAAATAGCAGGGAACATGTAATCACTAAGCTTGACTGCGACCAGCCCTCTTTCTTGCTGCTCGCAGTCAAGATAAGTAACATCTTTATTGCATTCCTCCTTGTTATGCTATTGAATAGTGTATTTGTTTTTGTTTGCTGTAATTAGTGTGCCGCTTCGTTTTAATTCGCTATTTGTTTTTCTCATTGTGGTTTCCCTTACACCCAGCGCTCCGTGGGTCTTTATTTCTCACTTTATTTTTCATGCCTGTTCGAACGACGTGCTCGCGTGCGTCTGAGGCAGCTTTTGCTACCTCAGAAGGGTTCTAACGGTCGCGCTCGGCTCGAGCGGCTTCCGTTTCCCCTCAGCTGTCATTTACAGTTCCTCTACCGGCTGAACAAAGCTTTCCTCACCTTCTTATCTTCTGTTGTCATCGCGCTGCAATTCAAACGGCTTCAGGTTACGGGCATTTCTTTTCCTCGGGATTTCTCTTTCCAAATACATTCGACCACGCCTCTGGGGGCGTGTTTAGAGGTTGGGCAATCTCTGCCTTTGGGAATTAACCCTTTTAACTGGGGTTTCAGCTCTCCCCATTTTTTTCATACTTGTTCTTGATTTTTCTGAGAATATTTAACATGGAGAGGCAAGATTCCTTTGCTAATTTTCCAGAAAATAAAGAAATTGGAGCCTTTATTAATGAGGCTGTGACAAAGGATGTTTCAGCCACAATGAATAAAATGTCTAAAAACATTGAAACTTCTGTACAAAATATGGTGTACAAATCCTTTATGGCCCAATCTGCGGGGGACTGCAGAAAAAGAAAACACAAAGATTTGTCTATTGAGAAACCATTAGATGGCGCTTTTCTGATTAGTGAAGTTTCTTCACACATGACCGAGGATGAAATTCCTCCCAGGCCTCTTTCCCAGGAGGGGAGCTCTAAGAGCAATTTTGGGAAATGTAAGTCTAAGACAAAAAATATTGCAGCGCCAAAACAGATCGTGATATCACACATATCAGACACTGATGATGATGTCGGAGACATTGATGATGGTGATGACGATTCTGATGTCTGGGGTTCGCTGTCTCAAGCTTCTCCCCCAAAGAAGCCTAAGTTGGAGGTTACTGATCCTTTTGCAGCAAAGGTGGTTTTGGACTCAGAGGGTAACCCCATGTTTGACCCTTCCTTCCTCTATCACCCTAATTCTACGGAATGGACCCCTGCGGCACATGTGGGTCAGTATATTGCTTCCAGGCTCAGGCTTCCCCTGGACAAACAAACAAGAGCCAAATTGAAATCGGAGTGTCCCAGACCCTTCCTTTTTTCCAGTATTACTACAACCCCGGTGATTGAGCACTCATTGTTAACTTTTTTCTCGAAATTTGGAAAGGATCCCCGCAAAGGGGTGGACAAAGCCTGGTCAAATTGCCAGGACAAACTCCTGGATTTAGTGGGTCCTCTGGCTCGGATTCTAGACCTGGCAGAGTCAGCCAAAATGGAAAATGCCGACATTGACCCTTCCGAACTTTCTCTGTGGACTCAAAGAGCTTTCTGTCTGTTGGGTAATGCCAACGCTGCCATTACCAATGAAAGGAGGAAAGGGTTACTACTTAAGCTGGACCCAAAATTATCCAACCTAGCCTCCATGGATCCGGGGGTAAAAGCGGAAAGCCGTCTCTTTGGGGATTCATTTATGAAGGATTTGGGAAAGTTCGTATCGACTTTTTCATCCATTGATAAAGCGCAACAGAACATCAAAAAAGTGTTTAACCAGCGGGTTTTCGCCAGGGCCGGTACAGGCAGGGGCCACTTTACCGGCCGGTCCGGGCATCCTCAGGGATCCAGAGGCTCCGCTTATTCCAGTTATGGATACCAATCCTACCAACCCTAGTTTTACCCCCAAAGAAGCAGGGGGTACAGAGGTTGTGGACAGGGTGGTTTCAGATCTGGCAATAACACCCAAGGTAAGCCCTATCTCTGGCCCTCCTCCAATAGGGGGTCGGCTTCGTTTTTTCATTTACAAATGGCAGTCTTTGACTTCCGATCCATGGATTCTAAGTACTGTCCAAGGTTACCGAATAGAGTTGTATTCAGATCCTCACCAGGACTATCTTCCTCCACCTCTAAAATTTTCAGCAGAGATGTCTCTCCTTGTGTCAGAGAAGGTCCATTCTCTCCTCTCGAAGCAAGCCATTCAGCTGTCGTCCCCGGATCCTTCCGGGTTTCTCAGCTCGCTCTTTCTGGTACAAAAGAAGAACAAAAAGTTCAGACCAGTCATAAATCTAAAAAATTTCAACCAATTCGTCGTGTATTGGCATTTCAAAATGGAGACGATTCTCCATTTACGGGACATTCTTCTTCCCTTAGATTTTATGGTACGTCCGGATCTTCAAGATGCGTACCTTTCAGTTCCCATTCATTCAAGCCATCGCAAGTACCTCCAGTTTCAATGGCTTGGTCAGACTTACCAGTTTTCTTCCCTTCCATTCGGCCTATCGTAAGCACCTTGGTGCTTCACAAAGCTGTTAAAACCGGTGATTGCGCATCTCAGGGCTTTAGGCATCAGACTTTTGATTTATCTGGACGATATTCTGATCTTACATCAGAGCCGCGTCACTCTTCAATCCCATTTACAAGTAACTTGTGCCCTTCTTTCCCAGTTGGGTTTTCTAGTCAACAACGAAAAGTCGAGCATTATTCCTTCTCAAAGGATAGAATTCCTAGGGTTCGAAATAGACTCTTCTTCTTCCACTCTCCATCTTCCTCAAAAGAAAGTACATTCCATCAAATCGGAGATCTTGCGGACTCTTCGCAAATCTGAAATTTCGTTGAGATCTCTAGCCAGGATTGTGGGCCTTTTGGCCTCTTCAATTCAGGCAATCTTCCCCGGTCCTCTGCATTATTGTGCGCTCCAATGGCTGAGGATTCGCCATCTCAGGAGCTAATCTCCCTAGATCAAGAATCCTGCCAGAACTCCAGTGGTGGATAGACCATTTAGATGCCTGGAACGGCAGAGCTATCTTTACATCAGCCCCAGATCTTGTATTAGAGTCCGATGCAAGTCTGACGGGTTGGGGCGCCCGTTGTGGTCCAGTCTCGACTGGCGGTACATGGTCGTTAAGGGAGTCCAAATTGCACATCAGTTATTTAGAGATGCTTGCAGGCTCCTTTGCGATAAAGAGCCTGGCAAAAGACAAGGTGCGGTGTACCATCCTCCTCCGGATGGACAATGTTTCGGCTGTTCGTTACATAAACCATCTGGGAGGAACCAAATCAAAACCATTGGCCGACCTAGCAAAAAGTCTCTGGGAATATTGTCTGCGAAACAACATATCTCTCTCTGCGGAACATCTTCCGGGTTTCCTCAATCAAACGGCAGATTGGCACTCTCGTTACCTCAGGGATTACAGCGACTGGAAGCTTCATCCCTCGTTTTTTTCAGACCATCCTCCACAAATGGGGCCCCTTCGGTATAGACCTCTTTGCCTCTCGCCTCAACGCCCAGTTACCTCTCTTTTTCTTTTGGCGTCCGGATCCTTCGGCTTTAGCCTCCGATGCTTTTCTTCAGGATTGGTCACAGATGATCAATTACGCTTTTCCTCCATTTATAATGATCACCAGGGTTGTGGCTCAAGTCAGGCGGCAGAAGGCGACAGTGGTCCTAGTGGTGCCATTTTGGCAATCGCAGATCTGGTTTCCCCCTCTTTTGGAATTGGCTATCGACTATCCTATCCTTCTTCCTCTGTTTCCTTCCCTTCTGCTGGATCCCTTAGGGAATCCTCATCCCTTAGTACTCAACAAAAGTCTTACCCTCTCGGGCTGGAAGGTTTCAGGACTTCCTCATCTAGCATCCCAATTTCGGAGGAAGCTGTTGACTTCATCAATAAGGCCTGGGCCCCCGGCACCAGGAAAGCATATTCTTCCGCGTGGTCTCTTTGGTCACGCTGGTGTTTAGGAAGGGACCACGATCCAATTTCAGCAGATATAAACTATGTAGTTAATTTTTTTGCAGCGCAAGCTAGTGCAGGTAAGTCCTTTAGGATGATTAATTTGTATAGGTCTGCTATTTCTCTGCACCACACTTATGTCAACGGAAAACCTGTGGGGGAACACCCTCTAATTTGCTGTCTGTTAAAGGGAGTAAAATTTTCCATTCCTCCTTTGCCTAAATATTCAAAGTTGTGGGATGTTAATGCAGTTATGAATTTGTTTCTGTCCTGGCAGGATAATTCTGACTTGTCGTTAAAGATGCTTTCACCTAAACTTACCATGTTGCTTTGCTTAATTTCCATTAAGCGTTTATCGGATATTAGAGCACTGGATGTTACTTCTCGACAGTTTGCTCCCACAGCGGTTTTGTTTTCTGTTACCAGACGTACCAAGACTAATTTACGTACAGTTTTCTATCCGTATTCCCCAGACCTACCCAAATTGTGTGTGGGACAATGTCTCAAATGTTATGAAGAACATACGGCTGATCTCAGAACGTCCTTGTCCCCTCAACTACTCATTTCTTTCCAGAAACCACATGATCCGTTCTCTTCAGCGACTCTGGCTAGATGGGTTCATTGGGTAATGTCCTTAGCGGGTATAGACACTTCTGTTTTTGGAGCTCATTCAGCTAGGGGGATCATGGCTTCCAAGGCCTTTTGGGTTGGATCCAGGTTAGAGGACATTCTGAGATCGGCTGATTGGTCCAATGACAATGTTTTTAGGACATTCTATTGTAAGCCAGTCCATTCTGCTACGTCAATGGTGATTAATATGCTTTAAAACAGCATAATAGGAGCCTCCGTGCTTGACATAAAATGTAGATTTTCCTAGTATGTTAATTTTATTAAAGACACGGAGGCGAGTATTATCCCACCTCAACAAGGTAATATGCTGATTTTGTCTTGTTTTCCCTCCCTTGCAGCAACCTCTACTCCAGCTCAGTCCTCCACCTAATCGAAGGATGGTTCTGTCGGATTCCTATATCTCTGCTGGAATAACGGATTTCTCCTGCGACAGCTTCACGGCTTCCGGTCGAATGTCTCCTTCACTACGTTTCTGCCTGGATCTGATTCAAGACATTTGTTCATTGACTTTAGCAGTTGTAATAATTTTAACTATTTTGCCGTTATTTTATCGTACTCAATAGCCTTCTCGCATCAAGAAAGAGGGCTGGTCACAGTCAAGCTTAGTGATTACATGTTCCCTGCTATTTTGATTGGTGTGTTGTTGATGACATGTTTTGCTCCCATTGGCCTTTTTTCTTTTAGGCCTGATGGGAGTTGTAGTTCTTGACTGCTGCTATTCTGATTAAAGCAAGTTAGAGAAGCATAATACCTCCCTGTCTTTAATAAAATTAAGACTTTCCGTCATAACATACTAGGAAAATCTACATTATGACATCACGTGACTGCGAACAGCCCTCTTTTCTTGCGAAACAAATCAAGCAGAATTAAATAGAGGAAAAATGGAACAAAGAATAAAATCACCAAAATAAAAGCAAATAAGTCAGAACAAAAGTCCAAAAATCCGTTGAGATGTGGAAGATCTGGAAATCCAGGAACTGTAGACCATGAAACTGTAGAGGTAGACAAAGCAGAATGAAGTCTGGCATTGGAGACGAAGGATGAAGGATTAGGAGGAAGTTTGGTTGGCGGATGATGTTGCCAGAAAAAGCGAGGGAGAAAATATTAAACAAGAGGTGGGATAATATTCGCCTCCGTGTCTTTAATAAAATTAAAACTTTCCATCATAGACTAGGAAAATCTACATTTTATGTCAAGACCGGAGGCTCCTATTATGCGAGTTTAAAGCATATTAATTTAATGCTTTCTTTGGAAATGTTATCCGCTAAGCTAACAATGTTGTTATGTCTGATTTCTATCAAACGTCTGTCTGATGTCAAAGCTTTGGACATTTCCAACCGCCAATTCACTCCATTTGGGAGTGTTATTTACAGGAGTACGTCGAACCAAAACTAATTTAACTTCAGTTTTCTATCCTTATTTTCCACAGCACCCGTAGTTATGTGTTGGACAATGTTTGAAAATATATGAACAAAAGACTGCAGATTTGAGAACACCCTCTGTATCCCAACTCCTTATTTCTTTCAGGAAACCCTATAATCCTTTTTCCGCCGTCACTTTGGCTCGTTGGGTCAAATGGATTATGTCCCTGGCGGGTATTGACACTTCAATGTTTGGGGCTCATTCTTCTAGAGGAACTATGGCTTCCAAAGCTTTTTGGGCTGGTTCCCGTCTAGAGGATATTCTTATATCTGCAGACTGGTCTAACAATAATGTATTTAAAGTATTTTATTGCAAACCAGTTGATAAGGTCTCATTGAATGTAATTATCAAGCAATGACAATTGTAATTTTAAAACAACATTGACATCCCAAAATTGACTGTATTTGGGCATAGCAGGCTTAGAAAACTTTACTCCCTTCAAAAGTCGGCAGACTAGAGGATGTTCTCCCACTGGTTTTCCATTCACGTAGGCATGATTCAAGGATATAGCTGATCTTTAAAGGTTAATGGTACGAAAGGCTTTGCCTTTGCTGGCTTCTGCAGCTAGGAAATTGACTATAAAGATCACATCTTCTGAAAAGGAATCAATGTGTTTTCCCAAACACCAGCTGTGCCATAAAGACCAGGCTGATTTGTAAGCCTTCTTGGTGCCTGGGGCCCAGGAATGTGAAATGTATTGTGAAGCTTCTGACGAAATGATAGGGAGAGACTGGGAAGTCCTGAGATTTTCCATGCCGATAGGGTCAGGAGATTGTCCAAAATAAGGAAGAGGGGACGGTGAAGAGGGTCTAACAACAGATTTGGGAAAGAAGGAAAGAGAAAAGGGAAGTCCACAGAAAGTTCCAAAAGGGTAGGAAACCAGACTTGGGATTGCCAACAGGGGGCTATAAGAACCAAGGTGGCTTGTTGACGACTGAGCTGTGCTAGTACCCTGCTGATCATGATAAAAGGAGGGAAAGTGTAATTGAGGGAGAGAGACCAATCTTGTACAAAGGCATCTGATGCCAAGGCTAACGGATCTGGGGGCCAACTGTAAAATTCAGGAAGCTGAGTGTTTAGGCGGGATGCAAACAGATCTAATATAAAAGGCCCCCATTTGTTCTGAATTTTTTGAAAAATTGAAGAATGAAGCTTCCAATTGCTGGAGTCTTGAAGATGACGGGAATGCCAATCTGCTACTGAGTTGAAAGAACCTGGAAGATACTCTGCATCAACTGAAAGATGGTTTGAAAGGCAAAATTCCCAGAAGCTTTTGTCCAGTTCTGCTAAGGGTTTGGATTTTGTGCCCCTGAGGTGATTTATATAGCAGACCGCTAAAATATTGTCCATCCTGAGAAGGATAGCGCAATGGACCTTGTTCTTTGCTAGGCTTCTGATTGCAAAGGAGCCTGCAAGCATCTCTAAACAATTAATATGCAATTTGGACTCCTCTGAAGACAAAGTACCTCCAGTCGAGACTGGACCACAACGGGCCCCCAGCCTAAGCGGCTTGCATCTGATTCTAACACAAGATCTGGGGCTGATGCAAAGATACTTCTTCTGTTCCAAGCGTCTAAATGGTCTATCCACCATTGAAGTTCTGTACGTGAGTCCAGATCTAGAGGGATAATATCTGAAGACAGACCTTTCCTCAAATGTTGGATCTTCAGTCTTTGAAGAGCACGATAGTGCAGGGGACCTGGGAATATTGCCTGAATGGAGGAAGAAAGGAAGCCCACTATTCGAACCAGAGATTTGAGGGAGATGAGTGAGCTGCGTAACATATGAAGGATTTCTAGTTTTACGGATTTGATTTTTGAAGCCGGGAGAAGGAGGGTAGCCGAAGAGAATTTATTTGGAAGCCTAAAAATTCGATGAGTTGAGTCAGAATGAGAATAGATTTTTCTTTGTTGATGATAAAATCTAGGTCGGCTAGAAGAGAACAGGTCAGAGCTAAGTGCGCAAGAAGAGACTGGGAAGACTGGCTCAATATGAGAATGTAGTCTAGATAAATTATGAGTCTTACCCCCTGAGCCCTCAAAAAGGCTACTACCGGTTTCATGAGCTTGGTGAAGCACCAAGGCGCTGACGATAGACCGAAGGGTAGAGAGGTAAAATTAAATAGTTGGTCTAGCCACTGAAATTAGAGATATTTTCTGAAGTCTGGATGAATTGGAACCATGAGATATGCATCTTGGAGGTCTAGACGGACCATCCAATCTTTTCGAAGTAACGTATCTCAGAGGTGAAGGATGGCTCCATTTTGAAATGACGATAGACTACAAACCGATTGAAATGTTTGAGATTGATTACTGGTCTCATCTTTTTGTTTTTCTTTTGCACTATGAAAATGGGGCTGGTAAATCTTGAAGGATGTGGATGGGTAAGAGAGATGGCTTGTTTTTGAATGAGAAATCGGTCATTTCTGCGGAAAAACGAGGAGAGAGAGGTAACTCTTTTTTAAATAGGAGTTGAATAAAGGTCTATCATGTAACCTTGAACTGTGTTGAGAGTCCAAGGATCTGAAGTAATTGACAACTATTTTGGAAGAAAATAACAAAGACGACCTCCTATCGGAAAGGATCCGAAAGGTGGGCTTACCTGCTTGGTTAAAGGATCTGGAATTCCTGTAGGCTCTGGAACGGATGCCTCTGCCTCTCTGGGGATAAAATTATAGCCTATATTCCTGGTGGGACGCATTGTAGAATCAACGGGAACCTTGGTTAGAGTATCCGCGGCTGGCAAAGCGGTTCCTGCCTCTGCCGGCCCTCGCAAAAACACGTTGGATGAACATTTTCCTGAGTGATTGCTGAGCCTTGTCAAGTGAGGTGAACGTGACCACGTTTTTGCTCAGTTCTTTAATGAACGAATCCCCAAAAAGTAACCCCTCAGTTTTGATGTGAGGATGAACAGTTGCTAAATTAACCAATTTCGGGTCCAGCTTCAGAAGAAGGCCTTTCCTCCTCTCATGAATAAGGGCAGAATTGGCATTTCCAAGGAGGCAGCAAGAGCGTTGAACCCACAAAGAGAGTTCCTCAGGGTCGATAAATGTGCCATCCATTCTGGCTGCCTCAGCTAAGTCAAAAATCCGAATAAGGGGACCGATTACATCTAAAAGTTTGTCCTGGCAGAAAGACCATGCCTTGTCAACCCCTTTCCGAGGATCTTTACCAAGCTTTGTGAAAAAGGTGAGTAAAGGTTGATCGATGGAGGGCGTAATAGTGGATTTATGAGGAAGGGAAGGACGAGGACATTTGGATTTCAACTTAGCCCTGGTTTGCTTGTCCAAAGGGGAAGACAGTTTGGCAGCAACATATTCACCCACATGGTCTGCAGGAGTCCATTCGGTAGAGTTGGGATGAAGGATGTGACAAGGGTCAAACATGGGTAAACCTTCCGCATCAAAAAGGGGTTTGGAAGAGTTAAAAGAGGAAATCTTAGGTTTCTTTGAAGGAGGGGAAAGTAGTGAACTATCGTCATCCCTGTCAGATAAATAGGTATCTGATCTATTTCAGGCATGTCATCATCCGTATCAGGGAAGGAAGAAATCACAATAGGAGGAATAATATTTTTTGATTTCGATTTTTGTTTTAAAGGCGTTTTGACAGAATCCATATTTTTATTCTCCTTGGAAGGAGCCTTGTGAGGAACCGCGTCCTCTGCCAGGTGTGAGGAAACCTCACTGTCCTTTTGCGCCAAATGTAGAGATTTTGTGGGCGAGAGGGGCTGACTGCATTCCCCAGCAGTCTGGGCCGAAATAGATTTGGAAATTAAATTAGAAAAAGAAGTTTCCAAATTCTTTGATCATTTCTGAATGCATCAAGCGACAGCTTGTTGCACAGAACTTTTAATAAAGGAGGTAAGCTCCTGTCTAATTTGATCCAGATCATGAGGGACGTCGTGTCCCAAAGGAGAATCATCTGTTTGCATTTTGAAAACAAAAGGAATGAAGCTGAGTGAAAGGTTTCTGAAAAACCAGCACAAACAGGGTTAAATGGGAGAGGGAGGGCTTGAGAAAACAAAACTTCGCCTGTGGGCGGTATTACCAGGTTATGCGACGTGCGGACGCTGCCTGGATCGGAAGAAGGCAGAGGAAAGCTGTTGCGTCGCAGAAAACAGGAAAATGGTAAGTTTTTAAAACAAAAAATGCGAAATGCGGGCAGAGAAGATGATTGCCGAAGTTTTGGTGCCTTAGGCACAGTGAAAATGGAAACCGCTATCTGAGGCAACAAGGGAGAAGGTCGAAATTCGGAGCGCAAGGAGGAGCTCTCTGAGCTGAGGTGCGCCAACTTTCCAACTAGAAATGAAGGGAAAACACGCTACAGAGCAAATTAAATATATATAACAACAATAATAATATCACAGTATCCTAACAAGGAAATAATAAAATGTGAGAAAAACAGTGAAAGTGTACTTAACTGGACTTCAAGCAGCAAGAAAAGAGGGCTGTTCGCAGTCAAGTGATGTCATAATACCATGTGTTCATCCTTATTGGTTCATGTGTTAGGACTACGTTTTAAATCCAATTGGCTCTTTGTTGTTTGCCTCATGGGATTTGTAGTATGTTCTTGACTGCTGCTATTGATTAAAGTAAGAAAAGAAACGCATAATGGGAGCCTCCGGTCTTGACATAAATTTCACAGTTGCTTTTCACACTTCAGAAACAAATAACCCTTACTCTCTTTCACCCTGGCACCGGCCCCATGCATTTTATTTTTATTATACAAGCCTCCGCTCTATCTCATTCCACAAACTAAGGGATTTCTTTCATAGTAAACTAGCCCACCTTCCACATGCCACAGCATGTCACCAATTTTTGACATGCACTGCCATGAGTAAATAGGCCACACATCTCTCAGACAGTGCTAGGGGTTGATTTACAGTGGGACTTTTTCATTTGGGCAACATATTTTTTTTTTAAAAACAACGTAAACATGAATTTCCCCAGGTGGTGTTTGAACCCTGGTCAAAAGGGATATGTTCCCACATGCTTAACCACTATACCAACAAAAACATTGCTTATATGTTGTGGCAAAATCCCTTGCAATCATAGAAATGGTATGGAGGTCCTTATTTTATGTACATTTTGGCTTTATGTTACATGCCACAAATTGAAATTTTCCTAGCCATTGTGTCTGAAAGGTTAAATTTTATTAAAGACGCGGAGGTGATTATTGTGCTTTCTTTTCTTGCTTTAATAAACACGGGAGTCAAGAAAAAACTTGATTACCCAGAAAACCCTGGGAAAGAACTACTAAGTTGCATCACAATAGAAAAATACATTTTATTATAAGACCCAGAAGCTTATACAATGTCTGTTCAAAGCACTGAAATAACAGATTCAGATGGATGATCAATGTTTTTAAAACAAAAGGTTCTAAACCTATTAATGTTTGAACAATCTGCATATCTGAGAATATCATGTAAACCTGTACCCCTTCCCAGGAGGCATGAGAGGCCATAGCCCCTTTGACTGAATGAGTGCCAAAAGAATCGATAGAAATGCCAACCAAAGACATGACCACCTAACTCAATGGGCTGAAGTAGGAGCAAACACTCGCCTATGGGGTTTTTCAAAGGAAATAAGGAGTTGGAAGTGGAGGAGCTTCTGAGAGCTGCAGTTCATGAAACGTAAGTCTTCAAACAATTGTCAATACACAATTTAGGTTGAGAGTGAAAAACAGGGTAATGGATTGATGATAATTTAGTTTTGGAATATCTATTTACCTGAAAATAAACCACTAAGAAGGAATAATGGAAAGAGGAGACATCTATGGCCAGATTTACAAGGCCCTAGCGCCTCTTAGCGGCAAACTTGCATAATTTCTTTATGCCAATGTTACGTTAGGGAGGCCATTCTCCTTCACCATATTTACAGAGTGGCACAATGCATGCATTGCACCACTTTGTAACCCTTTGTGCCACATTATGCCTGTGCCAGGTATAATGTATGCAAGGGGGGTGTCCTCATGCAGGCAGGCATGTTAAAATGGCGCAGTGAATTTTTCATTTCACTGTGCCATTTTTAGCGTCATTTTTAGTGCCTCGTTAGGAAAGGCTTTAAAATGACGCACCCATTACTTTCAATGGGCCCCCCTGTACTTTGCAGGGTTAGCTCCACAATTTAATCCTGCAGAGTACCACAATAGCATCCAAAATCTTGGCTGCTATTGTCCTAACATGCGCTATGGTGCGCCGTATTGTCAATATGGCACAAACATTGTGTCAGTGGGGGGCACAGGGATCACAAGAAAAGTGGCACACCAAAGTTGATGCACCACTTTCTTGTAAATATGGCCCCTAATACTTTAACATCAGAGACACATTTGATAGAGACCAAACACAAAAGCATAGCTCTAGACCTGACAGCCTTAGGGTGGTTATCCCCCAATTTTTGGCCTCCCTCCCTCCACTTTTCTTACACTGGTTTTGCTGGTTTTAGGACTCCGCACAGTTTACCACTGCTAACCAATGATAAAAAATGCATATGCCCTCTCCCTTAAACATGGTAACATTAGTTCATTCCCAATTGTCATATTTGATTTACTTGTAAGTCCCTAGTACAATGCACTACATGTGCTCAGGGTCTGTAAATGAAATGCTACCAGAGGGCCTGTATCACTGATTGTGCCACCCACATACGTAGCCCCTTAACCATTCTCCGGCCTGCCATTGCAAGGCCTGTGTGTGCAGCTTCACTGCCACTTCGACTTGGCATTTAAAGGTGATTGCAAAGCCTTAAACTCCCCTTTTTCTACATATAAGTCACCCCTAAGGAAGCCCCTAGGTAATCCCTAGGACAGGGTGCCATGTAGGTAAAAAGCAGGAGATGTACATATGTGTTTTATATGTCCTGGCAGCGAAAAACTCCTAAACTCATTTTTCATCACTGTGAGGCCTGCTTTTTTCATAGACTAGCATTAGGACTGCCCTCATATACTTTTTCAGTGGTAGATTCGGATCTGAAAGGGGTAACTGTGTCATATTTAGTATGGCCAGAATGGTAATAGAAAATCCTGCTTACTGGTGAGGTTGGATTTTATATTAATATTTTAGAAATGCCACTTTTAGAAAGTGGGCATTTCTCTGCACTTAAAACCATCTGTGCTCCAGTCAACATCTGGTATGTGCTGGTTGACAGCTCCCTTGTGCATTTCACCCAGACAATCACAAACACAGGAGACTCAGTCACATCTGCATTTATCTGTATACTGAGTGGGTCTTCCTGGGCTGGAAGGGTGGAGGGCCCAACACTTACATTTCAAAAGCCAGTGGCCTGCCCTCACACAAAGGACTGATAAACCTCCACGGAACCCTCACAGGACTGGGCTGAAAGGGAACTTAAGCACTTCAAAACCACTCTTTGAAGTCTCCCCCACTTCAAAGGCATTTTTAGGTACATAAATTGGGTCTCTGAACCCACCAACTCAGACACTTCTGGACCTACACCTGCACCCGGTCAGAGGAGCTACGTAGGCTGCTCAAAGGACTCATCTGGCCTGCTTTGCTGCGAAGGACTGCTGCCCTGCTGCCCCGCAGGCCTCTGATTTTGCTGGAAGGACTTTGCCTTCCCCTGCGGTGCTCTCCAAGATCGAGCTCACCTCCTGTTTCTGAAGTTTCAGGGCCAACAAAGACTTCACCTCTTCAAGAAACTCCTTGTGCGTCGAAAATTGATGCAATGCCTGCATTGCAGCTGAGAAATTGCCATATAGCCGACCAGAACAATGCAGCACCGACTTCCCAACTGGAAATTCGATGCAGCGAATGCTTTGCGATGGAAAATTTGACACATCACCTACTGGATCAACGCAGTGCCTGCTCATTCTTCCAGTGCATCAAGGATTTTCAACTCATCGTCCCTGGGTGTCAAAATATTCCCGCTTCGCGGTGAGGAACCAAGACTGCACACCAAAAAACGATGCAAACCCTTTGTAATGTGGAAAGTAATGACGCATTGTTTGCCCCACATCGGAAAATCTAATGCAACACCGTATTTTTTCACTCTTCGCCTCCTCTGCGGTCTCCGTGTGTTGTTATTTTTCATGCATTCCAGGCACTGTGTGTAACAATGAAAGAACTGCTTATTTCTAAGGATTGAGACTTTTTTAAACCCTTTGAAAGTTGTGCTTGTTGGATGTTTGTCGTTTTGACCTTATTTTATTCAGATAAATATTATCTATCTTTCTAAACATGTGTGGTATATTTTTGTGGTGTTTTCACTTTGTTATTGTATGATTTATTGCACAAATACTTTACACATTGCCTTCTAGGTTAAACCTGACTGCTCAGTGCCAAGCTACCAGAGGCTGGGCACAGGATCATTTGAATTGTGTTGTGACTTACCCTGACTAGGATTGTGGTCCCTACTTGGACAAGGGTGTATACTTCTGCCAAGAGACCCCATTTTTAACAATAGTGAATTTAGCTGATAAATGCTTGGTAGATGAGGCAACATTGCCTGGGCATGAAATAAACACACATAGTACCAAGTTTACATTCCACATAGCAGTACACTTGGTAACAGGAGGTTTAGCAAAACATACTCCCTTTAACATATGACAATCCAGTGGGTGTTCAAAGATAGGTTTTCCATCCACTATGATATATTCTGCAGATATTGTTGATCTGTAAATGTTAATGGTCTGATAAACTTTCCCTGGAAATGCAAGGGAAGCTACAACAATTCAATAACAGGGTTACATGTACTGAAATGAGATCGGAATCCCTGTCCAAACACCAGCTACATCAGAGCAATCAGGCTGAACTGTAAACTTTTGCTGTGCCCGGGGCCCAGGATTGTTGACTAAATTGGACAGCCTCCTCCGAATTTCCTGTGGTTCTCCAGGATGCCCCAAAATACTCCATGCTATGAGGTAAAAGGAGCCCTGTAGAATGAGATTGGGATGAAGACCCTAAGGATTGAGGATCAAATTGGGAAATGGAAGGTCTTGAGACAGTTCCAATAATGTTGGGTACCATGGTTGGAATTGCCAATACGGGGTTATTAGAACAAGAGATGATTGTTGTCTGCAGGCTTGAGAAAGGACTCAGGCAATGAAAAGGAACAGGGGAAGGCATAAAGGAGGGACTGATGCCAAGACTGAAGGGACACATCTGTACCAAAAGCTAGAGGATCTGGTCTTCAATGGAAAAACAGAAGGCAGTTGATAATTGGTATGGGAAGCAGAGGTCAATTGACATGGCTCCAAAGATTGAAGAACGATGATTGAATACTGAAGGATGAAGCCTCCAGTTGCTTAAATCGCAAAGATGTCTGAAATACCAGTCGGCCACCATGTTCAATTTGCCTGGAAGATACTCTTCTTTGACGGAGATGCTCCCTTAAAGAGAAAATTCCCAAAGACTCTTCCCAACGATTGCCCAATGTTTGGACCTTGTACCTCCAAGACTGTTTATGTACCTGACAGCCGACAGATTGTCCACGTGTAAAAGGACTGTGCATTTTACTATGTCTTTTATAAACAACTGGATGGTGAAGTAACCTGCAAGCATCTCTAAACAATTGATGTGCAGTGAATAGTCACGAAGAGACCACATACCTCCAGTTGAAAGTTGACTATATCTTGCGCCCCAACCTGTCCGACTTGCATCTGACTCTAACACAAGATCTGGTGCAGCAGAGTAAATTGTTTTCCCGTTCCAAGCATCTAAATGACTCAGTGTCAGGATACTTCAATTCGATTTCCTCAGAAGCAGAAGATAACTCCTCAGTCCCGACCTGAGCTACTCACAACGAATATTAATCCTTCATGCTGAGTACCCCGGAGGGGGAAAGGGGAATGGGATGGTAGAGAGACTGCCACAGAGATGATGAACGCCAGTACTCAGTCTGCCTCTTCACATCTAAGAGTGGATACAGCACCTGCAAGAGTCACAGTCGCAATTACTAGGGACATACAACATCAGTTTTTCACTTTCTACTCTCAACACTTAATTCTCTTTAATTCTATTATTTCTTCACTCACCCTGAGTTCTCTGTAGCCTTGCTTCTCTCTATAAATGATAGCTCTTCTTAAAAAAAATGCTTATTACTGATTCTGGAAGAACTTCTCAACCTTTGTTAGAGATTGGTTTTATGTTGCTATATAGATATATATAGTTGGTGATAATGCGTTCTTCAAATCAGCTGATGTTATTTAATTTCTCCTGTCTTATTGTGACTTCTGTCAATACTTGTATTTGTAAATGCTTGTTTATTAAAGTTCGTTTCTCCTTTCTTACTTCGACATTTGTTGATAACTTGTATTTGTAAATGCTTGTTTATTACAGTTAGTTTCTCCTTCCTTACTTCGACATCTGTCGATAACTTGTAGTTGTAAATGCTTGTTTATTTAAGTTCTTTTCTCTTTTAAACTCTATTTTGGTTTATTACCATTGAATTTGTAAATGCTTATTTGTTAACAGTTCGTTTCTCCTTTAAACTTGGCCTTTGTTTATAACCTTGACATTTGTAGATACTTGCTCTTTTAAAGTTCGTTTTTTCTTTGACTTTAATATCTTAAACAAGAACCTTGTAAACATAAGGTTAATTCATACATTAACTCTGTAGCCTTGCCGACTTCCACAGGAACGGTCTACTATCAAACTCTTCGAATAAACCTTGACAATATTTATCCGTTTTCTGTAATATAATCTTCAAATGTAATTTTACCTCACAGGAGTTTCAGTTCTGAAGCGCGCTCTCTCTCCACACAGCTGATTCCTGTCAGACCTCAGTTGAAGTGCAAGCAGTGTTGCCAGATTTTACAAGCCTTCTATAGCCCAAAGCTGTTGAACAACCAGCCCAAAGTAAGCCCAAATGAACCGGTCCCAGCCCAAAAAGTAGCCCAAACTTTTAACACTAAACTAATGCAATCGTAGGCTGAAGCAAACATTTTAAAGCATAAATCTAATTTCTATTGTAAGCAAATATGTGAAACTCACAGTGCCTAGATTATTCATTGCATTACACACTAAAAATGGAAATAAACATGGAAAAATGGTCACTCACTTTTTATGATGAGCAGCAAATTGGAACAAGTAGTAAATCTGGACTTGGTGAGAGACGTAAATCTTTGATTATGTGCACAGCAGTCCTTCTTTGACAAACCTTTTGACATTGAAGCCTGTAGCAGCTACTTTATTTTCTTTTGTTTGGAGACAGAAAGATGAACATCGCTTTGATCAAGTTTACAGCAGTCCTTTTGACACCAGTTTTGGCATTGGAGACCTTTGTAGCAGGCAGATCATTTTCCTTTGGTTGCAGACCGAAAGCAAGAGCAGAAGCCACTTCCTAGGCAGCAAACAACTTGTTTCACAGTGTGAGGCATGCACCAGTATCTAAACATGGCTGGTAAAGTGAAACTGCGAATGGTTCATTCAATCACATACAGTTTGATCCTTTCTAGGATTCACAGCTTTTGGCTGAACATCGCTTTCATCAACTTCACAGCAGTCCTTTTGACACCAGCTTTGGCATTGGAGCCTTTTGTAGCAGGCAGATCATTTTCCTTCGTTGCAGACAGAAAGCAAGGGGAGAAGCCACTTCCTAGGCCGCAATAAACTTGTTTCACAGTGTGAGCATGCACCAGTAACTAAACATGGCTGGTAAAGTGAAACTGCGAATGGTTCATTCAATCACAAACAGTTTGATCCTTTCTCGGATTCACAGCTTTTGGCTGAACATCGCTTTCATCAACTTCACAGCAGTCCTTTTGACACCAGTTTTGGCATTGGAGCCCTTTGTAGCAGGCAGATCATTTTCCTTCGGTTGCAGACAGAAAGCAAGGGCAGAAGCCACTTCCTAGGCCACAAGATGCTTGTTGCAGAGTGCGGGGCATGCACCAGTAAGTAAACATGGCTGGTAAAGTGAAACTGCGAATGGTTCATTCAATCACACACAGTTTGATCCTTTCTAGGATTCACAGCTTTTGGCTGAACATCGCTTTCATCAACTTCCCAGCAGTCCTTTTGACACCAGCTTTGGCATTGGAGCCTTTTGTAGCAGGCAGATCATTTTCCTTTGTTGCAGACAGAAAGCAAGGGCAGAAGCCACTTCCTAGGCCACAAGATGCTTGTTGCAGAGTGCGGGGCATGCACCAGTAAGTAAACATGGCTGGTAAAGTGAAACTGCGAATGTTTCATTCAATCACATACAGTTTGATCCTTTCTAGGATTCACAGCTTTTGGCTGAACATCGCTTTCATCAACTTCACAGCAGTCCTTTTGACACCAGCTTTGGCATTGGAGCCCTTTGTAGCAGGCAGATCATTTTCCTTCGGTTGCAGACAGAAAGCAAGGGCAGAAGCCACTTCCTAGGCCACAAGATGCTTGTTGCAGAGTGCGGGGCATGCACCGGTAAGTAAACATGGCTGGTAAAGTGAAACTGCGAATGGTTCATTCAATCACCTACTCTGTTTGCTGCAGGTTGTTTCAAATCATTGGAATGGGCATGCAATTTTTTATGGCAGTACTTGAATGCAGCTTTGGTATCAGCTCATTTTACAGGGCCTTCAGTCCTTTTAATTCAGAAACCACTACTACTCCTTTTATTATATTTAGCCCACTTGCCCATGCTGCAATAATTAACCTGCAACTGTTTGGCAGCTGGGATAACCAGCTCAATGAATAACTGTCTTGTTGAGACGACCGGGGACTATCTGAAAGTGCAAAAGAAAGTGACCATCTCTACATCTGTACTGGCATAACTGTGGCAGTCCTAGAGCTAATACATGGCAATTGCACGGTCTTCATCGGAGTAAGGAAAGATACGTTTTCCTGCTCTTGATACGTTTCGTAGAGAATTCTTGATGCATACCAGTCGTACACATAGGACACAACAGAAAAGTGTAACTTTTAAGACATCATATATTGCTTGAAAACCATACTTGGCTGGTGGTAAAGGGAAACTACAAATGGTTCATTGAATCAGGTTCTGACGCAATTCTGATTTCTCTCCTTTTCTACCCAATGATATCATTTGAAGTGGCAGCAAAAAGGATCACAGACACACTAGGTGCATTAGAATGTAAATGCTGGCGTGTTCGACAATTGTAAATCTCAATCACAAAGGTTGCAAGGAGTTGTGGCTGTAAAAGGGTCCATTGCGAATAGTTATTCTCTTTCACCTTTGGACCGGAAGCAAGTCCAACATCCATATTAAGACATGTACTTTTAAGTAAACAAAGCTGGTAATGGGAAACTGCGAATGACTCTTGGCATCACTCAAGGGTTGCAAGAACGTTAAGTGCCACATTCCATTTTCTGTACAGGGCGGCTTTAATCCCATACTGCTAAGGTAGCTGCTTACAACTGTGTGATGATTTTGACTATAGCACTTTAGGCACAAGAGCATGGATTTTCTCCCGCCTACTTCCACAGAGCCACCGATCAATAAAGAGATATCCAGATTTTCCCAAATCTTGTTGCAGCCTTTCTTCAAAATAGTGATGCCAATCTCTTCATCTCTTACTGGCATAACTGTGGTGATCCTAGAGTTAATACATGACAGTGGCAGAGGATCCATTAAAGTAAACTCATGGAAACAATAGGTGCCTGCAGCATCAGTGCAGTTATACACTTCCATTCATAAATTTACCAGGTCTGATGTCTTAGCAAATGAGCATAAATTGTTTTGGGACTTCAACCGTAGATCATCTCTACATCTGTACTGGCATAACTGTGGTAGTCCTAGAGCTAATACATGGCAATGGCAAGGTCTTCATCGAAGTAAGGAAAAATAGGTTTGTCTGCTCATGATACATTTTATTGCTCATTCTTGATGCATACCAGTGCTAGACATAGGACACCATACAAAGGTGTAATTTTAAGATATGATGACATTTCTGGAGCATCTTTCCTGCAGGATATTGTGCTAAAGTGTAATTTTAAGGCATCATTGTTCTATTAAACGCTCTACACAATCTGCCATCACTAGTCCTGCATTTCGCAAGGCAAAATTAATGTCAGGGACAGGCCTCCATCCAATGTAAAAAAAATGTAAAAAAATGTAAATTAGCACTTGTATAGCGCACTACTCACCCGTTAGGGTCTCAAGGCGCTGTAGTCATACCGCTATGGAACCCCTCCTGGCTTTTCCCTGTGAGGCGCCCACTCCTGAGCACCCCCAGGGTGAAGCCAGGCATCCAAGCACTGTTGGGGCAGTTGTGGAGATTAAGCAAGCTATTGCCCAGAGTTGGACCTATGAATTAGATTAGGCACTGAGGCGAGAATTATCTGGTCAAGGGGAATTGAGCCCAAGACCTGCCAAAGCGGGACTTGAACCCTGGTCTTGAGCCAGAGCTCTGCTTCAGGGTCTGCCGCTCTAACCATTGAGCCACACTTCTCCAATGTGAGATACAAATACCTGTAGTAGGCCTGGCGTATGGGTGAGTGGAAAAAACTGTTGTAAGTTTCTCTGATCATCAATTCTATATTACCTGGAATGATCCTTATTGCTTTCTTGGCAATGGTCTTAAAGAACTGGTAAATGCAGCACACAAGTTGCAAGGAAGGTTGCTTATCTTTCAACAAGGTGAATGCAGAGTGATGCTTTCTGCACATGACGCTTGCCCCATCTATGCCTATTAAATTTCCAATCTCAAGGCTACAAGCTTCAAGCAAGTTCTTTACTTCAATGTACGTAGCTTAAAGTAGGAGAAACTGGAGTATGGTGCTCTTCTGGGCTTGGCGCCACCATCAGGATTGCCATGCAGTGCTCTGGGATTGACAGTGGCAAGAGCAGCTCTGAGAAAGTGTTCTTCTGGTCCTGTCTCTAGAGGGCAGGCAGGCAGGGCTCCTTATGCAGCTAACAGTGGTGAGGGCAGGTCTGAGGAAGTATTCTTCTGGTCCTGTCACTAGAGGGCAGGCAGGCAGGGCTCCTTCTGCAGCTGACAGTGGCAACAGCAGGTCTGAGAAAGTATTCTTCTGGTCCTATCACTAGATGGCTGGCTGGCATGGGTCCTTCTGCAGCTGACAGTGGTCGAGGGCAGGTCTGAGAAAGTGTTCTTCTGGTCCTGTCACTAGAGGGCAGGCAGGCAGGGCTCCTTCTGCAGCTGACAGTGGCAAGAGCAGGTCTGAGAAAGTATTCTTTTGGTCCTGTACCTAGAGGGCTGGCTGGCATGGGTCCTTCTGCAGCTGACAGTGGCCGAGGGCAGGTCTGAGAAAGTGTTCTTCTGGTCCTGTCACTAGAGGGCTGGCAGGCATGGCTCCGTCTGCAGCCAACAGTGGCAAGGGCAGGTCCGAGCTGCATGCATTCCTTGGGGGAGGGCTGAATTTCGCAACTTTAATCATACATACTGCTATTAAATTTTGCAAGCAATTCCGGGGGAGGCACAAACGAATAGGACTCAATTCCAATGCGTTTCAGTCCAAACTTTATGTAGAGAATATTTGATAGTAGTTTTAGGCCCATTCTATTTCGTCTATCATTTTTCAGCAGCGTCATTTGGGAAAATACCCTTTCAACATGAGCATTGGATATCGGGAGTGTCAACATTTTTATAGCACCCATTGCAAGCTCGTGAAAGCAATGTTTGCCAGCAGCATCAGTGTAGTTATACACTTCCATCCAGAAGGATTCCATGTTAGAAGTCTCAGGAAACGAACATGAGGATATCATTCTCCACTGAGACTCTAGTACTTCCAATGGGTATGTGAAAAAGGTATGTGGTAAGTCAGTTACAGGAGGTTTGCAATCTGCAAGCACTTTTTGGGGACTCAAAACTTCTAACTTTTTAAGCATGCTTAGTGACTCTGGAAGGCGAAATTGATATTCACATGCCAATACTTTCAAGAACTCTAGGCACCTTTTCACAATGCCATCCTTTGAAACAGAGGTGAGTTTACTTTCTTCCAGCTTCTTACGGAAAGCAAGACCAAGATCCACATCCTCTTGAGAAAGATAAATGGCAGAACTTTGTAAATCTAGGCTCTGCAACTGTTCTTGAGGATCACTGGTAAAAACACTTGGTTTAAGTATCCTTTTCAGTGTGGACACATACAGAGTATATAGGTCGCGAAAGATGTGAAGTGCATCTCCACATTCCAGCTGAAAGATTTTATTAACAACTTTTATGTCTTGAAGAATAGGCTTTAAGAAAGTAAGGTAAAGTAGGTTGGTCTCATCGTGATACATTTCTTGGAGCATCCTTGCTGCATAGCAGTGTTCCACAGAGGATGCTGTGCTAAAGTGTAAGCTTAAGGCATCATATTGTTCTAATAAACGATCTACACAATCTGCCATCACTAGCCACCGTGTTTCGCAAGGCGAAATTAATTTGAGGGGCATGCCTCCGCCCAATGTCAGATACAATTCCCTGTAGTCGGCCTGGCGTTTTGGGGAGTGGGAAAACCAGTTGTGTGTTTCTCTGATCATGAATTCTACATTGGTTGGAATGCTCCTTATTGCTTTCTTTGCAATGATGTCCAGGGAGTGACAAATGCAGCGCACAAGTTGCAAGGAAGGTTGCTTATCTCGCAACAAGGTGAATGCTGAGTGATGTTTTCCGCACATGACGCTTGCTCCATCAGTGCCTATGCCTATTAAATTTTCAGTCTCAAGGTTACAACTTTCAAGCAAGCTTAACACTGCATTTGCTATATCTTCGGCACAGGCCTGATTTAATTCTAGCATTCCAAGGAAGGTGCTTACTAATTTTTTATGCTTTATGCTGAAATACTTCACACAAATGCAGAGCAGTTTTTTTACTTCAATGTCTGTTGATTCATCAATTAATAAGGAGTATGGTGATGTTCCAATATCTTTCAGCATTTCGTCTTTGAAGTATGGGCCCAACACAGAAGTAATTAGTGCTGTACATTTGGTACGGTGCATTCGGAAGGCAGGGAATTCATCCTTCAAAATTTCACCATATCCATCTATATTATTTATGGATGTGCAACAAGCAGTTTGTATGGCAAACCTAATTTCTCTTCTTTTCTGGTCATTAGACAATGAAGGAATGGGTTGTACAAAGGATGCCATGGAAGCACTTGCTGAATTACAGCGAGAGCGGTGTTTTGTGGTTGCTGCATGTTGCTTCAAATCGTTATAATGGGCACGCAGGTCTATATGGCAGTACTTGCAGGCCGCTTTGGAATTATCCGATTTGACAGGGGCTATCCACCTTTTTAATTCAGGATCCAACTCCCACTCTTTTCTGTATATTTTTTTATATTGTGCCCACTTTCCCACGGTGCAACAATTAACCTGCCAGGTCAGCTGGGAACTGATCAATGATGAACTATGTCAAGATGAGAGCCCCGGGGACTACCTGAAACTGCAAAAGAAATTGCAATCATTGTCCCTAGTTCACGCATAATCATGTGCAAAGCAATAAATAAAACACTATCTAGAGTTGCCAATGGTTATTGAGCATACCTCTGCTTTAAGTGTCTAAGGATGTCATGTACTTATTTTGGGTTACAACACCATGAATTCAATGGAGATACAAAGTGGTGTTGACTCTACGCTGGGGCAAGTGATTTGTTTCAGGCAGACAATTGACTCTCTGGATTTGTCATGTTTTGAAATGGGGAATGAGCCAAACGATGGCAACTCCCTCGTATTCAAGGTTAAGTAAGAGGTATGCTCTAGCTTTCAAACTGGTTTTACAATAAAGCAACAACTCACCGATAACAGCAAAAAGTTATACATCTTAATGGACTACCCCTCATACTTACTCAACTTTTCATGCCGAACTCAAGTTTGTGGAAAGCAGACCCAATCATGTTTTCCCTTTGCATTTTACAGTTCAAGTCCTGTTCATCCCAAAATGTCAGCCCCAACATGCAAAGATAACATTTGCTACATTAGCTCAGTCATTAACCTATGATAATCAACACCCCCCCAAATGGATTCAAAGCACAACCTTTGTTCTTTTCACTGCCTTTCAGGTGCACACTGTAGATAAAGGTGAAATGCAAGTAGCCATCTAGCATTCCCAGTGTGTATCTGCAGTCTGCTCTACTACTGTTCTACTTTCTGGACTTTTCATTAAATGGGCAGCAGACCAACATTTCACTCATTTCCTGCCTCCTTCGGACTTACTCAGGCACTACCCCTACATTTGTTTTAGCGGGCTACCTCTACCCTGCACAGTGGAGGTCAACAGGGCCCTGCAGAAAAATACATCCTTGTGTGAGGTGAAAAAGGCTGTTTGTGTGAGGCGATAGATACCCTTCTGCAAATTGCTACCAGAGGCCAGAACACAGTAACCCAAACTCCGTGAACTTGAACTTAAATTATTGGTAAAGGCTAGTGTTTTGTGTCAAATGCAAGCAATGGCTACGCTGAGCAGAGCACGACTACAAGTGATGTCAATAATTTAGGCACTAAGATCATGAACAGAACCATGCAGTGAGGTTGTGCACTGACCATGTACCCTCATTTCGCTTAGCTCAGCCAATGAGACCACATTTGTGCTTGCACTGCCTGCAACTGGAGTGAAATAAATGAATAAATCAGCTGAGCACACAGCTCAAAGTGCATTAAAAAAAGTATGGGAACAGTGATGCTGCATGCAATGGGGCAGGGTTAAACGTGTGGCAAAATATATATATATATATATATATATATATATATATATATATATATATATATATATATATATATATATATATATATATATATTCTGTTTCAGACAGCCACATACATAACTCATGCCTTAAAATAAAAAAAGTCAAGTTAATCACTGTATATTATGAAACCTTTATTAGTTAATGCACTGAAACGTCTGTGTGTAACCAAAAAGCCAGAATTAAATCTTCACTGCTGCAATGGAGAATTGTGTATTGTGCAAATGTAAGTCATTAGGTTAAACTTGCATTACTAGTTACATCTGGGAAGAGACTACCCCAAATCTCTGCACTGTAATTACACTGACAAGCCTGCTGGTGCACATCAAATGCCCATGTGTTCCTGTCAACCAGTCTAAAGTCAAGTAGGTAACTTTCAAAATATCCTTATTATGTCCGGAGTTAGCCAAGACCTTCTGACTTACTTATAAGGGTGTTCAGACAGCCCCTTGAACTAACTGAACTGTTATTGAGTCATTTGCATTTTTCTTCTGTCTTTTGCAGCATACAGCATGGGGCAACGGTTCAGACCACTTCAGGAACTGGCTAACGTTAATGTTAGTGAGGGCATTCTACCATCCACAAGGAGCACATCCATATACAATGTAGTTCTCCTCAGTTGCAGGCATTACTATGGCAATATGTGATTTACGAGATCAAAAATTTGTTTGCTTTTAGCAAAATATTTTTTTAGATTGACGAGGACCCTGCAGTTTCCCCAAAGTTTTGCAAAACCCATGACAAAACAAAACTAATATCTAAGGGCTGGCAGCTAAAGCTAGACTTAATGGTGCTGCTAATGCTTGTTTGTCCAACAAACAAAGCATGCAGGAACATGTAGTTCTGTTTTCATTTCATTATGTGAATTAACATCAAAACGTCAGAATGTTCAGCGTCCTTAGGTGAAAATTCAGGACTGACTGTAAATCGCCTTATTGATATGGGGACCAGTCGACGAGTATGCAGTTGCGGTGAAGTGCTTGTTTTAAGCATCATTAGTGCAGGTGCTCAAGAGGCAAACTTCAATACCAGACCCCAACCGCTCTACTAAACACTGTTACATTCGCAGGTCCCGTCTCAAAGATGAATCTAATCCCATCAGTTGGGGAAATGTTTTAGCAAAAAGTATAAATAACACTCACATTTTTAGTTGACATATTTCTATCACACCAGAAATGACATATGACAAACGGTACTTCTAAAAAAACTTTTGCTATATATGCTCTAACCTAAATAAACATAACACGGTGTTGAGGCACTATTTGCCATCTGAGCAAAGTTATGAAGCTTACCTGAGCAATCTCAAGTAAAAATATATTCTAAATGTTTTTGTAGAACACATCTCTTTCGGGAATAGACCCGTACACAAGGCAGCGCGATTGAGTGCTTACCTTTAATCTACAACACGTGTAGACTTTTCCAGAAATTGAAGCTTCCTATAAAAAGGAACGCGGTGCCTTATCCGGGGTCCCTCTTGTGCTCGATAACGGGGACCCGTGCTGGCTCTATCTGGGACTCCGAGGCGTGAGACCGTCAGTCAGCATCAGCAAGGCCGCACCGCTCCGGTACACTGTGCCAGCCTGCCAGGTCAGTGTCTGTGGCACCAGTCGGCTGTAATTGGTAGCGCTTTCGCGCTACTAGATTGACGGCCCTCTGCCCCACTGAGAGCTACGAGCTCTCAGTGGGGCAGAGGGCCATCAATCTAGTAGCGCGCGAAAGCGCTACCAATTGACAGCCCCCCCCTGGTGCGACACTGACTCCTGGAGTCAGTGTCGCACCAGGGGGGGGCTGCTGTCAATTGGTAGCGCTTTCGCGCGCTACTAGATTGACGGCCCTCTGCCCCACTGAGAGCTCTCAGTGGGGCAGAGGGCTGTCAATCTAATAGCGCGCGAAAGCGCTACCAACTGACAGCAGCCCCCACACTGCACGGGCGCGGCGGCGCACACGCTGCTTCCTGCCCCCCTCCGGCTGCAGTCCCTCCTGCGCGCGGCGCGAGCCGCGCAACGCAAGTCTTTCTTCTCTCTTTATGAAATTGCGTCTCTCCTCGCAGCTTGCACCAGTATTTTCGGCGTCGCCGCCCCGCCGCGATTTTTGCGCACATAGGGCTAAAAATAGCCCAACAATCGGGGTCCCCGCAATTGGGTTTTTTTCCCGCACAAATGGGAAAAATATCGCCCATTTGTGCGGGAAACCGCCCAATCTGGCAACACTGAGTGCAAGGCTTCCAGCTGGAGAGCTAGTAACCTAGCAACCAACCGATTGCAAGACTAGAACTGTAACTAACCTTCAGGACTCACAGCGGCCATCTTGGATCTTCTCTTCTTGATTCTTCCTTTGAAATAAGCGCAAGATTACTCTGCAAACCTTCTTCCAGTTTGGGCTTTGCTGTCTCCACTGAGGATATCTCTTTGCTTTTCTCATGCACTTCTTTGATTTGACTTGGCAAGTTTGTGTGGTCATGACATTCAGCCACCAGAGGAGTTCTTCCCTGGATTCTGAATCCAAACTTACCGGATCCAAATACCAACCCCCTGGATTCTGAATCCAAACTTACCGGATCCAAATACCAACCCTTTGAGCAGATGTCTAATCTTCAATCTTTACAGGCCTCTGTAATGGAGAGGGCTTGGAAAAATGGCTTAAATTAAGGAAGTTAGAAGAAAGGGCATGTCAAATCTCCTTCTTTATTAAATCCACTTTTTTTTTTGTTTAACTGGAGCATTGACCGGGAAGTGTCTATGATGAAACCTAAAAATTCCAGATGTTGGGATGGGATCAGAAAAGACCGTTGAACATTTATTAGGAATCCTAACCTTAATGAAAGATCTTGACATAGATTTAGATTGGCTAGAAGGCAAGGCTGGTCCTGGGCCATGCTTAAGAAATCGTCTAGGTAGACAATGAGTCTTACACCTTGACTTCTGAGGAAGGATACCACCAGTTTCAGAATCTTGGTGAAACACCAAGGGGTAGAAGAGAGATGGAAAGGAAGAGTTTTGAAACTGAAAAAGGATTGACCCCACTGAAATTAAAGACATTTCTTGTAGCATGTATGAACTGGAGCTGTCAAGTAAGCTTCTTGAAAAAGTTGTGGAATAGTTTTTGGTTGTTGAGTGGACAATGCTTCTTATTCTTTTTGAGAACTAGATAAATGGTGCTGATAAAACCAGATGGGTCAAAAGTAGTCTGATCTATAGCATGTTTTGAAAGAAGGCATTGCACTTCCTTTCGGAAAAGGCCGGACTGTTCCTGTGAGAACTGTAGAGTTTAGGGTATACGACTCTGGTACTGGAATCTGGTATAGCTCTATGCAATAACCCTGAATATGCTGAATCACCGAAGGATCTGACATTAGAGACAACAAACTGCCTCCTTCGGGAGGAAGGCCAACATTGGAAGTTCTTACCTGAGGATTGGTCGCCTTTGGCCCTGTATCCCCTGTTCTGGAATCCACAGGGTTTATACTCTTGATAATAGTCTAGTTGGTGGCCTTGACTGTAGAAGCCTCTAAGGGGATGACCCCATGAGGAATAACAGCCAGCAAAGTGACCCTTTCCTTTGCCAGTCCTGCCGAAAATCAGAGAATAGAAAATCTTTTTCATGCAAAACTGGTCTTTGTCTATGGTTGCAAATGTTGGGACATATTTGTCCATTTCTTTTATAAAAGAATCTTCAAACAAGAGCCCATTAGCCTGATGTTCCTTCTCCTTAGTTGTCATTATATTGAGCTTCATGTCTATTTTTAATAATATATAAAAATATATTTTTAATAAAAGGCTCTTCCGCCTTTCTCAAGAAATGTAGGCATTTGTATTCTCCAACATACAAACTGCATGTTGTGCCCAATTAGAATGGGTTTCAGGGTCTACTTATTCCACTTCCATCTTTGGCTCCTAGGCCAGATCTATTATCTTGGTCAATGGACCCACCAAGTTCAAAATTCTACCCCAGCAGTTAGATCAGGCTCGATCTACTCCTTTATTGTGGTCCCGTCTTGAAAAAAACAGTTACATGTTTGGATCTAATCAAATCAAATCAAAATCAGCTTTATTCATTTTTTTGTGAAAATCATAAAAGCGCATGATAAAAAACTATAATAAATAGTTTTTTATTTTTGTATTTCTTTATTCATGCTTTACAACACAGGTTAATACAGAAAGCAATTGCACCATTGTGCAACATAATATCCACATAGCCCACGCAGTCAAATATTGTCTTCCATAGCCTTCACTTATTTTGGCAATAGATACAACAAATGGCAGTCCCATTCAACTTGGACCCTCTCCCGTCTCTCCCCACACCTACCCACAGAGGAAAATAATATGTCACAGCTTCCTACGGGCCACAAGGAACCACAAAACTGTAACAGCATGTATTTAGGGGTTATTGATCGTCCCATCTTCAAGACCTTCTCCCTCCAGCTCACCCATTTCTTTGCCAATCAGGTATTTTTGATAAACTTCCCAATATTGTGCAGGCCTGTTGGTTGGGGGAAATAATTCTTTATATGTGTCAGTTTGCGTGTTGCGGTACACCATATTCTTGTGCCACTCCTCTATTGTTGGCACCAGACCCAGATCCCAGCGCATTGCTTTGCAACGCTTAGTCAGTAGCAGCCCAATAGCTATCAAACATCGAACCGACTTCTGTACTCCCCTGTCCCAGCCTAGCAGCGCTACGAGTGGCTTGTGTTCCAGCTGATGCCCTCCTATGCCTTCTAGTTCTGCTAATACTTGTCCCCAGAACGGCTGAATGTCTGGACAGGACCATGACATATGGAAAAAACCTGCCTGGTCTTCCCCACATCTTGGACAAGTGTCCTCCGTATGCAACCCATATCTACAGAGTTTGAGGGGTGTATAATATACCCTATTCATGTATTTAAAGTGTATCAAGCGGTGTCTGCCATTCAAAGAGACTGTGTGGGTTATCAAACAGCAGTATTGCCACTGTTCATCCCTTAACTGCAACCCCTAATCTCTTTGCCATTCAACTCTAGCCTTTATCAGCTCATGTACACGCTCCTTCTGTACCTGCGCATAGAGTTTAGACACCAAATGCCAGGGTTTCTCATCTGTAATAATCACAGAGTGGGACTGAATGTCCAGTGGTTCACGCAACTCCTCACCCAGAAGGGCACCCATTGCATGTCTGGCTCTATAAAACTGAGATTGCAGAAGCGTAGCCGTCTCACTCGCCCGCTCCATCGCCATGTCGCATGTACACATGCTACCATCTTGGAAAAAATCCAGAGTCGCATATTATTTAGCTTATGCATGGCCTCCAACGCACTTTTATCTCACCACAACGCGTACCACGCACACCACTTCAGAGGCACATGCGGAGAATATAGCAGGGTGAGCCCCTGCCAGACCATCAGGCTATGCCAGGCCTGTGTGGTAGTGTTCAAGGAAGCAAATTCCCCATATCTTCGAGACGGGGAATGAAGACCCTACTCGGCAAAACATCTGGGGCTGCCAGCTCACGTTCTATTTTTAGAAATGGCAAGTCTTGAGAGCCATCTATCCAGGTTTGGGCAAACATAGCATGGGCGACTCTGTAATACAGCTCCAGATCAGACGCGATAAGCCCACCCATCTCATACGGTAGGGTCAGGGTCTGCCATTTGACTCTCAGCTGCTTTCCTGCCCAGGCTAGCTTAACAAGCAGAGCCCTCAAGGTCGCAAAAAATGCCCTCGGTAACGACATAGGGAGATTCTGAAAAAGGAACAAATATCTTGGAAGCACCACCATTTTCATGAGGGCTATTTGACCCACCAATGAGAGCGGCAGCCTGACCCATCTCTCCACATTTCTTGCCAGTGCTTTAATCGCGACCTCATGGTTATCTGCCATTATTATCTTAGGATCTGTAGGGCCGCGGATGCCTAGGTACCAAACCGATCCCGTTTCCCACTTAAGGGGGAAATCCACATCCACTGGAGTCGTGGCTGGCGTCAGGGGGAACACTATGGACTTATCCCAGTTAATCCTTAGGCCAGAATGGGTGCCGTTTTTTATAATCTCTCTTAATATCGGTGATACATTACGGTGTGGGTCTTGGATATACAGCAAGGTGTCATCCGCATATGTAGAGATCACCAAATTATAGTTCTGGAAACGGAGACCCCGATAACTATGATATTCTCGCGATGCACATGCCAGTGGCTCCACAACAATCGCATACAGCAGGGGCACATCCAAGAAAACAGCCACAGCTTTCGTCTCCGGATTCACATTCTGTATAGCCCCAAAGACTGTACGGAGGTTAGCAGTAAGACTACGGCCTGTAATAAACCCAGATTGCTCAGGCTTAATCAATTTCGGTAAGAGTATGGCCAGTCGGTCTGCCAGGATCTTAGCATAGATTTTGGTGTCAACATTTATTAATGATAACGGGCTGTACGACGAGCACTGCGTTGGAAGTTTGCCAGGCTTCAGAAGCGCAATCAACATCACCTCTAGCATTGAGGGCGGCATAACACCAGCCTCTGCCATCTCTGCGTAGACTGCCCTCAGATGTGGGAATAATATGTCCTTAAAAGCCTTATAGAACCTTACTGTCAGCCCGTCAAGCGCCGGGGTCTTTCCCGCGGCCATACCCTCTTGAGCCCTGCTCATCTCTTCTAGGGACAGAGGCGCCATAAGGGACTCTCTGTCTGCTGCTGTCAGCCATGGCAATTCTATATGTAGCAGGTAATCTAGCGCTTTCTCCTGATTCAGGGCAATCTTGGAGGTGTAGAGTGCCTCATAATACGTGCAGAACCTATTTGCTATGTGCTCTGGATCTGTGATCTCGCTGCCATCCTCGGCCTGCACCACCATAATAGTGTCTTTCTCAATGTTGGGACACGCCAGGTTAGCCAGCACCGCCCCTGGTCATTCACCCTCCCCATAAATGCGGGCTGTTGCGTATTTCCCCATATGTTGTACCTCAGTGAGTGCCGTGTCCTGAAATTCCACCAATTTGGTGCGTATGCGACCCAAGTTCTGACTGTCAGACGTGCGTAGGTGCTCCCGCTCTAACTGGGCAAGCTCTTTTTCCAAAAAGTCCAGACGTCCTGGAATCAATTGTAGAACCTCAGCGTGCTTTGCTATGTTTATCCCACGTATGTATACATTAAATGTCTCCCACACAGTGCATATGCTATCTACAGAGCCAATATTGATCTGATTGTTTTTTTTTAATGGCATCAGCCAGCTCATCGCGAAATGCTGAGTCGAGCAGCGAGTATGGGGGAAATCATAATGTAAACAGAGGAATAGGCCTGGGCCTCAAGGCCATCTCAAATGGAACCGGGGAATGATCTGAGTAGGTTCTGGGCCAGGGAGCCTCCACCTGCAAGTTACCTACCATACTTTTGGACACCAGCCAAAGGTCAATTCGTCTATATGAATCATGTGCTGCCGAGTAGTGTGCGTACCCCCCTAGAGCAGGGTGCCTGTATCGCTATATGTTGACCAGCCCCAACTCCACCGCCACCCCGGTCACCGCTCTGGCCGCCAAAGCTGGTTTCCTATGTGCGCCCCCGACCTGTCTAGTGAAGGGTCCAATGTGCAATTAAAGTCCCCTCTCCAAATCTGCGTGAGCTTCCCACACGTGCCCGCCCTGTCTGCCAGGTCGTAATTAAATTGGAGGTTATCAAAATTAGGCCCATAAAGCCCAATCAGGAGAAACGTGACAGCCCCATTACTGCAACGTGCCCCTATAAACCTGCCATTAGGGTCCGTTTCGTTCTCTTGAAGGCAGAAACGGGAAGTCCTCAATGCCCAAATCATCACCCCCTGAGAATAGGACGTGAACTCCGTGGCCAAAATTTGCCCCGTATCCTCCTAGGGGTAAGCATAGGGCTACCCGAAACCAGGTGAGTTTCTTGCAAAAGACCTAGGTCCACTCTGTGCGGCTGTAAATAGGCCACTACCTTACATGCCTTTCTGGCATCATTTAAACCTCTCACATTCCACGTGACCATGCGTATCATATTCCCACCCTTATTGGTATCTGATTCTGCATTGCTATTTGCCATTAGCTACAAAATGCTTAGAACCCTGTGCCTGCCAACCAGCGCATGTGAGTCTGCAATCGCTTTGCTAAAAAAAAACATCGGAACATATAACTCCCTGTGAATCTACCCCCTACCCACAACAGGAATTGCCCCAACCCGCCTGTCTGCAGATATACATCCCATTCACTCACCCTTGCATGGACCAAAATGACCCTCTCTTAAGCCAACAAGTGTTCCACAGGCTTGTGAGGATGTTCCCCAGCTATGCTTATCGTCCCTCTTGTGCCGGCCACCTACTGTGTTGTAGTGGTCAATTAGCTAAGTACTTGAATCTTACACCAGAAGACAACGGGTCATCTGTTTTGTAGCATACTATGCAGCGCCACTGCCGACAGCCAGTGCTCCACTAAAAACATTCCACTCCCAACCGGTATTCATCTCTGATGTCTTGTCTCCAGCCCTGTATCACCCTTGTCCAGCGTCCCCAGGACATCTCTCCTACTGGCACCTGCGGTTGCACAAATTCTAGTCACAGCCATTTTGCGAGAGGGTGTCCACTGTTTTGCGTCCTCTCCCCTCAGCCATCCTTCGCTTCAGGAATTGGGAAAGGTTTTTATGGTCTGTATGAGGAGCGGATTGCCATCCACCATCACTCGCAACCTGGCTGGGTATAGCATGTGGTATTCCAAATGTAGATCCTGCAGCTGCCATTTCCCTGCGATAAATAAATTTTAAAATGCTGAAGCGTTTTGAGTTCTCTAGCTCGTTGCAGGGCAGCATCACGGTCTCTGTAGTTTAGTAATCTTGCTATAATGGGGCATGGCAGGGCACCCGGGGGCGGCCAGCCTGCCAGCGAGTGATGTGCTCTTTCTATCGCAAACAGACTGTAAAACGTGTCACGCTCCAGCAGCTGGATGAGCAGGCATTCTATGTAACTCTCCATGTTCTATATAGCAGTAGGTTCAGCTACACCCACTATACGTAGGTTATTCCTGCGGGATCTGGCCTCCAAGTCATCCTCTTCCGTTTGCAGGGCCACCAGCTCTTTGCCCATCTTAGCCTGTCCAGAGGACTTAGTTGACTGGCCGTCCTCCACCTTTGAAATGCGCCTCTCCGACTAGTCTAGCCATTCCACGTGCCTATCCATCCGCTCAGTCATTCTGTCCATTCTGAAGAAGAGGGAGTCTATTTTACTGTCTATGTGGGTCAGGCTTTGCTGCATTGCTGCTAATATTTGTCTCAGTTCCAGTTCCTCCCCCAATGGCATATCAGCTCCTCCAGACACACCCACCACCGGGCGGTCCCCTGCAGAGGTCTGCGATCTACGCTGGTCAAACTGTAGTATGGCTTGAGTTTTGTCCGTCTTACCCATGTTTCGAGCCTTAGTTGGCGCACAGGTTATACTCTCCCAAAGGCACTACTTCAGGATGCCTCCTCCGTGCCAATATATACCGGGTTGCACGCCAAGGCCTCTGCACCACTACCGTGGGACAGGGCTCCCGCCATCACCAGACAGCCGTATTTTTAGCCGCCACTGCTGCAACTCACCACCCGGAATAGACCCCACTCCGCGCAGCTCACTGTCCTGTGGCGCTGTCTGTAGTTCTCCTACTGTCTCCACCGATGCCTGCTGGGACACCCCAAGACACTCCACAACTCGACCAGGTTCCAGCACAGGACCACGAGGGCTCCCCCACCTCACCTTAGTGAGGAGCGTGCAGAGCCAGGGGCCGCCTTGTGTCGCCACCAACCCGAGGCTGCGTGGGCCGCACCCCGCTGTCACCAGCCCGGCCAATTCACTAGCCTCCAGGCCCAGCCTATGTCTCTCGCCAGCTGTGGCGCTGCACAGCCCTTTTCAGGCCACAGCGCTGAGCACCATTGGCGCACCCATTTTGTTCTCACTCGGTGCTGTGCACTACGCAGCCCAGCTGCGGCCCTTCTGCAGGCCGAGCAGGCCTCCATCAAGCTCCCTCCCGGGCCAGCTCACTTATGGACCTCTCCGGTCGACTTCACCCAGTCCTCCTCCTTTCTGTTCTCAGCAGCCAAGGTGAAGCCTCTCCAATCGCCACGATCTCTCTGTGGTCCCCCGGTCGGGGGCACTACCGGCCCAGGCCACCTCCCATGACACGTTGGTGTCCAGGCCGCTCCAAACTCTCACCAGGCCCGTATCATCTTTCTACACCTTAAAATAGCCCATAAAAACGTAGACATAACATTACAAATATAACTAGTTGGCACAGATTGTAAAAACACATAGGCTGGGTGACATTGTACCAAATCCCTGGATCTCAACAATGGTAGCAGCAGTGCCTTTCTTTGTGTCTTATACAAGTTAATGTTTGAATCAATCATGGGGGTATCAGCCACCTTATTATGAAGGGACAGGCGAGGATACTTTGATTTTAATTTATTTTTTGAGGACTAAGGAGTGTCTTAAATAAAATGAAATATAATCTGACACATGATCAGAAGGGAGCCATTCGGAAGAACATCAATGATGGATTAACGTGGGGTCAAACATGGGCTCTCCTAAATGATCTAAAAAATCATAGGACACTGAATCTGAAAGAGAAATGTTGCGCCTTTTTTCTGGAGGCCCATTATTAGAGGTATCATTGTTGACATTACAATTAGCCCTGTCATCATTCATGATGCCATCATTATCCAGTGGCGGCCCCTCCCAGCAAGGCAGCAGCTCCTTCTTAGTGGCAGTGCGGCAAAAGCATTCCTTTCAGCAGCACAGCAATCCTTCCTGGCAGAGCATCCACAGGTCCACAAGCTTACTGAAGCATTGGTGTCTGAGGTGCTGCCTTTGCAGTGGGGGAGACTTGTGAAGAACTGCCTTGAAAGTGCACAGATGACCTACCCTTCCTGCCTCCAGATGAAATACAGGGGGTATGCAGCCCACTGCGTAGAGACAAGACATCACCTATTCTGGTGTAAGTGAGGCTGTGCCCAGCTCCTCCTCTTGCCAGTGATGGCCCACACTGACACACCTAAGGTCTCATTGTGTGTTGCTGTCCAGGAGGAATACACAAAGCCTTGTGCTACACTCAGTCAGGTGATCAGACACAGCTGCAGGCACCAAATTGCTAACACAAAAAATGCAAACTTGCTAAAAGTGGCATTTTCAGAATGTTTCATCATGTTTTATTCAAACCACAGCTATTGTTATATATGAAAGTATACATCAGAATAACTATAATGATGAAATATCAGAACTGGAAAGTTATAGTGCTGGTGAACACTAAATGCACAAAACACAATACAAAATTAAAACAAATGATATTTAAATAGTTCCTATGCTGCTAGAAGATCATGACATAATACATCTGTACTCATACACCCACTACCTGCCTATTAACTACAGCTAGAGAAAGGCACCATTGACAATACACAAGTAACTGCTTCAAACATGCAGCAAAACAATATCCCATAAGACAAAAACACACCAATCCTCGAACATACAAAATCTCAGATACTTTAAAAGAGATACTTTAAAAGAGTCCATGAAACCTTTAATTTACCATCCTGATAAATCCTCATAAAATCATTTAGACATTGGCAATTTTCTTTGTTTTGTCAGATAGCTAAAGAAATATTAACCATACTGAGAGATCCTCATATGCTTGAAGGGGATATCTGTACTGTGAAGGGAGCAACCACAGTAATGATACCATTCATAGCACTGAGGTTTTCACAGTGGGCACAATGTTTAAAGCACCTACTCTGCAAATGTTTTTTTGTTTTCAAGAAACAAAACTGCCATGATAACAAAATCATGGCCACGATACCAGGGAATTTGCTCTCTGGCCACCTAGACCATTATTACCCGTCCTTGCACATGCCCACTGCACATTATACAGCAGACAGAGGGATGGAAAATGAGTGATAGTCACCCTGCATTCAATATTGCAGCATGACCATTACTCTAACCTATTGGCTCCTTAGTTGATGGGCCACCAAGGGACCCTCCACTTTTAGGGAGGTAGGAGCCTTCCAGATTTGCAGTTGTACTTCACAAGGAATCTGGGAGTTATATTGAGAAAAGTACAAATAAAGAGACAAAAACAGGGCCAGTGTAAGAAAGCAGAGGATAGGTCTATGGTGCTGGGACTGAGGAATAGATACTGGCAGAGCATAAGGACCAATCAGAGTTCCCCTCCCAGGCTACAGGATGGGATGGGCACTTACAGCAACTGGAATAACTTAGTGGCAAGCAATATGGGGCCAGATGTAGGAAAGGAATTGCAACTCGCAAACGGCAAAAACTGCCGTTTGCGAGTTGCAAATCACATTTTCCTATGCAGAAATGCATTCTGCGAGTCGGACCGACTCGCAAAATGCATTTCAGAATCGCAAATAGGAAGGGGTGTTCCCTTCCTATTTGCGATTCCTAGTGGTATGCAATACCATTTGCGACCGCATATGCGGTCGCATATGGTGTTGCAGTTACCATCCACTTCAAGTGGATGGTAACCCACTCGCAAATTGGAAGGGGTCCCCATGGGACCCCTTCCAGTTTGTGACTGGACCCAAAAACATTTTTTCAGGGCAGGGAGTGGTCCAAAGGACCACTCCCTGCCCTGAAAAAATACCGAAACTAAAGGTTTCGGTTTTTTTTTTTAAGTGCAGCTCGTTTTCCTTTAAGGAAAACGGGCTACACTTAAAAAAACAAAAACTGCTTTATTTAAAGCAGTCACGAACACGGAGGTCTGCTGACTACAGCAGGCCTCCATGTTTGCGAGTGCCCATAGTCGGTATGGGGCCGCAATTTGCGACCCACCTCATGAATATTCATGAGGTGGGTCATTGCGACCCCATACCGACTTGCAGACGGTGTCTGAGACACCGTTCTGCATAACATTTTGCGACTTGCAAACAGCGAGTCGCAATGACTCGCTATTTGCAAGTCGCAAAATGTTATTTTGCTACATCTGGCCCATGGTTCCTAAGGTAAGGTTCCTGGTTCTCTTGTTTGCACCTCCATTCGTATTACATTCATTTATATGACATTTCATCTCACTGATGTTCCATGTGGCATTTACCTGCAGTGTGTCACCCTACTGTCTCCTGTCCTTCTGACTTGCTGACTTGGAGAGAGTGTCTTGGTAAGGTCTGTGGTATTCACAGTCACCACTTAGAGCTTATGGTAAATCTATTGTGTCATGAGAGATGAAGGTTGTCATTCCTATTAAACCGCTAAAGAAATGTATACTCTGTTCTTTAAAGATTTTACCCTGCTGCTGGAAAGCACATTCCATCTCTCCAGTAGCATTCACCTGCTGAAGTTCCACAGACTAGGGTCTTCAACAGTTGTATTCTCTCCCTCTTCTGTCGTATAACCCTTCTATTTCTTTCATAGTGTTTTTGTTCTCCAGATATACATGATGAGTATTATAATCACTATATAGCATCACTCTACATATAATTTGTTTTCTATCTTCTTACAAGGCACTTCATTCTGAAATTGAAGGAAAAAGACCAAATAAACCCAAGACAAGCATCAATTTTTGCTACACAGTATTAGCTTTGATTGAGACACGCGGACAGCAACATTTGATTTGTTGAGTCCATTTCAAAGAGTACAAAGTTATAGCTGGCCCATGAAAACTGAACTGCAATCTCAAAGTTCAACTCTTAAAGCCTGTAGCTTCATCAATTTTGTAACATTAAAGGAATGTTTTAAAATGTGTATTCAATTCTGGTGTAGCTTACCAAGCCCCAATAGCACGAACTGGTTCTTCATAGCCATATAATAGTAACGTGATAAGAGAGACAGCACAATAAATAACAACAAAACAGCATTGATTTAGTAACTGAACAAACTGTTTTCATTTGCAGTTGACACATATAGACAAAAAATGGCATTCCTATAGAAATGATTAATACTGGAAATAATGGAAATGGTCCTCTATCTGCATTGTGTCTGCATACAGCTACAGAGAATGTGGAATACTTTTCTCCAAATACTAACACCTTTGTTTTGTCAATGTTAGTTATATGATTATTCAACTACACAAAAATTACTGGAAGATTTGATATTGCTCTGTATTTCAAATAGTCTGAGATGGAATAATGCCTAAACATAAACATATAAAAACATACTTAAATAAAGAACATCTAATTTTTGGAGAGGTGTTTGTGTTATTAGTTTACAGCGAAGGTCCATTAAGGACAAACAAGAGAGGCTAATATAGGACCCTACTTGGAGATGTTGTTTATTAGTGTCTTAGAAGAAAGGGTTGTATGTCACAACACTGAACATAAAAATATAGATAGATAAAAAATGTACACATGAAAAACCTTTACATCTAAAGAAAAGGCAAAGTATATTATGAGTGAATTATTGTAATGATTGATTATATATAGACAACCTAATAATTTATATACTTTTAAACAACTCAAATAAAAATATTTCTTACAATTCTAAGGTGGCCATTCTGAGTTTGGCATGCAGCGGAGGCCGCCTCCCAAACTCAACCCGTCACCTGACTGCTAGTGCCGTCAGGACACCGCTGGCCCTATTCCAAGTTCACTGCAGGGCCGGCGGTGAAGAGGACCTTAACATTGACGCCATTGTAGCAGTGCAGCGGGTGCAGCAGTAATTCGGACAGTGAAATGCACGACGGGGCTGTGCATGGAGACCCCTGCACTGCCCATGCCAAGTGCATGCCAAGTGCATGGGCAGTGCAGGGGCCCCCAGGGGGCCCCAGGCACCCCCATTCCACCAGCTTTTCCATAGCAGTGTAAACCGCCATGGAAAGGCTGGCAGAATGGAAGTCGCTGCCCTGGCAGCTTACAACCACAGGGACCGCCTGGCTGGAGGCTAACTGACCTTGGCGGTCCGATGGCCACCCCGAGTCTGGCGGTCTCAAGACCCGCAGACTCGGAATGACCCCCTAAGTCTGCAAAAAATATCTCAAACTTAAAAATGTTTCTTAATTATTTAGTGAATAAAAAATCTGGAATATAGTTTTCTTTTAACATGAAAATTATTTCACATAACATGCTTTAATAATAAAATGATTTAGGTAGAGAAAAGCAAAATATCAATTGACAGGAATATAAATACAATAAATGAAAAATATTAATTAACCCCTTCGCTGCCAGGCCTTTTCCCCCTCCTGTGCCAGGCCTTTTTTTGCCTATTTGGGGCAGTTCGCGCTTAGGCCCTCATAACTTTTTGTCCACATAAGCTAACCAAGCCAAATTTGCGTCCTTTTTTTCCAACATCCTAGGGATTCTAGAGGTACCCAGACTTTGTGGGTTCCCTTGAAGGAGGCCAAGAAATTGGCCAAAATACAGTGAAAATTTCGTTTTTTTCAAAAAAATTGGAAAAAGTGGCTGCAGAAGAAGGCTTGTGGATTTCCCCCTGAAAATGGCATCAACAAAGGGTTTGCAGTGCTAAACTCAGCAGGTTCCTAGCTTTCAGGAACAGGCAGACTTGAATCAGAAAACCCAATTTTTCTACACAATTTTTGCATTTTACTGGGGCATACCCCATTTTTGCAATTTTTTGTGCTTTCAGCCTCCTTCCAGTCAGTGACAGGAATGGGCATGAAAACAATGCTGGATCCCAGAAACCTAACCATTTCTGAAAAGTAGACAAAATTCTGAATTTAGCAAGGGGTCATTTGTGTAGATCCTACAAGGGTTTCCTACAGAAAATAACAACTGAAAAAGAAAAATATTGAAATTGAGGTGAAAAAAACATAAATGTTTCTCTACGTTTTACTCTGTAACTTTTCCCTGCAATGTCAGATAATTGAAAGCAATATACCGTTACGTCTGCTGGACTCCTCTGGTTGCGGGGATATATAGGGCTTGTAGGTTAATCAAGAACCCAAGGAACCCAGAGCCAATAAATGAGCTGCACCCTGACGTGCGTTTTCATTCTATAACGGGTATACAGCAATTCATTTGCTGAAATATAAAGAGTAAAAAATTGCTATCAAGAAAACCTTTGCATTTCCAAAAAGGGCACAAGATAAGGTGCTGAGGAGCAGTGGTTATTTGCACATCTCTGAATTCCGGGGTGACCATACAAGCATGTGAATTATAGGGAATTTCTCAAATAGATGTCTTTTTTACACACTCTCCTATATTTGGAAGGAAAAAATGTAGAGAAAGACAAGGGG
Source organism: Pleurodeles waltl (assembly GCF_031143425.1). Taxonomy (NCBI): domain Eukaryota; kingdom Metazoa; phylum Chordata; class Amphibia; order Caudata; family Salamandridae; genus Pleurodeles; species Pleurodeles waltl. Next base: position 49,002,261 of record NC_090442.1, on the reverse strand, counting down.
CAATAGCACTTGTTTTGCTAATCTATGTTCCCCCAAGTCTCCCGATAAAAATGATACCTCACTTGCGTGGGTAGGCCTAGCGCCGGCGACAGGAAACACCCCAAAGCGCAACGTGGACACATCCTAAATTTTGGGAAAAAACAGAGGTGTTTTTTGCGAAGTGCCTACCTGTAGATTTTGGCCTCTAGCTCAGCCGGGACCTAGGGAAACCTACCAAACCTGTGCATTTCTGAAAACTAGAGACCTAGGGGAATCCAAGGAGGGGTGACTTGCGGGGCTCGGACTAGGTTCTGTTACCCAGAATCCTTGGCAAACCTCAAAATTTGGCTAAAAAAACACATGTCCCTCACATTTCTGTGGCAGAAAGTTCTGGAATCTGAGAGGAGCTACAAATTTCCTTCCACCCAGCGTTCCCCCAAGTCTCCCGATAAAAAAGATAGCTCACTTGCGTGGGTAGGCCTAGCGCCGGCGACAGGAAACACCCCAAAGCGCAACGTGGACACATCCTAAATTTTGGGAAAAAACAGAGGTGTTTTTTGCGAAGTGCCTACCTGTAGATTTTGGCCTCTAGCTCAGCCGGCACCTAGGGAAAGCTACCAAACCTGTGCATTTCTGACAACTAGAGACCTAGGGGAATCCAAGGAGGGGTGACTTGCGGGGCTCGGACCAGGTTCTGTTACCCAGAATCCTTTGCAAACCTCAAAATTTGGCTAAAAAAACACATGTTCATCACATTTCTGTGGCAGAAAGTTCTGGAATCTGAGAGGAGCTACAAATTTCCTTCCACCCAGCGTTCCCCCAAGTCTCCCGATAAAAATTATACCTCACTTGCGTGGGTAGGCCTAGCGCCGGCGACAGGAAACACCCCAAAGCGCAACGTGGACACATCCTAAATTTTGGAAAAAAACAGAGGTGTTTTTTGCGAAGTGCCTACCTGTAGATTTTGGCCTCTAGCTCAGCCGGCACCTAGGGAAACCTATCAAACCTGTGCATTTCTGAATACTAGAGACCTAGGGGAATCCAAGGAGGGGTGACTTGCGGGGCTCGGACCAGGTTCTGTTACCCAGAATCCTTTGCAAACCTCAAAATTTGGCTAAAAAAACACATGTTCCTCACATTTCTGTGGCAGAAAGTTCTGGAATCTGAGAGGAGCTACAAATTTCCTTCCACCCAGCGTTCCCCCAAGTCTCCCGATAAAAATGATACCTCACTTGCGTGGGTAGGCCTAGCGCCGGCGACAGGAAACAGCCCAAAGGGCAACGTGGACACATCCTAAATTTTGGGAAAAAACAGAGGTGTTTTTTGCGAAGTGCCTACCTGTAGATTTTGGCCTCTAGCTCAGCCGGCACCTAGGGAAACCTACCAAACCTGTGCATTTCTGAAAACTAGAGACCTAGGGGAATCCAAGGAGGGCTGACTTGCGTTGCTCGGACCAGGTTCTGTTACCCAGAATCCTTTGCAAACCTCAAAATTTGGCTAAAAAAACACATGTTCCTCACATTTTTGTGGCAGAAAGTTCTGGAATCTGAGAGGAGCTACAAATTTCCTTCCACCCAGCGTTCCCCCAAGTCTCCCGATAAAAATGATACCTCACTTGCGTGGGTAGGCCTAGCGCCGGCGACAGGAAACACCCCAAAGAGCAACGTGGACACATCCTAAATTTGGGGAAAAAACAGAGGTGTTTTTTGCGAAGTGCCTACCTGTAGATTTTGGCCTCTAGCTCAGCCGGCACCTAGGGAAACCTACCAAACCTGTGCATTTCTGAAAACTAGAGACCTAGGGGAATCCAAGGAGGGGTGACTTGCGGGGCTCGGACCAGGTTCTGTTACCCAGAATCCTTTGCAAACCTCAAAATTTGGCTAAAAAAAAACATGTCCCTCACATTTCTGTGGCAGAAAGTTCTGGAATCTGAGAGGAGCTACAAATTTCCTTCCACCCAGCGTTCCCCCAAGTCTCCCGATAAAAATGATACCTCACTTGCGTGGGTAGGCCTAGCGCCGGCTACAGGAAACACCCCAAAGCGCAACATGGACACATCCTAAATTTTGGAAAAAAACAGAGGTGTTTTTTGCGAAGTGCCTACCTGTAGATTTTGGCCTCTAGCTCAGCCGGCACCTAGGGAAACCTACCAAACCTGTGCATTTCTGAAAACTAGAGACCTAGGGGAATCCAAGGAGGGCTGACTTACGGGGATCGGACCAGGTTCTGTTACCCAGAATCCTTTGCAAACCTCAAAATTTGGCTAAAAAAACACATGTCCCTCACATTTCTGTGGCAGAAAGTTCTGGAATCTGAGAGGAGCTACAAATTTCCTTCCACCCAGCGTTCCCCCAAGTCTCCCGATAAAAATGATACCTCACTTGCGTGGGTAGGCCTAGCGCCGGCGACAGGAAACACCCCAAAGCGCAACGTGGACACATCCTAAATTTTGGAAAAAAACAGAGGTTTTTTTTGCGAAGTGCCTACCTGTAGATTTTGGCCTCTAGCTTAGCCGGTACCTAGGGAAACCTACCAAACCTGTGCATTTCTGAAAACTAGAGACCCAGGGGAATCCAAGGAGGGCTGACTTGCGGGGCTCGGACCAGGTTCTGTTACCCAGAATCCTTTGCAAACCTCAAAATTTGGCTAAAAAAACACATGTCCCTCACATTTCTGTGGCAGAAAGTTCTGGAATCTGAGAGGAGCTACAAATTTCCTTCCACCCAGCGTTCCCCCAAGTCTCCCGATAAAAATGATACCTCACTTGCGTGGGTAGGCCTAGCGCCGGCGACAGGAAACACCCCAAAGCGCAACGTGGACACATCCTAAATTTTGGGAAAAAACAGAGGTGTTTTTTGCGAAGTGCCTACCTGTAGATTTTGGCCTCTAGCTCAGCCGGCACCTAGGGAAACCTACCAAACCTGTGCATTTCTGAAAACTAGAGACCTAGGGGAATCCAAGGAGGGGTGACTTGCGGGGCTCGGACCAGGTTCTGTTACCCAGAATCCTTTGCAAACCTCAAAATTTGGCTAAAAAAAAACATGTCCCTCACATTTCTGTGGCAGAAAGTTCTGGAATCTGAGAGGAGCTACAAATTTCCTTCCACCCAGCGTTCCCCCAAGTCTCCCGATAAAAATGATACCTCACTTGCGTGGGTAGGCCTAGCGCCGGCTACAGGAAACACCCCAAAGCGCAACATGGACACATCCTAAATTTTGGAAAAAAACAGAGGTGTTTTTTGCGAAGTGCCTACCTGTAGATTTTGGCCTCTAGCTCAGCCGGCACCTAGGGAAACCTACCAAACCTGTGCATTTCTGAAAACTAGAGACCTAGGGGAATCCAAGGAGGGCTGACTTACGGGGATCGGACCAGGTTCTGTTACCCAGAATCCTTTGCAAACCTCAAAATTTGGCTAAAAAAACACATGTCCCTCACATTTCTGTGGCAGAAAGTTCTGGAATCTGAGAGGAGCTACAAATTTCCTTCCACCCAGCGTTCCCCCAAGTCTCCCGATAAAAATGATACCTCACTTGCGTGGGTAGGCCTAGCGCCGGCGACAGGAAACACCCCAAAGCGCAACGTGGACACATCCTAAATTTTGGAAAAAAACAGAGGTTTTTTTTGCGAAGTGCCTACCTGTAGATTTTGGCCTCTAGCTTAGCCGGTACCTAGGGAAACCTACCAAACCTGTGCATTTCTGAAAACTAGAGACCCAGGGGAATCCAAGGAGGGCTGACTTGCGGGACTCGGACCAGGTTCTGTTACCCAGAATCCTTTGCAAACCTCAAAATTTGGCTAAAAAAACACATGTCCCTCACATTTCTGTGGCAGAAAGTTCTGGAATCTGAGAGGAGCTACAAATTTCCTTCCACCCAGCGTTCCCCCAAGTCTCCCGATAAAAATGATACCTCACTTGCGTGGGTAGGCCTAGCGCCGGCGACAGGAAACACCCCAAAGCGCAACGTGGACACATCCTAAATTTTGGGAAAAAACAGAGGTGTTTTTTGCGAAGTGCCTACCTGTAGATTTTGGCCTCTAGCTCAGCCGGCACCTAGGGAAACCTACCAAACCTGTGCATTTCTGAAAACTAGAGACCTAGGGGAATCCAAGGAGGGGTGACTTGCGGGGCTCGGACCAGGTTCTGTTACCCAGAATCCTTTGCAAACCTCAAAATTTGGCTAAAAAAAAACATGTCCCTCACATTTCTGTGGCAGAAAGTTCTGGAATCTGAGAGGAGCTACAAATTTCCTTCCACCCAGCGTTCCCCCAAGTCTCCCGATAAAAATGATACCTCACTTGCGTGGGTAGGCCTAGCGCCGGCGACAGGAAACACCCCAAAGCGCAACATGGACACATCCTAAATTTTGGAAAAAAACAGAGGTGTTTTTTGCGAAGTGCCTACCTGTAGATTTTGGCCTCTAGCTCAGCCGGCACCTAGGGAAACCTACCAAACCTGTGCATTTCTGAAAACTAGAGACCTAGGGGAATCCAAGGAGGGCTGACTTACGGGGATCGGACCAGGTTCTGTTACCCAGAATCCTTTGCAAACCTCAAAATTTGGCTACAAAAACACATGTCCCTCACATTTCTGTGGCAGAAAGTTCTGGAATCTGAGAGGAGCTACAAATTTCCTTCCACCCAGCGTTCCCCCAAGTCTCCCGATAAAAATGATACCTCACTTGCGTGGGTAGGCCTAGCGCCGGCGACAGGAAACACCCCAAAGCGCAACGTGGACACATCCTAAATTTTGGAAAAAAACAGAGGTTTTTTTTGCGAAGTGCCTACCTGTAGATTTTGGCCTCTAGCTTAGCCGGTACCTAGGGAAACCTACCAAACCTGTGCATTTCTGAAAACTAGAGACCCAGGGGAATCCAAGGAGGGCTGACTTGCGGGGCTCGGACCAGGTTCTGTTACCCAGAATCCTTTGCAAACCTCAAAATTTGGCTAAAAAAACACATGTCCCTCACATTTCTGTGGCAGAAAGTTCTGGAATCTGAGAGGAGCTACAAATTTCCTTCCACCCAGCGTTCCCCCAAGTCTCCCGATAAAAATGATACCTCACTTGCGTGGGTAGGCCTAGCGCCGGCGACAGGAAACACCCCAAAGCGCAACGTGGACACATCCTAAATTTTGGGAAAAAACAGAGGTGTTTTTTGCGAAGTGCCTACCTGTAGATTTTGGCCTCTAGCTCAGCCGGCACCTAGGGAAACCTACCAAACCTGTGCATTTCTGAAAACTAGAGACCTAGGGGAATCCAAGGAGGGGTGACTTGCGGGGCTCGGACCAGGTTCTGTTACCCAGAATCCTTTGCAAACCTCAAAATTTGGCTAAAAAAACACATGTCCCTCACATTTCTGTGGCAGAAAGTTCTGGAATCAGAGAGGAGCTACAAATTTCCTTCCACCCAGCGTTCCCCCAAGTCTCCCGATAAAAATGATACCTCACTTGCGTGGGTAGGCCTAGCGCCGGCGACAGGAAACACCCCAAAGCGCAACGTGGACACATCCTAAATTTTGGAAAAAAACAGAGGTGTTTTTTGCGAAGTGCCTACCTGTAGAATTTGGCCTCTAGCTCAGCCGGCACCTAGGGAAACCTACCAAACCTGTGCATTTCTGAAAACTAGAGACCTAGGGGAATCCAAGGAGGGGTGACTTGCGGGGCTCGGACCAGGTTCTGTTACCCAGAATCCTTTGCAAACCTCAAAATTTGGCTAAAAAAACACATGTTCCTCACATTTCTGTGGCAGAAAGTTCTGGAATCTGAGAGGAGCTACAAATTTCCTTCCACCCAGCGTTCCCCCAAGTCTCCCGATAAAAATGATACCTCACTTGCGTGGGTAGGCCTAGCGCCGGCGACAGGAAACACCCCAAAGCGCAACGTGGACACATCCTAAATTTTGGAAAAAAACAGAGGTGTTTTTTGCGAAGTGCCTACCTGTAGATTTTGGCCTCTAGCTCAGCCGGCACCTAGGGAAACCTACCAAACCTGTGCAGTTCTGAAAACTAGAGACCTAGGGGAATCCAAGGAGGGGTGACTTGCGGGGCTCGGACCAGGTTCTGTTACCCAGAATCCTTTGCAAACCTCAAAATTTGGCTAAAAAAACACATGTTCCTCACATTTCTGTGGCAGAAAGTTCTAGAATCTGAGAGGAGCTACAAATTTCCTTCCAACCAGCGTTCCCCCAAGTCTCCCGATAAAAATGATACCTCACTTGCGTGGGTAGGCCTAGCGCCGGCGACAGGAAACACCCCAAAGCGCAACGTGGACACATCCTAAATTTTGGAAAAAAACAGAGGTGTTTTTTGCGAAGTGCCTACCTGTAGATTTTGGCCTCTAGCTCAGCAGGCACCTAGGGAAACCTACCAAACCTGTGCATTTCTGAAAACTAGAGACCTAGGGGAATCCAAGGAGGGGTGACTTGCGGGGCTCGGACCAGGTTCTGTTACCCAGAATCCTTTGCAAACCTCAAAATTTGGCTAAAAAAACACATGTCCCTCACATTTTTGTGGCAGAAAGTTCTGGAATCTGAGAGGAGCTACAAATTTCCTTCCACCCAGCGTTCCCCCAAGTCTCCCGATAAAAATGATACCTCACTTGCGTGGGTAGGCCTAGCGCTGGCGACAGGAAACACCCCAAAGCGCAACGTGGACACATCCTAAATTTTTGAAAAAAACAGAGGTGTTTTTTGCGAAGTGCCTACCTGTAGATTTTGGCCTCTAGCTCAGCCGGCACCTAGGGAAACCTACCAAACCTGTGCATTTCTGAAAACTAGAGACCTGGGGGAATCCAAGGAGGGCTGACTTGCGGGGCTCGGACCAGGTTCTGTTACCCAGAATCCTTTGCAAACCTCAAAATTTGGCTAAAAAAACACATGTTCCTCACATTTCTGTGGCAGAAAGTTCTGGAATCTGAGAGGAGCTACAAATTTCCTTCCACCCAGCGTTCCCCCAAGTCTCCCGATAAAAATGATACCTCACTTGCGTGGGTAGGCCTAGCGCCGGCGACAGGAAACACCCCAAAGCGCAACGTGGACACATCCTAAATTTTGGAAAAAAACAGAGGTTTTTTTTGCGAAGTGCCTACCTGTAGATTTTGGCCTCTAGCTTAGCCGGTACCTAGGGAAACCTACCAAACCTGTGCATTTCTGAAAACTAGAGACCCAGGGGAATCCAAGGAGGGCTGACTTGCGGGGCTCGGACCAGGTTCTGTTACCCAGAATCCTTTGCAAACCTCAAAATTTGGCTAAAAAAACACATGTCCCTCACATTTCTGTGGCAGAAAGTTCTGGAATCTGAGAGGAGCTACAAATTTCCTTCCACCCAGCGTTCCCCCAAGTCTCCCGATAAAAATGATACCTCACTTGCGTGGGTAGGCCTAGCGCCGGCGACAGGAAACACCCCAAAGCGCAACGTGGACACATCCTAAATTTTGGGAAAAAACAGAGGTGTTTTTTGCGAAGTGCCTACCTGTAGATTTTGGCCTCTAGCTCAGCCGGCACCTAGGGAAACCTACCAAACCTGTGCATTTCTGAAAACTAGAGACCTAGGGGAATCCAAGGAGGGGTGACTTGCGGGGCTCGGACCAGGTTCTGTTACCCAGAATCCTTTGCAAACCTCAAAATTTGGCTAAAAAAAAACATGTCCCTCACATTTCTGTGGCAGAAAGTTCTGGAATCTGAGAGGAGCTACAAATTTCCTTCCACCCAGCGTTCCCCCAAGTCTCCCGATAAAAATGATACCTCACTTGCGTGGGTAGGCCTAGCGCCGGCGACAGGAAACACCCCAAAGCGCAACATGGACACATCCTAAATTTTGGAAAAAAACAGAGGTGTTTTTTGCGAAGTGCCTACCTGTAGATTTTGGCCTCTAGCTCAGCCGGCACCTAGGGAAACCTACCAAACCTGTGCATTTCTGAAAACTAGAGACCTAGGGGAATCCAAGGAGGGCTGACTTACGGGGATCGGACCAGGTTCTGTTACCCAGAATCCTTTGCAAACCTCAAAATTTGGCTACAAAAACACATGTCCCTCACATTTCTGTGGCAGAAAGTTCTGGAATCTGAGAGGAGCTACAAATTTCCTTCCACCCAGCGTTCCCCCAAGTCTCCCGATAAAAATGATACCTCACTTGCGTGGGTAGGCCTAGCGCCGGCGACAGGAAACACCCCAAAGCGCAACGTGGACACATCCTAAATTTTGGAAAAAAACAGAGGTTTTTTTTGCGAAGTGCCTACCTGTAGATTTTGGCCTCTAGCTTAGCCGGTACCTAGGGAAACCTACCAAACCTGTGCATTTCTGAAAACTAGAGACCCAGGGGAATCCAAGGAGGGCTGACTTGCGGGGCTCGGACCAGGTTCTGTTACCCAGAATCCTTTGCAAACCTCAAAATTTGGCTAAAAAAACACATGTCCCTCACATTTCTGTGGCAGGAAGTTCTGGAATCTGAGAGGAGCTACAAATTTCCTTCCACCCAGCGTTCCCCCAAGTCTCCCGATAAAAATGATACCTCACTTGCGTGGGTAGGCCTAGCGCCGGCGACAGGAAACACCCCAAAGCGCAACGTGGACACATCCTAAATTTTGGAAAAAAACAGAGGTGTTTTTTGCGAAGTGCCTACCTGTAGATTTTGGCCTCTAGCTCAGCCGGCACCTAGGGAAACCTACCAAACCTGTGCAGTTCTGAAAACTAGAGACCTAGGGGAATCCAAGGAGGGGTGACTTGCGGGGCTCGGACCAGGTTCTGTTACCCAGAATCCTTTGCAAACCTCAAAATTTGGCTAAAAAAACACATGTTCCTCACATTTCTGTGGCAGAAAGTTCTAGAATCTGAGAGGAGCTACAAATTTCCTTCCAACCAGCGTTCCCCCAAGTCTCCCGATAAAAATGATACCTCACTTGCGTGGGTAGGCCTAGCGCCGGCGACAGGAAACACCCCAAAGCGCAACGTGGACACATCCTAAATTTTGGAAAAAAACAGAGGTGTTTTTTGCGAAGTGCCTACCTGTAGATTTTGGCCTCTAGCTCAGCAGGCACCTAGGGAAACCTACCAAACCTGTGCATTTCTGAAAACTAGAGACCTAGGGGAATCCAAGGAGGGGTGACTTGCGGGGCTCGGACCAGGTTCTGTTACCCAGAATCCTTTGCAAACCTCAAAATTTGGCTAAAAAAACACATGTCCCTCACATTTTTGTGGCAGAAAGTTCTGGAATCTGAGAGGAGCTACAAATTTCCTTCCACCCAGCGTTCCCCCAAGTCTCCCGATAAAAATGATACCTCACTTGCGTGGGTAGGCCTAGCGCTGGCGACAGGAAACACCCCAAAGCGCAACGTGGACACATCCTAAATTTTTGAAAAAAACAGAGGTGTTTTTTGCGAAGTGCCTACCTGTAGATTTTGGCCTCTAGCTCAGCCGGCACCTAGGGAAACCTACCAAACCTGTGCATTTCTGAAAACTAGAGACCTGGGGGAATCCAAGGAGGGCTGACTTGCGGGGCTCGGACCAGGTTCTGTTACCCAGAATCCTTTGCAAACCTCAAAATTTGGCTAAAAAAACACATGTTCCTCACATTTCTGTGGCAGAAAGTTCTGGAATCTGAGAGGAGCTACAAATTTCCTTCCACCCAGCGTTCCCCCAAGTCTCCCGATAAAAATGATACCTCACTTGCGTGGGTAGGCCTAGCGCCGGCGACAGGAAACACCCCAAAGCGCAACGTGGACACATCCTAAATTTTGGAAAAAAACAGAGGTTTTTTTTGCGAAGTGCCTACCTGTAGATTTTGGCCTCTAGCTTAGCCGGTACCTAGGGAAACCTACCAAACCTGTGCATTTCTGAAAACTAGAGACCCAGGGGAATCCAAGGAGGGCTGACTTGCGGGGCTCGGACCAGGTTCTGTTACCCAGAATCCTTTGCAAACCTCAAAATTTGGCTAAAAAAACACATGTCCCTCACATTTCTGTGGCAGAAAGTTCTGGAATCTGAGAGGAGCTACAAATTTCCTTCCACCCAGCGTTCCCCCAAGTCTCCCGATAAAAATGATACCTCACTTGCGTGGGTAGGCCTAGCGCCGGCGACAGGAAACACCCCAAAGCGCAACGTGGACACATCCTAAATTTTGGGAAAAAACAGAGGTGTTTTTTGCGAAGTGCCTACCTGTAGATTTTGGCCTCTAGCTCAGCCGGCACCTAGGGAAACCTACCAAACCTGTGCATTTCTGAAAACTAGAGACCTAGGGGAATCCAAGGAGGGGTGACTTGCGGGGCTCGGACCAGGTTCTGTTACCCAGAATCCTTTGCAAACCTCAAAATTTGGCTAAAAAAAAACATGTCCCTCACATTTCTGTGGCAGAAAGTTCTGGAATCTGAGAGGAGCTACAAATTTCCTTCCACCCAGCGTTCCCCCAAGTCTCCCGATAAAAATGATACCTCACTTGCGTGGGTAGGCCTAGCGCCGGCGACAGGAAACACCCCAAAGCGCAACATGGACACATCCTAAATTTTGGAAAAAAACAGAGGTGTTTTTTGCGAAGTGCCTACCTGTAGATTTTGGCCTCTAGCTCAGCCGGCACCTAGGGAAACCTACCAAACCTGTGCATTTCTGAAAACTAGAGACCTAGGGGAATCCAAGGAGGGCTGACTTACGGGGATCGGACCAGGTTCTGTTACCCAGAATCCTTTGCAAACCTCAAAATTTGGCTACAAAAACACATGTCCCTCACATTTCTGTGGCAGAAAGTTCTGGAATCTGAGAGGAGCTACAAATTTCCTTCCACCCAGCGTTCCCCCAAGTCTCCCGATAAAAATGATACCTCACTTGCGTGGGTAGGCCTAGCGCCGGCGACAGGAAACACCCCAAAGCGCAACGTGGACACATCCTAAATTTTGGAAAAAACAGAGGTTTTTTTTGCGAAGTGCCTACCTGTAGATTTTGGCCTCTAGCTTAGCCGGTACCTAGGGAAACCTACCAAACCTGTGCATTTCTGAAAACTAGAGACCCAGGGGAATCCAAGGAGGGCTGACTTGCGGGGCTCGGACCAGGTTCTGTTACCCAGAATCCTTTGCAAACCTCAAAATTTGGCTAAAAAAACACATGTCCCTCACATTTCTGTGGCAGGAAGTTCTGGAATCTGAGAGGAGCTACAAATTTCCTTCCACCCAGCGTTCCCCCAAGTCTCCCGATAAAAATGATACCTCACTTGCGTGGGTAGGCCTAGCGCCGGCGACAGGAAACACCCCAAAGCGCAACGTGGACACATCCTAAATTTTGGGAAAAAACAGAGGTGTTTTTTGCGAAGTGCCTACCTGTAGATTTTGGCCTCTAGCTCAGCCGGCACCTAGGGAAACCTACCAAACCTGTGCATTTCTGAAAACTAGAGACCTAGGGGAATCCAAGGAGGGCTGACTTGCGGGGCTCGGACCAGGTTCTGTTACCCAGAATCCTTTGCAAACCTCAAAATTTGGCTAAAAAAACACATGTCCCTCACATTTCTGTGGCAGAAAGTTCTGGAATCAGAGAGGAGCTACAAATTTCCTTCCACCCAGCGTTCCCCCAAGTCTCCCGATAAAAATGATACCTCACTTGCGTGGGTAGGCCTAGCGCCGGCGACAGGAAACACCCCAAAGCGCAACGTGGACACATCCTAAATTTTGGGAAAAAACAGAGGTGTTTTTTGCGAAGTGCCTACCTGTAGATTTTGGCCTCTAGCTCAGCCGGCACCTAGGGAAACCTACCAAACCTGTGCATTTCTGAAAACTAGAGACCTAGGGGAATCCAAGGAGGGGTGACTTGCGGGGCTCGGACCAGGTTCTGTTACCCAGAATCCTTTGCAAACCTCAAAATTTGGCTAAAAAAACACATGTTCCTCACATTTCTGTGGCAGAAAGTTCTGGAATCTGAGAGGAGCTACAAATTTCCTTCCACCCAGCGTTCCCCCAAGTCTCCCGATAAAAATGATACCTCACTTGCGTGGGTAGGCCTAGCGCCGGCGACAGGAAACACCCCAAAGCGCAACGTGGACACATCCTAAATTTTGGAAAAAAACAGAGGTGTTTTTTGCGAAGTGCCTACCTGTAGATTTTGGCCTCTAGCTCAGCCGGCACCTAGGGAAACCTACCAAACCTGTGCAGTTCTGAAAACTAGAGACCTAGGGGAATCCAAGGAGGGGTGACTTGCGGGGCTCGGACCAGGTTCTGTTACCCAGAATCCTTTGCAAACCTCAAAATTTGGCTAAAAAAACACATGTTCCTCACATTTCTGTGGCAGAAAGTTCTAGAATCTGAGAGGAGCTACAAATTTCCTTCCAACCAGCGTTCCCCCAAGTCTCCCGATAAAAATGATACCTCACTTGCGTGGGTAGGCCTAGCGCCGGCGACAGGAAACACCCCAAAGCGCAACGTGGACACATCCTAAATTTTGGAAAAAAACAGAGGTGTTTTTTGCGAAGTGCCTACCTGTAGATTTTGGCCTCTAGCTCAGCAGGCACCTAGGGAAACCTACCAAACCTGTGCATTTCTGAAAACTAGAGACCTAGGGGAATCCAAGGAGGGGTGACTTGCGGGGCTCGGACCAGGTTCTGTTACCCAGAATCCTTTGCAAACCTCAAAATTTGGCTAAAAAAACACATGTCCCTCACATTTTTGTGGCAGAAAGTTCTGGAATCTGAGAGGAGCTACAAATTTCCTTCCACCCAGCGTTCCCCCAAGTCTCCCGATAAAAATGATACCTCACTTGCGTGGGTAGGCCTAGCGCTGGCGACAGGAAACACCCCAAAGCGCAACGTGGACACATCCTAAATTTTTGAAAAAAACAGAGGTGTTTTTTGCGAAGTGCCTACCTGTAGATTTTGGCCTCTAGCTCAGCCGGCACCTAGGGAAACCTACCAAACCTGTGCATTTCTGAAAACTAGAGACCTGGGGGAATCCAAGGAGGGCTGACTTGCGGGGCTCGGACCAGGTTCTGTTACCCAGAATCCTTTGCAAACCTCAAAATTTGGCTAAAAAAACACATGTTCCTCACATTTCTGTGGCAGAAAGTTCTGGAATCTGAGAGGAGCTACAAATTTCCTTCCACCCAGCGTTCCCCCAAGTCTCCCGATAAAAATGATACCTCACTTGCATGGGTAGGCCTAGCGCCCGCAACAGGAAACGCCCCAAAACGCAACGTGGACACATCCCATTTTTTGAAAGAAAACAGTGCCTACCTGTGGATTTTGGCCTGTAGCTCACCCGGCACCTAGGGAAACCTACCAAACCTGTGCATTTCTGAAAACTAGAGACCTAGGGGAATCCAAGATGGGGTGACTTGCGGGGCTCGGACCAGGTTCTGTTACCCAGAATCCTTTGCAAACCTCAAAATGTGGCTAAAAAAACACATGTTCCTCACATTTCTGTGGCAGAAAGTTCTGGAATCTGATAGGAGCCACAAATTTCCTTCCACCCAGCGTTCCCCTAAGTCTGTCAATAAAAATGGTACCTCACTTCTGTGGGTAGGCCTAGCGCCCACGAAAGGAAATGGCCCACAACACAACGTGGACACATCCCATTTTTTTAAAGAAAACAGTGCCTACCTGTGGATTTTGGCCTGTAGCTCACCCGGCACCTAGGGAAACCTACCAAACCTGTGCATTTCTGAAAACTAGAGACCTAGGGGAATCCAAGATGGGGTGACTTGCGGGGCTCGGACCAGGTTCTGTTACCCAGAATCCTTTGCAAACCTTAAAATGTGGCTAAAAAAACACATGTTCCTCACATTTCTGTGGCAGAAAGGTCTGGAATCTGATAGGAGCCACAAATTTCCTTCCACCCAGCGTTCCCCTAAGTCTCTCAATAAAAATGGTACCTCACTTCTGTGGGTAGGCCTAGCGCCCACGAAAGGAAATGGCCCAAAACACAACGTGGACAGAACATATTTTTTCACAGAAAACAGAGGTGTTTTTTGCAAAGTGCCTACCTGTGGAGTTTGGCCTCTAGCTCAGCCGGCCCCGGGAGGGGGGGGGCAGAAATGCCCTAAAATAAATTCCCCCCCCCCAGCCCCCACCCCCCTGGGAGCGACCCTTGCTTACGGGGTCGCTCCCCCTGCGTGATATTGGCGCCAAAAAACAAATCCCCGGTGCCTAGTGGTTTCTGCCCCCTTGGGGGCAGATTGACCTAAAATCGGCCAATCTGCCCCCAAGGGGGGCAGAAATGGCCTAAATACAATTTGCCCCCCAGGGGAGCGACCCTTGCCTGATGGGTCGCTCCCCATCTCGAAAAAACCAAACAAACAAAAAAAAAAACACAACAAAAAAATTTCCCCTGGTGCCCTGAGGGTTCTGCCCCCCCCTGGGGGCAGTTCGGCCTAATAATAGGCCGATCTGCCCCCAGGGGGGGCAGAAATGGCCTAAAATAAATTTGCCCCCCCCCCAGCTCCCACCCCCCCCGGGAGCGACCCTTGCCTACGGGGTCGCTCCCGCTGCGTGACATTGGCACCAAAAATCAAATCCCAGGTGCCTAGTGGTTTCTGCCCCCTTGGGGGCAGATTGAGCTAAAATCTGCCAATCTGCCCCCAAGGGGGGCAGAAATGGCCTAAATACAATTTGCCCCCCAGGGGAGCGACCCTTGCCTGATGGGTCGCTCCCCATATCGAAAAAAACAAAGAAACAACAAAAAAAAACACAACAAAAAAATTTGCCCTGGTGCCCTGAGGGTTCTGCCCCCCCCCCTGGGGGCAGTTCGGCCTAATAATAGGCCGATCTGCCCCCAGGGGGGGCAGAAATGGCCTAAAATAAATTTGCCCCCCCCCAGCCCCCACCCCCCCCGGGAGCGACCCTTGCCTACGGGGTCGCTCCCCCGCGTGACATTGGCGCCAAAAAACAAATCCCCGGTGCCTAGTGGTTTCTGCCCCCAGGGGGGCAGAAATGGTCTAAATACAATTTGCCCCCCAGGGGAGCGACCCTTGCCTGATGGGTCGCTCCCCATCTCTAAAAAAACACACAAAAAAAAAAAAAAAAAAAAAAAAATGGCGCCTAGAGGTTTCTGCCCCCCCCCCCGGGGGCAGATCGGCCTAATAATAGGCCGATCTGCCCCCAGGGGGGGCAGAAATGGCCTAAAATAAATTTGCCCCCCCAGCCCCCACCCCCCCCCGGGGGCGACCCTTGCCTACGGGGTCGCTCCCTCTGCGTGACATTGGCGCCAAAAAACAAATCCCCAGTGCCTAGTGGTTTCTGCCCCCTTGGGGGCAGATTGACCTAAAATCGGCCAATCTGCACCCAAGGGGGCAGAAATGGCCTCAATACAATTTGCCCCCCAGGGGAGCGACCCTTGCCTGATGGGTCGCTCCCCATCTCGAAAAAAAAAAAAAAACACAACAAAAAAATTTGCCCTGAGGGTTCTGCCCCCCCCCCCGGGGGCAGATCAGCCTAATATTAGGCCGATCTGCCCCCGGGGGGGCAGAAATGGCCTAAAATAAATTCGCCCCCCCCAACCCCCACCCCACCCGGGAGCGACCCTTGCCTACGGGGTCGCTCCCCCTGCGTGACATTGGCGCCACAAAACAAATCCCCGGTGCCTAGTGGTTTCTGCCCCCTTGGGGGCAGATTGACCTAAAATCGGCCAATCTGCCCCCAGGGGGGCAGAAATGGTCTAAACACAATTTGCCCCCCAGGGGAGCGACCCTTGCCTGATGGGTCGCTCCCCATCTCTAAAAAAAGAAACAACAAAAAAAAAAAACACAAAAAAAAAATTTGCCCTGGCGCCTAGAGGTTTCTGCCCCCCCTGGGGGCAGAAATGGCCTAAAATAAATTGCCCTCCCCCCCAGGGAGCGACCCTTGCCTAAGGGGTCGCTCCCTTTGCGTGAAATTCACGCAAAGAAAAAATTCCCTGGTGTCTAGTGGTTTCTACCCCCCTTGGGGGCAGATTGGCCTCATCAAAATAGGCCAATCTGCCCCCAAGGGGGGCAGAAATGGCCAAAATATAATTTTCCCCCAAGGGGAGCGACCCTTGCCTAAGGGGTCGCTCCCCACCAAAAAAAAAAGAAATGAAACATAAAAAAAAAAAATGGTCCCTGGTGCCTAGAGGCTAATAAGGCCGATCTGCCCCCAGGGGGGGCAGAAAAGGCCTTCTCAAAAAAATGCCCCCCCTGGGAGCGACCCTTGCCCAAGGGGTCGCTCCCTTTTGTGTGTTTCAATAAAAATAAAAAAAATCCCTGGTGTCTAGTGGGGTTTCAAAAGCCGGATTGCAAGCAATCCGGCTTTTGAAACCCTCGGAGGGACTTCAAAGGGAAGGAAATACTTTTCCTTCCCTTTGAGGCCCCTCCGGGCCTCCCAAGTGGCCTCCCTTTTGCATTTCTTTTTCAATCGCGCTGGAAGCAGAGCTTCCAGCGCGACTAGGGAGGCCCCTGTGACAAATCAGCGTGCGCTCGCGCGCTGACGTCACAGGGGGGGGTGGGGGGGGTCGGGGGTGGAAGTGGAAGGTCTTCCCCTTCCATCCCGACTTGGGGGGGGAAGGGGGGTGCACGGGGGGCACGCTAGCGCGCCCCCAAGTTCCCCTGTGCCTAGGACGAGATGATCTCGTCCAAGGCACAGGGGAACTGTAGCCTTGGACGAGATCATCTCGTCCAAGGCACAGAAGGGGTTAAAAACTACATATGGATAACATCATCAAAGATATTGTGGTCAGAAATCAATTAAAAAAGATTCAGGATTGCCATCCTGGTGGTTGATATTAAACAGATTCTGCAAATGCCTATCTCTATTTGGCTGTTTTGCACAAATTATTTTTCTTAAATAAGCTTTTGTTTTTACAGACATAAGCATGGACAAAAATCACGATATATTACTAATTGAATCATCTTGATATTTGAAGCATGGATGCTTATATTAGTAGGAAGACTGAGGAAATTTTCACAGACTAAAATTTAATAGAGCTGTTTTTTTTAGTACTTCTAGGGGCTACATTGAGATAATTGTTACCATTATCAAATATCATTCAGACTACTTCAGCTGGCTCTACTTATGAAGAAGTAGTTAATTTCTCTAATAAAACAAAGTTAGTTACTGCCATAACTATTTGGTGCCTGTAGCCTTTTCTGCGGGTGACATTACTGGGTGTAGTAGCCAGATGGACTTCGTTTATTCCTCCCGGACAAACACACAATAGACAAATTAGGTGAATTTGGATGGGCCATCAGCTTGAAGGAAGGGGTAATGAACCTAATCACAGCCACATTTGCAAATGAATGGACTGAGTCCTGCCTTTACATAAAGGTTGTGTCACTGCTGCATTGGTTATGAAGCCAGCTTGAGGCAAGCACAGGGAAGGCAGGGAACTTCAAGGACTCCAAAGGGAATTCTCCAGAACCTTCTCCTACCTCAAAGTGGGCACCTAATATAAATATTGGACCCTCAGCCACCACTTTTCAGTGCACCTCTGCACTTCCTGCTGCACTGCTATATGAGATAAGTGCTGAACCTGCATCTTGAACCCAGGACCACTGGAGTTAATCCAGGGGATAGTTGGATTACCTTCTAATCAGAGCCTCAGAGACAGGAATGACCTTGAACCATGCACCTAAACTCTGATTGCTGTGAGTCCTGCCCGTCAAGTTAAGCCACCCTAGTCCTGGACATTTGGAAGCCGACCTGAAGTTTCTCTACCAGCCCAGCTGTGATCCCCATCGTACCTGACGTAACTAACGTAACTGGCGTAAAGAGACCCGGAGAACTGCAAAGCCTCACTCTGGAGCTCTCAGCCTCATAGGAATCAACTCAAAGCTCCACAAAACCATCACTGCACAGCTTCATTGAAAGTGGCACCAGACAATGGGAAGCCCCACAAAGCAACGCCACAAGGGCTGTGCACCAGAACTTAAAGTATTTGGCTCAGTCACCAGACACCGCTCCATTGTGGTAAAATGGTAACCCAATTTCCAATACTTGAATCCATGTGTAATAGCACATTCCTTTCCTAGGGCCGATATCGTCCCTTGTATTGCACAAATGTAGAGCGTGTAGTGAGACCTAGTATTTTTTGTTTTATGAGTATACAAAACAATTGATGTTCAGAAATTGTATTTCCAAACAAGGCAGGATTTGTATGAATCTTTATGAGCTGCTTTAGTATTACAAACTTCCAACAGGAATGTACCATGTAAAGATGTAAACAACCACATACATCTTAAGACAACAATAGTAACTCATGGAATGAATTAATCAGCCAAGAAAGTAGGAAGTCCAATGCAATTACAGGCAAAATATCACTATATGAAATAATTCCTACATTGTATGTTATTCGCACAATTGATCATGAATATGAATGATTAGCAAATCTGTGTCCATAAGCTATAACACTGCTGTGAGTCATCCTTAACATTACGATATGCCCGAAATTCTTTAATTTGTGGAAAGAGAGATAGAGGGAGCTTGTATAGTAAAAATAAATGAATGGGCCCAGTACCAGGGTGAAAGAAAGTAAGGGTTATTTGTTGCTGAAGTGTGAAAAGCAACTGTGTATTTGTGGCATGTAACCGAAAAATCCCCATGGACATAAAAGAAGGACTTCATCACTGTCTCTCTGATTACAAGGCATTTTTCCAGCCAAATGTAGATTTTCCTAGTCAATTTATGAAGGAAAGTCTTAATTTTATTAAAGACACGGAGGCGAGTATTATGCTTTCTCTTTTCTTTATTTTTAAACAGCAGCTGCAGTCAAACTACAAAACCCATAAGGCAAATGACAGTTGCCAATGGGAAACGATTAGTAGTTCATGAAATACACCAATGGCCATCGAGCTGACCCAATAATACGTATCTTGACTGAGAACAGCCCTCTTTTCTTGCGTGAGCTTAATAAGAAACGAATAAAGGAAAAATGGTACAATACATATAGCCATTAGAACGGATAACATTTCCCGAAGAATCCCCAAGGGTCCAGCAACAAAGTCCGTAAGAGTCTGTGGTTGTGAGAATTGAGAATTCCAGGAAGAAGGACAGGACTGAATCCCAGCCGGTGGAGAAAATAATCAATTCTTAGGCAGGAGGCTGTTGAGTCATTGAGGAAGCTGAGGGAATAAACAAAATCGTGAGAATTGTAGAGGTGGGATAATACTCGCCTCCGTGTCTTTGATAAAATTAAGACTTTCCTTCATAAATTTACTAGGAAAATCTACATTTCATGACAAGACTATAGGCTCCTATTATGCTGTTTTAAAGCGAATCGACAACATTTAATGAAGCATGGTGAATTGGTTTACAATAAAACACTTAAAAAACATTATCATTAGACCAATCAGCTGATCTGAGAATGTCCTCAATGCGAGAACCAGCCCAAAAGGCTTTAGAAGCCGTAGCTCCTCTGGCTGAGTGGGCACCAAAAATGGAGGTATCAATACCAGCAAGGGACATAACCCAACGGACCCAGCGGGCCAAAGTTGGAGAGAAAACAGGATTGAAAGGTTTTCTAAAGGATATGAGGAGTTGGGAAGAAGAGGAGTTCCTCAAATCGGCTGTCTGGTGTTCATAGACTTTCAAACACTAGCCCACACATAACTTGCGATGATCAGGGAAAAAAGGGTAAAAAAACTGAAGAAAAGGTTAGTTTTGGTATGTCTATAAACATTAAAAAGAACACCTGTTGGGGTAAACTGACGAGCTGTAATATCTAACGCTCTAACATCGGATAAACGTTTGAAAGAAACGAGGCATAGTAGCATGGTAAGTTTGGCAGACAATTGTTTTAATGAAAGCATTGAATTATCAGGCCAAGAAATAAAAAGATTTAAAACGGTATTCACATCCCATAAAGAACTATATTTAGGTGTAGGAGGATTAGAACATTTTACTAGTGGATGTTCTCCAACCGGTTTTCCATTGATGAAAGAATGGTTAGAAGAAATCGCTGACCTGTACAAATTTATAGTACGAAAGGACTTACATTTGCTGGCCTCCGCAGCCAAAACATTAACAATCAAAATTACATCTGTGGTAAAGGGATCAACGTGTTTTCCCACACACGAGCTATGCCAGAGCGACCAAGCTGATCTATAAGCCTTTTTTGTTCCTGGAGCCCAAGCCAGATCGAGGAAGTTTGAAGCTTCTGCTGAAATAGGAAGGAAAGATTGGGGTTCCCTGATACTTTCCAGGCCGAAGGAGAGAGTAGGTTTTTGAAGAATTAGACTGTTGGGGGAGCCGAGAGGATTGGTCAAAAGATCTGGAAATGAGAGAATTAAGAGAGGAGCATCTATTAAAAGTTCCAGGAGGGTAGGAAACCATACCTGGGAATGCCAGAACGGAGCTATGAGAACTAATGTTGCCTGTTGACGTATCACTTGTGCTAGCAGTCTGGAGATCATGATGAACGGAGGGAAGGCATAGTTGAGGGAAGAAGACCAATCTTGAGAAAAAACATCGAAGGCTAGCGCTAGAGGATCTGGGTGCCAGCTGAAGAATTTAGGGAGCTGTGTATTGAGACGAGAAGCAAAAAGATCTATGTAAAAAGGACCCCACTTGGGCTGTAGAGATTTGAATACTTCGGGATGGAGCTTCCAATCGCTGGAATCGCGGAAATGGCGAGAATGCCAATCAGCTACAGAATTGAGACTGCCGGAAGGTATTCCGCTTGCACTATCTTGTTTTGAAGAAAAAACTCCCAAAACCCTTTCGCCAATTCCGCTAAAGGTTTGGACTTTGTGCCGCCTAGGTGGTTGATGTAACGAACTGCCGAAATGTTGTCCATTCTGAGAAGAACCGAACAACAAACCCTGTCTCTTGCCAGGCTTTTGATTGCAAAGGAGCTGGCAAGCATCTCTAAACAGTTGATGTGCAATCGTGACTCCTCCAAAGACCATGTGTCTCCAGTCGAGATTGGACCACAACGGGCTCCCCAACCCAGCAGTCTTGCATCTGATTCTAACACGGGATCTGGGGCTGATGCGAAGATAGTCCTGCCGTTTCAGGCATCTAAATGGTCTATCCACCACTGGAGTTCCAAATGGGAATCTTGGTCTAAAACGATGGTATCGGAATAGGCAAGACCTCTTTAGAGATGATTATTTTTTTATCTTTGTAGAGCCCGATAACGTAGTGGCCCTGGAAAGATGGCTTGAATTGAAGAAGAAAGGAGGCCTACAATTCTTGCCAGGGATCTGAGGGAAAGGAGAGAACTGTGAAGGATCTGAAGGATTTCTGGTTTAATAGATTTTATTTTGGATGATGGAAGAAGAAGGGTAGCAGAGACAGAATCTAATAAAAAACTGAGAAACTCAACTCTTTGCGCTGGATCTAGAAAATACTTCTCGCAACTGATAACGAAACCTAGATCTGAAAGAAG
This sequence comes from Pleurodeles waltl, assembly GCF_031143425.1. NCBI lineage: Eukaryota > Metazoa > Chordata > Amphibia > Caudata > Salamandridae > Pleurodeles > Pleurodeles waltl. The sequence goes on along the minus strand of NC_090442.1, from coordinate 48,980,988 downwards.
GGAGCAAGTGAGGTGAACATGAGATAGAAGAGTCACGCGGTTCTGGTTCATGATCAAAATGTCGTCCAAGTAAATAATCAACCTGATTCCTCTGGCTCTGAGAAAAGCCACCACTGGTTTCATTAGCTTAGTGAAGCACCATGGGGCTGACGACAGACCGAAGGGTAGGGAAGTGAAGTGTAAAGTTTGGTGAAGCCATTGAAATTGGAGAAATTTCCGCGAATCTGGGTGCATGGAAACTGAGAGGTACGCATCCAGCAGACAGAGACGTACCACCCAGTCGCCCTGGAGTAGAGAATCTCTGAGATGGAGGATAGTTTACATCTTGAAATGGCAGTATACAACAAATTGATTGAACTGTTTTAAATTGATAACAGGACGCATCTTTTTGTTTTTCTTTTGGACCAGAAGGACTGAGCTGATGAAACCTGAGGGATATAGGGAACAAGGTGTGATCGCTTGTTTGAGTAATAGCGATTGAATATCCACGGAGATTAATTCTGTCATTTGAGCTGAAAACTGAGGAGGATGTGGAAATGATTCTTGAAAAGGTTCTGAATAGAGCTCGATAAATAACCCTGAACTGTATTTAACACCCAAGGATCTGCTGTTAGATCTCGCCATTTTGGAAGGTACAGAGCAATACGGCCCCCCACAACAGGAGAACAAGATATTTGACTTACCGGATTGAGAAGAGTATCTGGTGCTGCGATTGCCTCTGTTTTTGAACCCCCTGTTTCTTTGGGGGTAAAATTGTGGCCTGTACTCCTGGTAACTGTTGTTGGCGTAGTATCCACGGGAACCTTGGTTGGAGTAGCCACGGCCGGCAAAGCGGTTCCTTCCTCTGCCGGCCCTGGAGAAAACCCGAGATGAGAACATTTTTCTCAAGGATTGCTGAGCTTTGTCAAAGGATGCGAAAGTAGCAATGTATTTGCTCAGCTCCTTTCTAAATGAGTCGCCAAAAAGAAGACCCTCAGCCTTGGTACCTGGATCTGAACCTGCAAGGTTAACTAAACCTTTCCTTCATTCGTGAGTCATTGCCGCGTTGGCGTTACAGAGGAGACATAAAGCGCGCTGAACCCACAGCGACAATTCCATAGGATCAATAGTGTCGTGCTCCAAACGGGCAGATTCAGCTATATCGAATATCCGGGTCAAGGGACCGGCAACATCCAAGAGTTTCTCTTGGCAGTTAGACCAAGCTTTGTCCACACCCTTCCGAGGGTCTTTCCCAAAGTTTGTAAAGAACGTAATTATAGGCGAATCAATAGTGGGAGTAACTGTAATTTTTTAGGGTAAAGCGGGACGTGGGCATTAAGACTTCAACTTTGCACGTACTTGCTTCTCTAAGGGGGTACGTAGCCTAGAGGTAACGTAATCCGCCAAATGGTCAGCAGGCAACCACTCAGTAGAGTGTGGGTGTTGAATATCGTTAGGGTCGAACATTGGGATCCCTTCCACATCCATTATTTTGCATGATCCAAGGAGCTCTTGGCTCTCACGTTCAGATTTCTTGGGAGGAGGAGGGGAGAAAACATCTCCATTGTCCTTATCGGAATTATCCGAATCCGACCGAACAATGCAATTCATCATCTGTGTCAAGAATTTTAGTAATAATAATCGGGGAGGACACATGCTTAGATTTCTTCAGACATTTTTTAGAAGGTCTGGATAAGTTTAACCCCTCCTTTGAAGGAGGCCTTTGAGGAACCACGTCCTCTGTCCTGTGTGAGAAAACCTCACTTCCCAACAGCGTCGTTTTGAAATCTTTTGAAGCACTAGGACGCTTTCTTCTATCCCTCGCAGATTGGGCCATCATGGTTTTAGAAACCAACTACAGAATTCTCTAAGTTTTTAGATAATTTGTCCCAAGAAGCTGAGACAGCTTGCTCCACTGAAAAATGAATAAAATCATTTAAATTGTCTTTAAGGATTTCTTCCTCCTCCTCCTGGGCAAGCTGAGAAAAAGGGGTCCATGTTAGAAACAAAATGCAGTTTTAATAATAAAACAAAAAACATGAATGAAGGGGTTAGCTTTCCTCACAGGAAAGGCTAGGCCCCGCCTAGGGGCGTGTACGCTCTGAAATTGGAGAAAAGCCGAGGCTCGTAGGCTGAAAGAGCACACTCGGCTGCCTGAGGGCAAGGATTGAGGCTGGACGAGTTACTGTTGATCGGAAAAAAGCACCCTGACAGCGGTAAGCCGGGCCGACGTTCAGACGGTTCCCCTCAGCTGCGGGTAAAAATGGCCACCGCGTGCTGAGGGAAAAACATTGAAAAACATCCACATACAAGAAGTGGCAAGTGCGTGACGCGAGTGCAAGGTTGTTCATGCTGCTACAAGCCGACTTCAGAAAATATACGCGCGCAAGAAAAGTGCGTATTAGTGATGAAAATATAACATGCAGAACACATAAACCACGTTAAGTAGCAGAAACAGATAATACTTATCTTGACTGCGAGCAGCTAGAAAAGAGGGCTGTTCTCAGTCAAGATACATATTATTGGGTCAGCTCGATGGCCATTGGTGTATTTCATGGACTACTAATCGTTTCCCATTGGCTACTGTCGTTTGCCTTATGGGTTTTGTAGTTTGACTGCAGCTGCTGTTTAAAAATAAAGAGAAGAGAAAGCATAATAGGAGCCTCCAGTCTTATTGTAAAGTGTAGATTTTCCTAGTCCCATGACGGAAAGTCTTAATTTTATTAAAGACACGGAGGCGAGTATTATGCGTTTTTTTCTTACTTTAATAAATAGCAGCAGTCAAGAAATATACTACAATTCCCAGAAGGCAAAAGAACAATAGCCAATGGGAATAAAAACGTAGTCAGAACAGTGTACACCAATCACATGTATACACGGGTATTATGACATCACTTGACTGCGAACAGCCCTCTTTTCTTGCGAGATAGTCAATTAGAATTAAACAATGGAACAATAGAAAACAGAATGAGAATTGCCATAATGAAAGACAGAACATCAGAACAAAAGTTCAAAATCCAAGGTAACCAAGACGGATTCCGGTAAGTAGCTCCAGTGGGAAGACCAGCTTTGAACGGTGCCATGGAAGCTTAAAGAGTAGAAAACCAAGCTGAAAAAGGAGTCTTAAGTGGAAGTTTGAGTGATGGCCAGCGTGCTGAAAGAAGGGAGGGGAAATAAAGAACAAAGTTAATAAAAGTGGAGGGATAATACTCGCCTCCGTGTCTTTAATAAAATTAAGACTTTCCGTCATGGGACTAGGAAAATCTATATTTTATGACAAGACCGGAGGCTCCTATTATGCAAGTTTAAAGCATATTAATTGCATTCAGAGACACATTATCGATAGGTTTGCCGTAAAAAACTTTAAATACATTGTCATTAGACCAGTCTGCAGATTTAAGAATATCTTCTAAACGGGAGCCTGCCCAGAACGCTTTAGAAGCCATTGCCCCTCTGGAAGAGTGAGCTCCAAACATAGAAGTATCTATGCCCGCCAGAGACATCAACCCTTTAACCCAGTGGTTCCCAACCTGTGGTCCGGGGACCCCTGGGGGTCTGCGAAGCCTCCTCAGGGGGTCCGTGAGAGCCTAGAAAATCAAAAAATATTAACAAATATTGAAAAATTAGGTCCCCAGCTTCCAGTAATGACTCAGGTGGGGGTCCCCGGATTCCTATGATGATTCAGTGGGGGTCCCTGGGTTCCATTAATGTGAAAGTGGGGGTCCACAGAAATCAATGGTTGGGAACCACTGCTTTAACCCATCGAGCTAGGGTAGCAGCCGAAACAGGAGAGTGGGGTTTCCTAAATGAAATTAGTAATTGGGAATGAGAAGAAGATCTTAAATCTGCAGTCTTTAATTTGTACACTTTTAAACATTGTCCAACACATAGTTTCGGGTGATCGGGAAAATATGGGTAAAAGACTGAGGATAAATTGGTTTTGGTTCGACGAACCACAGTAAACAAAGCCCCCGTAGGTGTAAATTGCCGATTAGAAATATCCAGAGCTTTAACATCTGAGAGACGTTTTATAGAAACAAGGCACAATAACATGGTCAACTTTGCAGATAACATTTTTAACGAAAGGATGAGACTATCAGGCCATGAAAGAATACATTTCAAAACAATGTTAACATCCCATAATTGACTATTTTTAGGCAAAGGAGGATTGGAAAACTTTACTCCCTTTAGTAAGCGGCAAATCAGAGGATGTTCTCCCACAGGTTTTCCATTAACTAGGTCATGATTGACAGAGATAGCTGATCTATATAGGTTGATAGTACGGAAAGCTTTGCCTTTGCTGGCTTCAGCCGCTAGAAAGTTGATAGTAAAAATCAAATCCGCTGAAAAGGGGTCAATGTGTTTTCCCAGACACCAGCTGTGCCAAATAGACCAGGCTGACGTGTAAGCCTTTTTAGTGCCTGGGGCCCAGGACCGTGAGATGTATTGGGAAGCTTCTGTCGAAATGCTTGGGAAAGATTGAGATTGCCCGAGATTTTCCATGCAGAGAGAGTTAATAAATTGTCCAGGATGAGAGGATGGGATCGGCCTAGAGGGTCGAGCAGTAGATCCGGGGAGGAAGGAATAAAAAAACGGGAAATCTATTGATAGTTCTAGAAGAGCCGGGAACCAAGTTTGTGATTGCTAAAAGGGAGTTATGAGAATTAAAGAGGCTTGTTGACGCCTGATATGGGCCAGCACCCTGCTGATCATGAGGAAAGGGGGAAAAGCGTAATTGAGGGAAAGGGAACAGTCCTGTAAAAAGGCATCTGATGCCAAGGTCAATGAATCTGGACGCCAGCTGTAGAATTGGGGAAGCTGAGAATTGAGGCGAGACGCAAAAAGATTGATTTGTAGAGGCCCCATTTGTTCTGAATGATCTGGAAAATTGAAGTGTGTAGTTTCCAATCGCTTGAATCTCGAAGATGACAAGAATGCCAATCTGCCACCGATTTTTAGAGCCCGGAAGGTACTCTGTATGAACCGAAATTTGGTTTAAAAGGCAAAATTCCCAAAACCCCTTGGCTAGTTCCGCCAGAGGTTTGGATCTTGTGCCCCCAAGGTGATTGATATAACGAACAGCAGAGATGTTGTCCATTCTGAGGATAATGGCACAGCAAACTCTGTTTTTTGCAAGGCTTCTGATTGCAAAGGAGCCGGCAAGCATCTCTAAACAATTGATATGCATTTTGGACTCCTCTGACGACCATGTGCCTCCAGTCGAGATTGGTCCACATCGGGCCCCCCAGCCGGTTCGGCAACTGATTCTAATACTAGATCTGGGGCTGATGCAAAGATAGTGCTTCCGTTCCAGGCCTCTAAATGGTCCATCCACCATTGAAGTTCTGTGCGAGAATCGACGTCTAATGAAATGATATCTGCGTATGAGAGGCCTTTCCTTAAGTGACGAATTTTTAACCTTTGAAGGGCTCTGTAGTGGAGAGGACCTGGAAAACTGGCTTGGATTGAAGAGGAGAGGAGACCCACAATTCTCACTAACGTTCTGAGAGAGATCTGAGAACTGCGTAGGACTTGTAGAATTTCCAACTTTATGGTCTTGATCTTTGCAGAGGGAAGCAAAAGAGTGGCAGAAATTGAATTTATTTGGAAACCTAAGAATTCTATAATTTGAGAAGGGGTTAGGATAGATTTTTCTCTGTTTATGATAAAACCTAGGTCTGAAAGGAGGGAGCACGTGAGGGCTAGATGAGACAAAAGGGATTGTGGAGACTGGCTCATTATTAGGATATCATTGAGGTAGATGATGAGTCTGACACCTTGAGCTCTGAGAAAAGCTACCACTGGTTTCATGAGTTTGTTAAAACACCATGGGGCCGATGAGAGACCGAAGGGTAGAGAGGTAAAATGAAAATACTGGTTTGACCATTGAAATTGGAGAAACTTCCTGAAATGAGGGTGGATTGGAACCACTAGATACGCATCTTGAAGATCCAATCGCACCATCCAATCCTGTTGAAGAAGAGTATCTCTGAGATGGAGGATGGTTTCCATCTTGAAATGATGATAGACTACAAAGTGGTTGACACCCTTGAGGTTTATCACAGGCCGCATTTTTTTGTTTTTCTTTTGAACCAGGAAAATTGAGCTGGTAAAACCTGTTGGATCGGGAAGGGTAAGAGCGATGGCTTGTTTTTGAAATAGGGATTGCACCTCCGAGGTAATGAGAGATGCCATGTCTGAGGAAAAACGTGGGAGGGGGGTAACTGAGTCTGAATAGGGATTTCATAAAGTTCTATGGAATAACCTTGAACAGTGTGGAGAATCCAAGGGTCTGCCGTGATTTCCGACAATTTTGGTAGGAAAAAACGGAGACGCCCTCCTACAGGAATAGAAGAAAGTATAAGACTTACTTGGTTGGGAAGAGGATCTCGAGTTCCTGAAGCCTCTGGAGCGGAAACCTCTTGCTCTCTGAGGATAAAATTGCGGCCTATACTCTTGGTAGGACGCGTTGTGGTATCCTCTGGAACCTTGGTTGTGGTATGGACGACCAGCAAAGCGGTTCCTTCCTCTGCCAGCCCTTGCAAAAACCAGCTGGGCAAACATCTTTTTTAGCGATTGTTGAGCCTTATCCAGCGACGTAAAAGTTGCTACGTATTTACTTAAGTCTTTGATAAAAGACCCTCCAAATAGAGCACCGTCGGTCTGAGCATTGGGTTGGACAGTCGCCAGGTTGACTAGTTTAGGGTCGAGTTTCAAGAGTAGACCCTTGCGTCTCTCATGCGTAAGAGCGGAATTCGCATTGCCTAGAAGGCAAAAGGTACGTTGGACCCATAGGGTAAGCTCTTCAGGGTCGATGAAGGAGCCGTCAATTCTAGCTGCTTCAGCGATGTCAAATATATGAGTTAGAGGACCCATAACATCAAGCAGTTTGTCCTGACAAGAAGCCCACGCCTTATCCACTCCTTTGCGTGGATCCTTGCCTAATTTCGTAAAGAATGTGAAGAGGGGTTGGTCAATAGAGGGAGTAATTGAGAGATTACGGGAAAGGGAGGGGCGAGGACACTCTGATTTTAATTTCGCTATAGTTTGTTTATCTAAGGGACAATTAATTTTTGCAGAGACATATTGTGCAACATGGTCTGCAGGAACCCACTCAGTAGAGTTGGGGTGAAGGATGTTGGAAGGGTCAAACATCGGGAAACCCTCAGGGTCTAAAAGGTTGGAAGTTTGGAGGGAGGATGGCTTGGATTTCTTAGGGGGCGGGGGAGAAAAAGAACCATCATCCCCATTGTTAGACACATTGGAATCAGAGTCCAGATCAGGTAGATCGTCATCCGTATCAGGGATGGACAATATTATCAAGGGAGCAATAACATTTTTTGCCTTGGATTTGTGTTTTAAACTTGGTTTCCCAATGTCCACATTTTTATACTCCTTGGTGGGAGCCTTTTGAGGAAATCCTCCTCTGCCACATGTGAGAAAATCTCACTTTTCTTTTGCGCCAATTTTTTGGATTTTTGGGGATTTTTATTGGGAGAAAGGCGCTGACTGCATTCCCCCGCAGCCTGGGCCGACATAGACCTAGAAATCATGTCAGAAAAGGAAAGTTCTAGGTTCTTTGAAATTTTCTGCATAGAAGAGGATACTGCCTGTTGGACAGAGAATTTTATGAAAGCAGACAGTTCCTGCCTGATGTCCTCAACATCATGTGAAGAGGAGTTGTCTGAATCAATGATGGGAATTAAAAAGAACTGGAAAGTCAGGGGTTAACAACCAGGGAAAGAGAAACCACTGAAGCTCCGCCTGTGGGCGTCACCAAACTTGAAAAGCTGTGAGGAAACAAAGGAGAAGGAAGGGCTGTGGAGCCTCGACAAAAGCGAGCCGGTAAGGGAGCCAAAACCTTGAATAGTGGATGTGCATGCTCAGCAAATTGAACTGAGCACGCGGGCCGCCGAGCGCTGCAGGAATGCGGCAACCTGTCAGGGAAGAGAAAGTGTGTAATGCGCTGGGGTTTCCTCAAGCGCGATACCAACTGCCACGTGAGGAAACCCGGTAGTTGTAAACAAAGCGCGCATGCCGCCGAGCGCTGAAGGAATGCGGCAACCTGCCGTCTGAACAAAGGGGAAATGAGTTAGAAACACAGCGCGTTAGTACAGCGCGAGCGGCCAATATATAATTATTATTAAAACAAAATACAACTACAAGACTATAAAATTTATGCAGACAAAGATAAAAGGGTACTTAACTTGACTGCGAGCAGCAAGAAAAGAGGGCTGTTCGCAGTCAAGTGACATCATAATACCCTTGTATACATGTGATTGGTATACACTGTTCTGACTACGTTTTTATTCCCATTGGCTATTGTTCTTTTGCCTTCTGGGAATTGTAGTATATTTCTTGACTGCTGCTATTTATTACAGTAAGAAAAGAAACGCATAATAGGAGCCTCCGGTCTTGTGATAAAGTTTGTGGTAGCAGTGCTTGGTTTAGTAGATAGCAGCTTAGGTTAGCATTACATTTGACCAGTGTTCAAACCTCACGTGGGGAAAAGTTGTTTTTTATTATTTTTTTTATGCTAGCCAAATGAAAGAGGTCCCATTGTAAATCACCCCACGGGACTTTCTGTGCGATTTGTGGCCTATTTAGTCATGGCAGTGCATGCTTGAAATGTGTGACATGCTGTGGCATGTAGAAGGGGGAGCAAGGTTTGCAGTGAAAGAAATGGAGATTTTCTTAGCTTTAGTGAAAGAAGGTCTTGATTTTATTAAATACACGGAGGCGAGTATTATGCTATCTTCTCTTGCTTTAATTTGAATAGCAGCCAAGAAAAAACTACAACTCCCAGCAAACCTAGCTGGGAAACTACTCAAAATATGCCATACAGAAACAACCAATCAGAATAACAGGTGAGTATAAACATCTTGACTGAGAGCAACAAGTCCTCTTTTCTTGCAGAGCAGTTAATCCACTCTGAATAAAGGAACAATCAGAAGTAAAATAATACATGCCAACAGAATCGAAAATAAGGCTTCAAAATGATATATGATATTAACAGTCTTTTCATCGAGGTCTGGATGCAAAAAGGAAAGATGGAAGTCTTGAAGTAGAGTACTCTTCTGCATAAAAGAAGGTATGCCAGTCGGAGCATCATGATGTGGTGAAGGAAAAACTTTAAGACGTCTGGTTGGTAGAGGTAGATGGACCTGCTGAAACAAAGGGAGGGTTAAACGAAGGAACAAAAGTGGTGGGATAATACTCGCCTTCGTGTATTTAATAAAATCAAGACCTTCTTTCACTAAAGCTAAGAAAATCTCCATTTTATTACAAACACGGACGCTCCTATAATGCTAGTTCAAGGCATAGAAATCACTGAATTTGCCACATGAGAAACAGGCTTACAATAAAAAGTTCTAAAAGTTGAGACATTTGACCAATCTGCCGCTTTGAGAATGTCAACCAAACTCAATCCTGCCCAAAAGGCCTTGGAAGCCATAGCTCCCCTAGTGGAATGGGCCCCAAAAAGGGAAATGTCAATGCCAGCCATGTTCATAATCCATTTCACCCAACGGGCCAAAGTAGTGGACGAGACAGGATTGTGAGGGGACCTGAAGGAAACGAGGAGTTGAGTTTCGGAAGGCCTTCTCAAATCTTGTGCTCTTGATATGTATTCTTTCAAACAAGTTCCTACGCATAAATTAGCATGACCAGGGAAGTACGGGTAAAAAACTGACATTAGATTAGTCTTTGTCCTTCTTCGAACCTGAAAGAAAACACCTTGAGGAGTATATTGTACAGAAGTTACGTCCAAGGCTCTAACATCAGAAATACGTTTGAGAGAAACTAGACTGTGGAGAATGGTAAGTTTAGCAGAAATTAATTTTAGAGATAGAAGATAATTAGATTGTTGAGAAAGAAGAAACTGTAAGATCACATTGACATCCCACATCGAATTATACTTAGGTAAAGGAGGTTTGGCAAAACGTACTCCCTTTAACAGTCGACAAATTAGAGGATGTTCACCAATTGGCTTGTTGTTGACTCGATCATGTTCTGTGGAAATCGCGGACCTGTACATATTCACCGTTCTATATGCTTTGCCCTGGGCTGCCAGGGAGGCTAAGAAATTAAAGATAAGAACTACATCCGCTGAAGAGGGATCGGCACCCCTGACCAGACACCAACTATGCCAGACTGACCAGGCTGACTTGTAGGCTTTAGTTGTGCCAGAAGCCCAGACCTGACGTATGAAGCTAGCAGCTTCTTGCGAAATTCCTGGGGTTCTCCAGGCAGACCCGAAACCATCCATGCGACTAGCTGAAGTGAATGGTTGAGTATCAGTTCGTGAGGTTGTCCCTGCGGATTCAACAAAAGAGAGGGAAAGAGAGGAAGAAGAACAGGGAAGTCTACCAGTAATTTGATAGCTGAAGGGAACCAGGGCTATCCCTGCCAAAAGGGGGTAATCAATAAGATTCTGGTGGATTGGCAGCGGACCTGTGCAAAAACTCTGGAGATCATAATGAAGGGAGGGAAAGCGTAATTCGTTTGGTTGGACCAATCCTGTTGAAAAGCGTTGGTAGCCAACGCTTGAGGGTCCGGTCCCCAACTGTAGAATTGAGGGATTTGAGAGTTCAAACGAGAGGCAAAGAGATCGACAGAGAAGGGACCGAATTTGGAAGAGAGATTCTTGAAGATAGAAGGGTGAAGACGGCAATCGCTGGAGTCTTGTAGGTACCTGGAGCACCAATCTGCGATTGTGTTCATATTTCCCGGAAGGTATTCCGCTCGTAGGTAAATTTGATTTTGAAGACAAAATTCCCACAGACTTTTTGCTAACTCGGCGAGGGGTTTCGACCGAGTACCTCCCAGGTGATTTATATACCGAACTGCCGAAAGGTTGTCCATCCGGAGGAGAATAGAACAACTTACCCTGTCTTTGGTGAAGGTTTGGATCGCAAAGGAACCTGCAAGAATCTCTAAACAATTTATGTGCAGAGATGACTCCTCTCTTGACCATAAACCTCCAGTTGAGAAGTGAGCGCATCTTGCGCCCCAACCAGTCCGACTTGCATCGGATTCTAAGACAAGATCTGGTGCTGTAGAGAAAATTGCCCAGCCATTCCAAGCGTCCAGGTGGTCGAGCCACCATTGGAGTTCGATCCGGGACTCGTGATCTAGCAAGACTAGATCCTCGTATCCGAAACCTTCGCGAAGATGGCAAATTTTTAATCGCTGAAGCGCTCGATAATGAAGAGGGCCTGTAAATATGGCCTGAATAGATGAGGCTAGAATACCGATTATCCGGGCTAGACCTTTGATCGTAAGTTGTGACTTGTTCAGAACTGACCGTATTTCCTTTTTTATGTGGGAAATCTTTTGAGCTGGAAAATGAAGAGTAGCCTTGATGGAATCTATGAGAAACCCCCAAAACTCCATTTGACGGGACGGAATAAGGTCGGATTTGTCTCTGTTGATAAGAAAGCCTAGGCTCTGGAGGAGGGAAACAAACTTGTCTAAGTGTTGTATTAGTAAAGATTTGTCCTGATGTAAATTGAGAAAGTCGTCTAGGTAGACTATAATCCTGACCCCTTGCGCTCTCATGTGCGTTACCACTGGTTTTAATACCTTGGTGAAACACCAAGTAGCTGAAGAGAGACCAAAAGGAAGACATGTGAAGCGGTAAAATTGGTCCTTCCATTGGAACTGAAGAAATTTTCTGAAGGACTGATGAATAGGGATGGAGAGATAAGCATCTTGTAGGTCCAAACGAACCATCCAATCATTTGTCAATAACGAATACCGAAGATGGAGAATAGTTTCCATCTTGAAGTGGTGATAAACGACAAATTTGTTGAAAATTTTGAGGTTTATAACTGGACGAAATTTTCTGTTCTTTTTTTGAACTAGAAATAGCGTACTGGTGAACCCTGAAGGGTGAGGGGAACGTGGCTCTATTGCTTGCTTGAGAATGAGAGAATGAATCTCGTGAGAGAGCAGACTGTTTTGTTGTTTGGAAAACATTAAGGGTTTTGGAACACAATGTTGGATTGGAGTGGAATAGAGTTCTATACAATAACCTGAAACTGTCTGCAAAACCCATGGATCTGCTGTTAAAATCTGCCAGTTTGTCAGAAATAATGCAGTCCGGCCTCCCACCAACAATGGACCACAAACAGGAGCGCTTACCTGAGTTTTGTGCGCCTCTGGATCTGAAGCCACGTCTGAAGGAACGATACCTCTGTGGGTAGAACTGTGGCTTGAATTCCTGTTGATAGGAAGTGGAGCCTCTGGTCTGGTTGACCGCACCCCTGTGGGTGTATCGGCCGACAAAGCGGCTCCTGCCTTTGCCGGGTGTTCCAAAAACATGTGAATGAAAAATCTTCTGCATGGAAGACTGCGCTTTGTCCATAGAAGTAAACGTTTGTACATATTTACTAAGCTCCTTGATAAAGGAGTCCCCAAACAGCAGGCCGTTGGCTTCAGGACCCATCTCTTTGGAGGCGAGACTGTTGAGTTTAGGATCAATCTTTAGTAAAAGGCTTTTGCGTCTTTCCTGCGCCATAGAGGCGTTTGTGTTGCCAAGGAGGCAAATTGCCCTTTGGGCCCAATTAGAGCAGATGACTGGGTCAACTTTCTTGCCCTCCATTCTGGCTTCTTCAGCCAAATCCAAAATTCTCGTGAGAGGACCGGAGAGATCCAGCAACCTGTCCTGGCAATTGGTCCAGGCCCTGTCTACCCCTTTCTTGGGATCTTTTCCAAATCTGGTAAAGAACATCAGCATGTTGGGATCAATAACAGGAGTGGCTGTAATATTGTTGGGGAGGGAGGGTCTGGGCATTCCGATTTGAGTCTATTACGCACTAACTTATCCAAAGGTTGCCGTAAATTTCTTGAAACACATGCTGCCACATGATCACAGGGAGTCAATTCGGTGGAGTTAGGGTGACGGATAAGCGACGGATCAAACATCGGTTGACCCGCAAAATCCAATAAAGAATTATTATTTTCGTTTGATTTAGATGACTCTCCCAATAAGTTTAGAGAAGTTTTATGCCTCTTCTCCACAGGCCCTGACCAGATCATTATGTCTGGATCATCCTTATCCGTGTCAGTATCACCCATGTCGTCGTCTGTGTCTCCCAGGTTAGTGATTTGAATGGGGAAGGTGTGTGAGAAAGTAGCCTCTTTCTAGCCTTGTTACCCCCACTTTTGGCCTGTTTGTGAGTGTATGTCAGGGTGTTTTCACTGTCTCACTGTGATCCTGCTACCCAGGGCCCAGTGCTCATAGTGAAGACCCTATGTTTTCAGTATGTTTGTTATGTGTCACTGGGACCCTGCTAGTCAGGACCCCAGTGCTCATAAGTTTGTGGCCTATATGTATGTGTTCCCTGTGTAGTGCCTAACTGTCTCACTGAGGCTCTGCTAACCAGAACCTCAGGGGTTATGCTCTCTCATTTCTTTCCAAATTGTCACTAACAGGCTAGTGACCAATTTTTACCAATTCACATTGGCTTACTGGAACACCCTTATAATTCCCTAGTATATGGTACTAAGGTACCCAGGGTATTGGGGTTCCAGGAGATCCCCATGGGCTGCAGCATTTCTTTTGCCACCCATAGGGAGCTCTGACAATTCTTACACAGGCCTGCCACTGCAGCCTGAGTGAAATAACGTCCACGTTATTTCACAGCCATTTTACACTGCACTTAAGTAACTTATAAGTCACCTATATGTCTAACCTTTACCTGGTAAAGGTTAGGTGCAAAGTTACTTAGTGTGAGGGCACCCTGGCACTAGCCAAGGTGCCCCCACATTGTTCAGGGCCAATTCCCTGAACTTTGTGAGTGCGGGGACACCATTACACGCGTGCACTACATATAGGTCACTACCTATATGTAGCTTCACAATGGTAACTCCGAATATGGCCATGTAACATGTCTAAGATCATGGAATTGCCCCCTCTATGCCATCCTGGTATTGTTGGCACAATTCCATGATCCCAGTGGTCTGTAGCACAGACCCTGGTACTGCCAAACTGCCTTTCCTGGGGTTTCACTGCAGCTGCTGCTGCTGCCAACCCCTCAGACAGGTTTCTGCCCCCCTGGGGTCAAGCCAGGCTTGTCCCAGGATGGCAGAACAAAGGACTTCCTCTGAGAGAGGGTGTCACACCCTCTCCCTTTGGAAAATGGTGTGAAGGCAGGGGAGGAGTAGCCTCCCCCAGCCTCTGGAAATGCTTTCTTGGGCACAGATGTGCCCAATTCTGCATAAGCCAGTCTACACCGGTTCAGGGGACCCCTTAGCCCTGCTCTGGCGCGAAACTGGACAAAGGAAAGGGGAGTGACCACTCCCCTGACCTGCACCTCCCCTGGGAGGTGTCCAGAGCTCCTCCAGTGTGCTCCAGACCTCTGCCATCTTGGAAACAGAGGTGCTGCTGGCACACTGGACTGCTCTGAGTGGCCAGTGCCACCAGGTGACGTCAGAGACTCCTTGTGATAGGCTCCTTCAGGTGTTGCTAGCCTATCCTCTCTCCTAAGTAGCCAAACCCTCTTTTCTGGCTATTTAGGGTCTCTGTCTCTGGGGAAACTTTAGATAACGAATGCAAGAGCTCATCCGAGTTCCTCTGCATCTCTCTCTTCACCTTCTGATAAGGAATCGACTGCTGACCGCGCTGGAAGCCTGCAAACCTGCAACATAGTAGCAAAGACGACTACTGCAACTCTGTAATGCTGATCCTGCCGCCTTCTCGACTGTTTTCCTGCTTGTGCAGGCTGTGGGGGTAGCCTGCCTCCTCTCTGCACCAGAAGCTCCGAAGAAATCTCCCGTGGGTCGACGGAATCTTCCCCCTGCAACCGCAGGCACCAAAAAGCTGCATTACCGGTCCCTTGGGTCTCCTCTCAGCACGACGAGCGAGGTCCCTCGAATCCAGCGACTCTGTCCAAGTGACCCCCACAGTCCAGTGACTCTTCGGTCCAAGTTTGGTGGAGGTAAGTCCTTGCCTCACCTCGCTGGGCTGCATTGCTGGGAACCGCGACTTTGCAGCTACTCCGGCCCCTGTGCACTTCCGGCGGAAATCCTTTGTGCACAGCCAAGCCTAGGTCCACAGCACTCTAACCTGCATTGCACGACTTTCTAAGTTGGTCTCCGGCGACGTGGGACTCCTTTGTGCAACTTCGGTGAGCACCATTTCACGCATCCTCGTAGTGCCTGTTTCTGGCACTTTTCCGGGTGCTACCTGCTTCAGTAAGGGCTCTTTGTCTTGCTCGACATCCCCTCTCTCTTTAGGTCCAATTTGCGACCTCCTGGTCCCTCCTGGGCCCCAGCAGCGTCCAAAAACGCCAAACCCACGATTTGCGACTAGCAAGGCTTGTTGGCGTTCTTTCGGCGGGAAAACACTTCTGCACGACTCTCCAAGGGAAGAGGGATCCGTCCACCAAAGGGGAAGTCTCTAGCCCTTTTCGTTCTTGCAGAAACCTCAGCTTCTTCTGTCCAGTAGAAGCTTCTTTGCACCCACAGCTGGCATTTCCTGGGCATCTGCCCATCTCCGACTTGCTTGTGACTTTTGGACTTGGTCCCCTTGTTCCACAGGTACCCTAGATTGGAAATCCACAGTTGTTGCATTGCTGGTTTGTGTCTTTCCTGCATTATTCCTCTAACACAACTTCTTTGTCCTTAGGGGAACTTTAGTGCACTTTGCACTCACTTTTCAGGGTCTTGGGGAGGGTTATTTTTCTAACTCTCACTATTTTCTAATAGTCCCAGCGACCCTCTACAAGGTCACATAGGTTTGGGGTCCATTCGTGGTTCGCATTCCACTTTTGGAGTATATGGTTTGTGTTGCCCCTATCCCTATGTTTCCCCATTGCATCCTATTGTAACTATACATTGTTTGCACTGTTTTCTAAGACTATACTGCATATTTTTGCTATTGTGTATATATATCTTGTGTATATTTCCTATCCTCTCACTGAGGGTACACTCTAAGATACTTTGGCATATTGTCATAAAAATAAAGTACCTTTATTTTTAGTATAACTGTGTATTGTGTTTTCTTATGATATTGTGCATATGACACTAAGTGGTACTGTAGTAGCTTCACACGTCTCCTAGTTCAGCCTAAGCTGCTCTGCTAAGCTACCATTATCTATCAGCCTAAGCTGCTAGACACCCTATACACTAATAAGGGATAACTGGGCCTGGTGCAAGGTGCAAGTACCCCTTGGTACTCACTACAAGCCAGTCCAGCCTCCTACATTGGTTGTGCAGCGGTGGGATAAGTGCTCTGAGACTACATACCACTCTTGTCATTGTACTTTTCATAAGAGAAAAATATACAAAACAAGGTCAGTGTATATACACATAGCCAAAAAGTTTTGCATTTCCTCTTTTCACTCTTTTCTAAGTGCTGAAAAGTACTTCTAACTTTCCAAAAAGTTCTTAAAAGTTTTAAAAGTTTTTTTCTCTGTCTTTCTAAAATCTCTGACAAACTTTGTTCTCTTTTTCTATCACTTTAACTCTCTCTAAAATGTCTGGCACAGGCCAAAATGTTGACCTGTCTAAGATTGCATATGATCACCTTAGCTGGAAAGGAGCAAGGAGTCTCTGCATAGAGAGAGGTTTGAGTGTAGGGAAGAATCCTTCCTTGGAACTGTTACTTAACATGCTTAGAGAACAGGATAAGGCTAAAAGTGCCCCATCTGTTGAAAAAGTAGCTAATGGTTCTCAATCTGATCCAGGGACTCCCCCAGGTAAAGGTTCAGGAAAGAAACTTCTTAGCCTTCCCATTACAAGACAGTCTAGCATAGTTGGTACTGAGGTGGAGTCACATCATACAGATGATGTGCCCTCACATTACACTGTCAGCCAAGCTGTTAGGGTGCCCTCTGTAAGGGACAGGTCTCCTTCTGTTCATTCCCATCATACCTCTGTATCTAGAAATGTCCCTCCCACCAACCCTGATGACAGATTGTTAGAAAGGGAACTCAATAAGTTGAGGGTGGAACAAACCAGACTGAAGCTTAAAAAGCAACAGCTGGATTTGGATAGACAGTCTTTAGAATTAGAGAAGGAAAGACAGAAGTTGGGTTTAGAAACCCATGGTGGCAGCAGAAGTATTCCCCATAGTCATCCTGTAAAAGAGCATGATTCCAGGAATCTGCACAAGATAGTTCCCCCTTATAAGGAGGGGGATGACATTAACAAGTGGTTTGCTGCACTTGAGAGGGCCTGTGTTGTACAGGATGTCTCTCAAAGGCAGTGGGCTGCTATCCTATGGCTATCATTTAGTGGAAAAGGTAGGGATAGGCTCCTTACTGTGAAAGAAAGTGATGCCAATAATTTTACAGTTCTTAAGAATGCACTCCTGGATGGTTATGGCTTAACCACTGAACAATACAGGATACATTTCAGAGAGACCAAAAAGGAGTCTTCACAAGACTGGGTTGATTTCATTGACCATTCAGTGAAGGCCTTGGAGGGGTGGTTACATGGCAGTAAAGTTACTGATTATGACAGCCTGTATAACTTGATCCTGAGAGAGCATATTCTTAATAATTGTGTGTCTGATTTGTTGCACCAGTACTTAGTGGACTCTGATCTGACCTCTCCCCAAGAATTGGGAAAGAAGGCAGACAAATGGGTCAGAACAAGGGTGAACAGAAAAGTTCATACAGGGGGTGACAAAGAGAACAACAAGAAGAAAGATGGTGAAAAATCTCAAGATAAGCATGGGGATAAGGGTAAAACCAAAGATCCCACTTCAAATCTTAAACACTCTTCAGGGGGTGGGGATAAAACTAATTCTTCCTCTTCTTCTCAACCTACACAAGTTAAAAAGCCTTGGTGCTTTGTGTGTAAAAACAGAGGCCATAGGCCAGGGGATAAGTCCTGTCTAGGTAAACCCCCTGAGCCTACCACCACTAATACATCAAGCTCTAGTGCCCCTAGCAGTAGTGGTACTAGTGGTGGGACTGCTGGCAACAGTCAAGTTAAGGGTGTAGTTGGGTTCACTTATGGGTCCATAGTAGAAACTGGGGTAGTCAGTCCCAAGACAGTTTCTGTCACACCTAGTGGCATTGGCCTTGCCACACTGGCTGCTTGTCCCCTTACAATGGATAAGTACAGGCAGACAGTTTCAATAAATGGTGTTGAGGCCTTGGCCTACAGGGACACAGGTGCCAGTATCACTTTGGTGACTGAAAACCTAGTGCACCCTGATCAACACATCATTGGACAACAGTATAAGATTATTGATGTCCATAAATCCACTAAGTTTCTTCCCTTAGCTATAATTCAGTTTAGTTGGGGTGGAGTTACTGGCCCTAAGCAGGTGGTGGTATCACCTAGCTTACCTGTAGACTGTCTCTTAGGTAATGACCTAGAGGCCTCAGGTTGGGCTGATGTAGAGTTTTATGCCCATGCAGCCATGCTGGGCATCCCTGAGGAATTGTTCCCTCTCATTTCTACTGAAATGAAAAAGCAAAGGAGAGAAGGCCTGAAAACTCAGGATCCCTCTCCATCAAAAGGTAAAAAGGGTATCACAGTATCCCCTAACCACCCTACCATTCAGGATACCATTCCTGTGGTGGGAGAAACCTCTCCTGGGGTGGCACCTGTTACAAGGGAATCATCAGTTGGCAAAACTGGACTCCCTGAGGTAGAAGTACCTCTCTGTGGGATAACTAACATTGGTGAGAAAAAGAGCACCATTTTAGTTAACATGGAGCATCCCTCCAACCCTCCCAGAGAAACTTTAGTACAGAAACCCTGCACTGCCTCACAACACTTAGGACAGCATCCCTGCCCTAGTGTGGAGCTCATAGGACAGCATCCCTGCCCTGCTCCAACTCAAGAGAAACAGCATCCCTGTTCTCTCTTCCAGCCATATGGACAAAGTTTTTGCCCAGCTATGGCTTTTCTGAGACAGCATCCCTGTCTGGCATTTCCATCACTACAAATAGGTTCAGTGGACAATTCCCACTGCTCTAAACTAAAACTTACTGATAGAAACTCTGAAAATACATCTTCACATTGTTGCTTAGCTAAAAAACTTCAAACAGGGTGGTTTACATCCCCACAGGGAAGTAACCATATAGTGGATGATAAAGGGAGTAACCAGTCTATTGCAGAGCTACTCTCTACTTATCACCACTTAGACAATAAAGTCTCAACTGGCCAAGGTTAGCCTTATTGTCCTTCGTTTGGGGGGGGGGGTTGTGTGAGAAAGTAGCCTCTTTCTAGCCTTGTTACCCCCACTTTTGGCCTGTTTGTGAGTGTATGTCAGGGTGTTTTCACTGTCTCACTGTGATCCTGCTAGCCAGGGCCCAGTGCTCATAGTGAAGACCCTATGTTTTCAGTATGTTTGTTATGTGTCACTAGGACCCTGCTAGTCAGGACCCCAGTGCTCATAAGTTTGTGGCCTATATGTATGTGTTCCCTGTGTAGTGCCTAACTGTCTCACTGAGGCTCTGCTAACCAGAACCTCAGTGGTTATGCTCTCTCATTTCTTTCCAAATTGTCACTAACAGGCTAGTGACCAATTTTTACCAATTCACATTGGCTTACTGGAACACCCTTATAATTCCCTAGTATATGGTACTAAGGTACCCAGGGTATTGGGGTTCCAGGAGATCCCCATGGGCTGCAGCATTTCTTTTGCCACCCATAGGGAGCTCTGACAATTCTTACACAGGCCTGCCACTGCAGCCTGAGTGAAATAACGTCCACGTTATTTCACAGCCATTTTACACTGCACTTAAGTAACTTATAAGTCACCTATATGTCTAACCTTTACCTGGTAAAGGTTAGGTGCAAAGTTACTTAGTGTGAGGGCACCCTGGCACTAGCCAAGGTGCCCCCACATTGTTCAGGGCCAATTCCCTGAACTTTGTGAGTGCGGGGACACCATTACACGCGTGCACTACATATAGGTCACTACCTATATGTAGCTTCACAATGGTAACTCCGAATATGGCCATGTAACATGTCTAAGATCATGGAATTGCCCCCTCTATGCCATCCTGGCATTGTTGGCACAATTCCATGATCCCAGTGGTCTGTAGCACAGACCCTGGTACTGCCAAACTGCCTTTCCTGGGGTTTCACTGCAGCTGCTGCTGCTGCCAACCCCTCAGACAGGTTTCTGCCCCCCTGGGGTCAAGCCAGGCTTGTCCCAGGATGGCAGAACAAAGGACTTCCTCTGAGAGAGGGTGTCACACCCTCTCCCTTTGGAAAATGGTGTGAAGGCAGGGGAGGAGTAGCCTCCCCCAGCCTCTGGAAATGCTTTCTTGGGCACAGATGTGCCCAATTCTGCATAAGCCAGTCTACACCGGTTCAGGGGACCCCTTAGCCCTGCTCTGGCGCGAAACTGGACAAAGGAAAGGGGAGTGACCACTCCCCTGACCTGCACCTCCCCTGGGAGGTGTCCAGAGCTCCTCCAGTGTGCTCCAGACCTCTGCCATCTTGGAAACAGAGGTGCTGCTGGCACACTGGACTGCTCTGAGTGGCCAGTGCCACCAGGTGACGTCAGAGACTCCTTGTGATAGGCTCCTTCAGGTGTTGCTAGCCTATCCTCTCTCCTAAGTAGCCAAACCCTCTTTTCTGGCTATTTAGGGTCTCTGTCTCTGGGGAAACTTTAGATAAAGAATGCAAGAGCTCATCCGAGTTCCTCTGCATCTCTCTCTTCACCTTCTGATAAGGAATCGACTGCTGACCGCGCTGGAAGCCTGCAAACCTGCAACATAGTAGCAAAGACGACTACTGCAACTCTGTAACGCTGATCCTGCCGCCTTCTCGACTGTTTTCCTGCTTGTGCATGCTGTGGGGGTAGCCTGCCTCCTCTCTGCACCAGAAGCTCCGAAGAAATCTCCCGTGGGTCGACGGAATCTTCCCCCTGCAACCGCAGGCACCAAAAAGCTGCATTACCGGTCCCTTGGGTCTCCTCTCAGCACGACGAGCGAGGTCCCTCGAATCCAGCGACTCTGTCCAAGTAACCCCCACAGTCCAGTGACTCTTCGGTCCAAGTTTGGTGGAGGTAAGTCCTTGCCTCACCTCGCTGGGCTGCATTGCTGGGAACCACGACTTTGCAGCTACTCCGGCCCCTGTGCACTTCCGGCGGAAATCCTTTGTGCACAGCCAAGCCTAGGTCCACAGCACTCTAACCTGCATTGCACGACTTTCTAAGTTGGTCTCCGGCGACGTGGGACTCCTTTGTGCAACTTCGGTGAGCACCATTTCATGCATCCTCGTAGTGCCTGTTTCTGGCACTTTTCCGGGTGCTACCTGCTTCAGTAAGGGCTCTTTGTCTTGCTCGACGTCCCTTCTCTCTTTAGATCCAATTTGCGACCTCCTGGTCTCTCCTGGGTCCCAGCAGCGTCCAAAAACGCCAAACGCACGATTTGCGACTAGCAAGGCTTGTTGGCGTCCTTTCGGTGGGAAAACACTTCTGCACGACTCTCCAAGGCGAGAGGGATCCGTCCACCAAAGGGGAAGTCTCTAGCCCTTTTCGTTCTTGCAGAAACCTCAGCTTCTTCTGTCCAGTAGAAGCTTCTTTGCACCCACAGCTGGCATTTCCTGGGCATCTGCCCATCTCCGACTTGCTTGTCACTTTTGGACTTGGTCTCCTTGTTCCACAGGTACCCTAGATTGGAAATCCACAGTTGTTGCATTGCTGGTTTGTGTCTTTCCTGCATTATTCCTCTAACACAACTTCTTTGTCCTTAGGGGAACTTTAGTGCACTTTGCACTCACTTTTCAGGGTCTTGGGGAGGGTTATTTTTCTAACTCTCACTATTTTCTAATAGTCCCAGCGACCCTCTACAAGGTCACATAGGTTTGGGGTCCATTCGTGGTTCGCATTCCACTTTTGGAGTATATGGTTTGTGTTGCCCCTATCCCTATGTTTCCCCATTGCATCCTATTGTAACTATACATTGTTTGCACTGTTTTCTAAGACTATACTGCATATTTTTGCTATTGTGTATATATATCTTGTGTATATTTCCTATCCTCTCACTGAGGGTACACTCTAAGATACTTTGGCATATTGTCATAAAAATAAAGTACCTTTATTTTTAGTATAACTGTGTATTGTGTTTTCTTATGATATTGTGCATATGACACTAAGTGGTACTGTAGTAGCTTCACACGTCTCCTAGTTCAGCCTAAGCTGCTCTGCTAAGCTACCATTATCTATCAGCCTAAGCTGCTAGACACCCTATACACTAATAAGGGATAACTGGGCCTGGTGCAAGGTGCAAGTACCCCTTGGTACTCACTACAAGCCAGTCCAGCCTCCCACATTGGTTGTGCAGCAGTGGGATAAGTGCTCTGAGACTACATACCACTCTTGTCATTGTACTTTTCATAAGAGAAAAATATACAAAACAAGGTCAGTGTATATACACATAGCCAAAAAGTTTTGCATTTCCTCTTTTCACTCTTTTCTAAGTGCTGAAAAGTACTTCTAACTTTCCAAAAAGTTCTTAAAAGTTTTAAAAGTTTTTTTCTCTGTCTTTCTAAAATCTCTGACAAACTTTGTTCTCTTTTTCTATCACTTTAACTCTCTCTAAAATGTCTGGCACAGGCCAAAATGTTGACCTGTCTAAGATTGCATATGATCACCTTAGCTGGAAAGGAGCAAGGAGTCTCTGCATAGAGAGAGGTTTGAGTGTAGGGAAGAATCCTTCCTTGGAACTGTTACTTAACATGCTTAGAGAACAGGATAAGGCTAAAAGTGCCCCATCTGTTGAAAAAGTAGCTAATGGTTCTCAATCTGATCCAGGGACTCCCCCAGGTAAAGGTTCAGGAAAGAAACTTCTTAGCCTTCCCATTACAAGACAGTCTAGCATAGTTGGTACTGAGGTGGAGTCACATCATACAGATGATGTGCCCTCACATTACACTGTCAGCCAAGCTGTTAGGGTGCCCTCTGTAAGGGACAGGTCTCCTTCTGTTCATTCCCATCATACCTCTGTATCTAGAAATGTCCCTCCCACCAACCCTGATGACAGATTGTTAGAAAGGGAACTCAATAAGTTGAGGGTGGAACAAACCAGACTGAAGCTTAAAAAGCAACAGCTGGATTTGGATAGACAGTCTTTAGAATTAGAGAAGGAAAGACAGAAGTTGGGTTTAGAAACCCATGGTGGCAGCAGAAGTATTCCCCATAGTCATCCTGTAAAAGAGCATGATTCCAGGAATCTGCACAAGATAGTTCCCCCTTATAAGGAGGGGGATGACATTAACAAGTGGTTTGCTGCACTTGAGAGGGCCTGTGTTGTACAGGATGTCCCTCAAAGGCAGTGGGCTGCTATCCTATGGCTATCATTTAGTGGAAAAGGTAGGGATAGGCTCCTTACTGTGAAAGAAAGTGATGCCAATAATTTTACAGTTCTTAAGAATGCACTCCTGGATGGTTATGGCTTAACCACTGAACAATACAGGATACATTTCAGAGAGACCAAAAAGGAGTCTTCACAAGACTGGGTTGATTTCATTGACCATTCAGTGAAGGCCTTGGAGGGGTGGTTACATGGCAGTAAAGTTACTGATTATGACAGCCTGTATAACTTGATCCTGAGAGAGCATATTCTTAATAATTGTGTGTCTGATTTGTTGCACCAGTACTTAGTGGACTCTGATCTGACCTCTCCCCAAGAATTGGGAAAGAAGGCAGACAAATGGGTCAGAACAAGGGTGAACAGAAAAGTTCATACAGGGGGTGACAAAGAGAACAACAAGAAGAAAGATGGTGAAAAATCTCAAGATAAGCATGGGGATAAGGGTAAAACCAAAGATCCCACTTCAAATCTTAAACACTCTTCAGGGGGTGGGGATAAAACTAATTCTTCCTCTTCTTCTCAACCTACACAAGTTAAAAAGCCTTGGTGCTTTGTGTGTAAAAACAGAGGCCATAGGCCAGGGGATAAGTCCTGTCTAGGTAAACCCCCTGAGCCTACCACCACTAATACATCAAGCTCTAGTGCCCCTAGCAGTACTGGTACTAGTGGTGGGACTGCTGGCAACAGTCAAGTTAAGGGTGTAGTTGGGTTCACTTATGGGTCCATAGTAGAAACTGGGGTAGTCAGTCCCAAGACAGTTTATGTCACACCTAGTGGCATTGGCCTTGCCACACTGGCTGCTTGTCCCCTTACAATGGATAAGTACAGGCAGACAGTTTCAATAAATGGTGTTGAGGCCTTGGCCTACAGGGACACAGGTGCCAGTATCACTTTGGTGACTGAAAACCTAGTGCACCCTGATCAACACATCATTGGACAACAGTATAAGATTATTGATGTCCATAACTCCACTAAGTTTCTTCCCTTAGCTATAATTCAGTTTAGTTGGGGTGGAGTTACTGGCCCTAAGCAGGTGGTGGTATCACCTAGCTTACCTGTAGACTGTCTCTTAGGTAATGACCTAGAGGCCTCAGGTTGGGCTGATGTAGAGTTTTATGCCCATGCAGCCATGCTGGGCATCCCTGAGGAATTGTTCCCTCTCATTTCTACTGAAATGAAAAAGCAAAGGAGAGAAGGCCTGAAAACTCAGGATCCCTCTCCATCAAAAGGTAAAAAGGGTATCACAGTATCCCCTAACCACCCTACCATTCAGGATACCATTCCTGTGGTGGGAGAAACCTCTCCTGGGGTGGCACCTGTTACAAGGGAATCATCAGTTGGCAAAACTGGACTCCCTGAGGTAGAAGTACCTCTCTGTGGGATAACTAACATTGGTGAGAAAAAGAGCACCATTTTAGTTAACATGGAGCATCCCTCCAACCCTCCCAGAGAAACTTTAGTACAGAAATCCTGCACTGCCTCACAACACTTAGGACAGCATCCCTGCCCTAGTGTGGAGCTCATAGGACAGCATCCCTGCCCTGCTCCAACTCAAGAGAAACAGCATCCCTGTTCTCTCTTCCAGCCATATGGACAAAGTTTTTGCCCAGCTATGGCTTTTCTGAGACAGCATCCCTGTCTGGCATTTCCATCACTACAAATAGGTTCAGTGGACAATTCCCACTGCTCTAAACTAAAACTTACTGATAGAAACTCTGAAAATACATCTTCACATTGTTGCTTAGCTAAAAAACTTCAAACAGGGTGGTTTACATCCCCACAGGGAAGTAACCATATAGTGGATGATAAAGGGAGTAACCAGTCTATTGCAGAGCTACTCTCTACTTATCACCACTTAGACAATAAAGTCTCAACTGGCCAAGGTTAGCCTTATTGTCCTTCGTTTGGGGGGGGGGGTTGTGTGAGAAAGTAGCCTCTTTCTAGCCTTGTTACCCCCACTTTTGGCCTGTTTGTGAGTGTATGTCAGGGTGTTTTCACTGTCTCACTGTGATCCTGCTAGCCAGGGCCCAGTGCTCATAGTGAAGACCCTATGTTTTCAGTATGTTTGTTATGTGTCACTAGGACCCTGCTAGTCAGGACCCCAGTGCTCATAAGTTTGTGGCCTATATGTATGTGTTCCCTGTGTAGTGCCTAACTGTCTCACTGAGGCTCTGCTAACCAGAACCTCAGTGGTTATGCTCTCTCATTTCTTTCCAAATTGTCACTAACAGGCTAGTGACCAATTTTTACCAATTCACATTGGCTTACTGGAACACCCTTATAATTCCCTAGTATATGGTACTAAGGTACCCAGGGTATTGGGGTTCCAGGAGATCCCCATGGGCTGCAGCATTTCTTTTGCCACCCATAGGGAGCTCTGACAATTCTTACACAGGCCTGCCACTGCAGCCTGAGTGAAATAACGTCCACGTTATTTCACAGCCATTTTACACTGCACTTAAGTAACTTATAAGTCACCTATATGTCTAACCTTTACCTGGTAAAGGTTAGGTGCAAAGTTACTTAGTGTGAGGGCACCCTGGCACTAGCCAAGGTGCCCCCACATTGTTCAGGGCCAATTCCCTGAACTTTGTGAGTGCGGGGACACCATTACACGCGTGCACTACATATAGGTCACTACCTATATGTAGCTTCACAATGGTAACTCCAAATATGGCCATGTAACATGTCTAAGATCATGGAATTGCCCCCTCTATGCCATCCTGGCATTGTTGGCACAATTCCATGATCCCAGTGGTCTGTAGCACAGACCCTGGTACTGCCAAACTGCCTTTCCTGGGGTTTCACTGCAGCTGCTGCTGCTGCCAACCCCTCAGACAGGTTTCTGCCCCCCTGGGGTCAAGCCAGGCTTGTCCCAGGATGGCAGAACAAAGGACTTCCTCTGAGAGAGGGTGTCACACCCTCTCCCTTTGGAAAATGGTGTGAAGGCAGGGGAGGAGTAGCCTCCCCCAGCCTCTGGAAATGCTTTCTTGGGCACAGATGTGCCCAATTCTGCATAAGCCAGTCTACACCGGTTCAGGGGACCCCTTAGCCCTGCTCTGGCGCGAAACTGGACAAAGGAAAGGGGAGTGACCACTCCCCTGACCTGCACCTCCCCTGGGAGGTGTCCAGAGCTCCTCCAGTGTGCTCCAGACCTCTGCCATCTTGGAAACAGAGGTGCTGCTGGCACACTGGACTGCTCTGAGTGGCCAGTGCCACCAGGTGACGTCAGAGACTCCTTGTGATAGGCTCCTTCAGGTGTTGCTAGCCTATCCTCTCTCCTAAGTAGCCAAACCCTCTTTTCTGGCTATTTAGGGTCTCTGTCTCTGGGGAAACTTTAGATAACGAATGCAAGAGCTCATCCGAGTTCCTCTGCATCTCTCTCTTCACCTTCTGATAAGGAATCGACTGCTGACCGCGCTGGAAGCCTGCAAACCTGCAACATAGTAGCAAAGACGACTACTGCAACTCTGTAACGCTGATCCTGCCGCCTTCTCGACTGTTTTCCTGCTTGTGCATGCTGTGGGGGTAGCCTGCCTCCTCTCTGCACCAGAAGCTCCGAAGAAATCTCCCGTGGGTCGACGGAATCTTCCCCCTGCAACCGCAGGCACCAAAAAGCTGCATTACCGGTCCCTTGGGTCTCCTCTCAGCACAACGAGCGAGGTCCCTCGAATCCAGCGACTCTGTCCAAGTGACCCCCACAGTCCAGTGACTCTTCGGTCCAAGTTTGGTGGAGGTAAGTCCTTGCCTCACCTCGCTGGGCTGCATTGCTGGGAACCGCGACTTTGCAGCTACTCCGGCCCCTGTGCACTTCCGGCAGAAATCCTTTGTGCACAGCCAAGCCTGGGTCCACGGCACTCTAACCTGCATTGCACGACTTTCTAAGTTGGTCTCCGGCGACGTGGGACTCCTTTGTGCAACTTCGGCGAGCACCGTTTCACGCATCCTCGTAGTGCCTGTTTCTGGCACTTCTCCGGATGCTACCTGCTTCAGTGAGGGTCTTTGTCTTGCTCGACATCCCCTCTCTCTTCAGGTCCAATTTGCGACCTCCTGGTCCCTCCTGGGCCCCAGCAGCGTCCAAAAACGCCAAACGCACGATTTGCGACTAGCAAGGCTTGTTGGCGTCCTTTCGGTGGGAAAATACTTCTGCACGACTCTCCAAGGCAAGAGGGATCCGTCCACTAAAGGGGAAGTCTCTAGCCCTTTTCGTTCTTGCAGAAACCTCAGCTTCTTCTGTCCAGTAGAAGCTTCTTTGCACCCGCAGCTGGCATTTCCTGGGCATCTGCCCATCTCCGACTTGCTTGTGACTTTTGGACTTGGTCCCCTTGTTCCACAGGTACCCTAGATTGGAAATCCACAGTTGTTGCATTGCTGGTTTGTGTCTTTCCTGCATTATTTCTCTAACACGACTTCTTTGTCCTTAGGGGAACTTTAGTGCACTTTGCACTCACTTTTCAGGGTCTTGGGGAGGGTTATTTTTCTAACTCTCACTATTTTCTAATAGTCCCAGCGACCCTCTACAAGGTCACATAGGTTTGGGGTCCATTCGTGCTTCGCATTCCACTTTTGGAGTATATGGTTTGTGTTGCCCCTATCCCTATGTTTCCCCTTTGCATCCTATTGTAACTATACATTGTTTGCACTGTTTTCTAAGACTATACTGCATATTTTTGCTATTGTGTATATATATCTTGTGTATATTTCCTATCCTCTCACTGAGGGTACACTCTAAGATACTTTGGCATATTGTCATAAAAATAAAGTACCTTTATTTTTAGTATAACTGTGTATTGTGTTTTCTTATGATATTGTGCATATGACACTAAGTGGTACTGTAGTAGCTTCACACGTCTCCTAGTTCAGCCTAAGCTGCTCTGCTAAGCTACCATTATCTATCAGCCTAAGCTGCTAGACACCCTATACACTAATAAGGGATAACTGGGCCTGGTGCAAGGTGCAAGTACCCCTTGCTACTCACTACAAGCCAGTCCAGCCTCCTACATTGGTTGTGCAGCAGTGGGATAAGTGCTCTGAGACTACATACCACTCTTGTCATTGTACTTTTCATAAGAGAAAAATATACAAAACAAGGTCAGTGTATATACACATAGCCAAAAAGTTTTGCATTTCCTCTTTTCACTCTTTTCTAAGTGCTGAAAAGTACTTCTAACTTTCCAAAAAGTTCTTAAAAGTTTAAAAAGTTTTTTTCTCTGTCTTTCTAAAATCTCTGACAAACTTTGTTCTCTTTTTCTATCACTTTAACTCTCTCTAAAATGTCTGGCACAGGCCAAAATGTTGACCTGTCTAAGATTGCATATGATCACCTTAGCTGGAAAGGAGCAAGGAGTCTCTGCATAGAGAGAGGTTTGAGTGTAGGGAAGAATCCTTCCTTGGAACTGTTACTTAACATGCTTAGAGAACAGGATAAGGCTAAAAGTGCCCCATCTGTTGAAAAAGTAGCTAATGGTTCTCAATCTGATCCAGGGACTCCCCCAGGTAAAGGTTCAGGAAAGAAACTTCTTAGCCTTCCCATTACAAGACAGTCTAGCATAGTTGGTACTGAGGTGGAGTCACATCATACAGATGATGTGCCCTCACATTACACTGTCAGCCAAGCTGTTAGGGTGCCCTCTGTAAGGGACAGGTCTCCTTCTGTTCATTCCCATCATACCTTTGTATCTAGAAATGTCCCTCCCACCAACCCTGATGACAGATTGTTAGAAAGGGAACTCAATAAGTTGAGGGTGGAACAAACCAGACTGAAGCTTAAAAAGCAACAGCTGGATTTGGATAGACAGTCTTTAGAATTAGAGAAGGAAAGACAGAAGTTGGGTTTAGAAACCCATGGTGGCAGCAGAAGTATTCCCCATAGTCATCCTGTAAAAGAGCATGATTCCAGGAATCTGCACAAGATAGTTCCCCCTTATAAGGAGGGGGATGACATTAACAAGTGGTTTGCTGCACTTGAGAGGGCCTGTGTTGTACAGGATGTCCCTCAAAGGCAGTGGGCTGCTATCCTATGGCTATCATTTAGTGGAAAAGGTAGGGATAGGCTCCTTACTGTGAAAGAAAGTGATGCCAATAATTTTACAGTTCTTAAGAATGCACTCCTGGATGGTTATGGCTTAACCACTGAACAATACAGGATACATTTCAGAGAGACCAAAAAGGAGTCTTCACAAGACTGGGTTGATTTCATTGACCATTCAGTGAAGGCCTTGGAGGGGTGGTTACATGGCAGTAAAGTTACTGATTATGACAGCCTGTATAACTTGATCCTGAGAGAGCATATTCTTAATAATTGTGTGTCTGATTTGTTGCACCAGTACTTAGTGGACTCTGATCTGACCTCTCCCCAAGAATTGGGAAAGAAGGCAGACAAATGGGTCAGAACAAGGGTGAACAGAAAAGTTCATACAGGGGGTGACAAAGAGAACAACAAGAAGAAAGATGGTGAAAAATCTCAAGATAAGCATGGGGATAAGGGTAAAACCAAAGATCCCACTTCAAATCTTAAACACTCTTCAGGGGGTGGGGATAAAACTAATTCTTCCTCTTCTTCTCAACCTACACAAGTTAAAAAGCCTTGGTGCTTTGTGTGTAAAAACAGAGGCCATAGGCCAGGGGATAAGTCCTGTCTAGGTAAACCCCCTGAGCCTACCACCACTAATACATCAAGCTCTAGTGCCCCTAGCAGTAGTGGTACTAGTGGTGGGACTGCTGGCAACAGTCAAGTTAAGGGTGTAGTTGGGTTCACTTATGGGTCCATAGTAGAAACTGGGGTAGTCAGTCCCAAGACAGTTTCTGTCACACCTAGTGGCATTGGCCTTGCCACACTGGCTGCTTGTCCCCTTACAATGGATAAGTACAGGCAGACAGTTTCAATAAATGGTGTTGAGGCCTTGGCCTACAGGGACACAGGTGCCAGTATCACTTTGGTGACTGAAAACCTAGTGCACCCTGATCAACACATCATTGGACAACAGTATAAGATTATTGATGTCCATAACTCCACTAAGTTTCTTCCCTTAGCTATAATTCAGTTTAGTTGGGGTGGAGTTACTGGCCCTAAGCAGGTGGTGGTATCACCTAGCTTACCTGTAGACTGTCTCTTAGGTAATGACCTAGAGGCCTCAGGTTGGGCTGATGTAGAGTTTTATGCCCATGCAGCCATGCTGGGCATCCCTGAGGAATTGTTCCCTCTCATTTCTACTGAAATGAAAAAGCAAAGGAGAGAAGGCCTGAAAACTCAGGATCCCTCTCCATCAAAAGGTAAAAAGGGTATCACAGTATCCCCTAACCACCCTACCATTCAGGATACCATTCCTGTGGTGGGAGAAACCTCTCCTGGGGTGGCACCTGTTACAAGGGAATCATCAGTTGGCAAAACTGGACTCCCTGAGGTAGAAGTACCTCTCTGTGGGATAACTAACATTGGTGAGAAAAAGAGCACCATTTTAGTTAACATGGAGCATCCCTCCAACCCTCCCAGAGAAACTTTAGTACAGAAACCCTGCACTGCCTCACAACACTTAGGACAGCATCCCTGCCCTAGTGTGGAGCTCATAGGACAGCATCCCTGCCCTGCTCCAACTCAAGAGAAACAGCATCCCTGTTCTCTCTTCCAGCCATATGGACAAAGTTTTTGCCCAGCTATGGCTTTTCTGAGACAGCATCCCTGTCTGGCATTTCCATCACTACAAATAGGTTCAGTGGACAATTCCCACTGCTCTAAACTAAAACTTACTGATAGAAACTCTGAAAATACATCTTCACATTGTTGCTTAGCTAAAAAACTTCAAACAGGGTGGTTTACATCCCCACAGGGAAGTAACCATATAGTGGATGATAAAGGGAGTAACCAGTCTATTGCAGAGCTACTCTCTACTTATCACCACTTAGACAATAAAGTCTCAACTGGCCAAGGTTAGCCTTATTGTCCTTCGTTTGGGGGGGGGGGGTTGTGTGAGAAAGTAGCCTCTTTCTAGCCTTGTTACCCCCACTTTTGGCCTGTTTGTGAGTGTATGTCAGGGTGTTTTCACTGTCTCACTGTGATCCTGCTAGCCAGGGCCCAGTGCTCATAGTGAAGACCCTATGTTTTCAGTATGTTTGTTATGTGTCACTGGGACCCTGCTAGTCAGGACCCCAGTGCTCATAAGTTTGTGGCCTATATGTATGTGTTCCCTGTGTAGTGCCTAACTGTCTCACTGAGGCTCTGCTAACCAGAACCTCAGTGGTTATGCTCTCTCATTTCTTTCCAAATTGTCACTAACAGGCTAGTGACCAATTTTTACCAATTCACATTGGCTTACTGGAACACCCTTATAATTCCCTAGTATATGGTACTAAGGTACCCAGGGTATTGGGGTTCCAGGAGATCCCCATGGGCTGCAGCATTTCTTTTGCCACCCATAGGGAGCTCTGACAATTCTTACACAGGCCTGCCACTGCAGCCTGAGTGAAATAACGTCCACGTTATTTCACAGCCATTTTACACTGCACTTAAGTAACTTATAAGTCACCTATATGTCTAACCTTTACCTGGTAAAGGTTAGGTGCAAAGTTACTTAGTGTGAGGGCACCCTGGCACTAGCCAAGGTGCCCCCACATTGTTCAGGGCCAATTCCCTGAACTTTGTGAGTGCGGGGACACCATTACACGCGTGCACTACATATAGGTCACTACCTATATGTAGCTTCACAATGGTAACTCCGAATATGGCCATGTAACATGTCTAAGATCATGGAATTGCCCCCTCTATGCCATCCTGGCATTGTTGGCACAATTCCATGATCCCAGTGGTCTGTAGCACAGACCCTGGTACTGCCAAACTGCCTTTCCTGGGGTTTCACTGCAGCTGCTGCTGCTGCCAACCCCTCAGACAGGTTTCTGCCCCCCTGGGGTCAAGCCAGGCTTGTCCCAGGATGGCAGAACAAAGGACTTCCTCTGAGAGAGGGTGTCACACCCTCTCCCTTTGGAAAATGGTGTGAAGGCAGGGGAGGAGTAGCCTCCCCCAGCCTCTGGAAATGCTTTCTTGGGCACAGATGTGCCCAATTCTGCATAAGCCAGTCTACACCGGTTCAGGGGACCCCTTAGCCCTGCTCTGGCGCGAAACTGGACAAAGGAAAGGGGAGTGACCACTCCCCTGACCTGCACCTCCCCTGGGAGGTGTCCAGAGCTCCTCCAGTGTGCTCCAGACCTCTGCCATCTTGGAAACAGAGGTGCTGCTGGCACACTGGACTGCTCTGAGTGGCCAGTGCCACCAGGTGACGTCAGAGACTCCTTGTGATAGGCTCCTTCAGGTGTTGCTAGCCTATCCTCTCTCCTAAGTAGCCAAACCCTCTTTTCTGGCTATTTAGGGTCTCTGTCTCTGGGGAAACTTTAGATAACGAATGCAAGAGCTCATCCGAGTTCCTCTGCATCTCTCTCTTCACCTTCTGATAAGGAATCGACTGCTGACCGCGCTGGAAGCCTGCAAACCTGCAACATAGTAGCAAAGACGACTACTGCAACTCTGTAACGCTGATCCTGCCGCCTTCTCGACTGTTTTCCTGCTTGTGCATGCTGTGGGGGTAGCCTGCCTCCTCTCTGCACCAGAAGCTCCGAAGAAATCTCCCGTGGGTCGACGGAATCTTCCCCCTGCAACCGCAGGCACCAAAAAGCTGCATTACCGGTCCCTTGGGTCTCCTCTCAGCACGACGAGCGAGGTCCCTCGAATCCAGCGACTCTGTCCAAGTAACCCCCACAGTCCAGTGACTCTTCGGTCCAAGTTTGGTGGAGGTAAGTCCTTGCCTCACCTCGCTGGGCTGCATTGCTGGGAACCACGACTTTGCAGCTACTCCGGCCCCTGTGCACTTCCGGCGGAAATCCTTTGTGCACAGCCAAGCCTAGGTCCACAGCACTCTAACCTGCATTGCACGACTTTCTAAGTTGGTCTCCGGCGACGTGGGACTCCTTTGTGCAACTTCGGTGAGCACCATTTCATGCATCCTCGTAGTGCCTGTTTCTGGCACTTTTCCGGGTGCTACCTGCTTCAGTAAGGGCTCTTTGTCTTGCTCAACGTCCCTTCTCTCTTTAGATCCAATTTG